>NC_091201.1:26828065-26870565 GCF_040958095.1 Procambarus clarkii
TGAGCCCGTAGTAGACTTACCTGGCACAGGAGCGGGGCTGTAACTCCTCCGGTCCTTTCTTCATCTCCCTACACTATGTATAGATGTCTGCGGTGAAGTGTATACATGTAGTATGCAACTTGGGATGAATGAAACATTCATGCGAATAAATTAAGCATGTATTCATGAATGAGGGATGTGTATAGATGGTTGTAATATACCTTCGTTATAGACATTCATATGTACATTCATATGTATGTGTGAATGATTCTAATGTACAACATATGTATGCAGGCTTGTGTTAATTTGCCCTACATGGATCAATGACCTATCTGTGCCAGTTCAAATAACCATGTACATACGATACCTCTGAAAGAGTACATATGAAACACATATTTATATGTATATATAAGAAACGTGTGGCGTTAGTCACATGTTTATTAATATACATGAAACAAAACATGTATTCATGTATACAAATACATACGAAGTAATGTAAAAAAATGGATACTGAGTGTGATGTAAATATATTTTAATAAGAATAGCAATAAAACGAGTAATTTGCATTTATATATAAATTAATTTATCTTTATCCCTGTCTATTTATCCCTGTCTATTTATCCCTGTCTATTTTCCCAACCTGTTATGTAATTGTTGTCCACACACACACACACACACACACACACACACACACACACACACACACACACACACACACACACACACACACACACACACACACACACACACACACATACACGCACGCACACGCGGATTCAAACAATCTCTATTTCCTTAGGTGTCGCCTGACCTCCTGAGAGGTCAATTATTTTCCCTGGGCCCCTCACACACACATCTCCCCAATCACCCAACTCTCTCTATAAGGATGAGCTGTTAGCGAGTGTGGGAGGATTACACGATGCGTGGGAATCTTGAGGCCCGCGTGGGAACCCCGTGTGCGTGCAGGCATGAACAGTATGTCGCTAGCGTGCGCGAGGTCACGTTATGACGCTGGAGAGAGAGGTGATTTGGCCGCTTCATGCGCGAGTATGAGGACGTCTGGTAGAATATCCTATGTGGGGAAATTGTGAATCAGTATGGTTCACCATTTCTGGTGAAACTGGTGAAATTGGTGAAACTGGGAGGCAGAACTGTGAGTGTGAGACCCATTAGACTTTCCAGAGGAAACACTAAACACAAGATGAACATCAGTAAGCACTATAGTGTGGCTGTAAGACAAGCATCTTCCCCGGGAAGCTTCGGGGTAGTACCAACTCAATAAAATATGCAAATGAATCGCGCTGTAGGATCGTAAGCCCTCGGAGCATCGCGGGTGGTGAATGTGGTCGTAAGAGTTCAGATACGAGCGGGAATTCAGAGCGAAACAGCTGGATGTGAGGGGGGAGGCTGGGGATCGTGTCTGAGGTGCCAGTGAGGTTATGGTGCCATGTTTGGCTGCGTATATGCAAATAAGTGTACATGGGCGTGTACGAACATGCTGGGGGGCGTGTACGAACGTGCTGGAGGCGTGTACGAACGTGCTGGGGGCGTGTACGAACGTGCTGGGGGCGTGTACGAACGAGCTGGAGGCGTGTACGAACATGCTGGGGCGTGTACGAACGTGCTGGGGGCGTGTACGAACATGCTGGGGGCGTGTACGAACGAGCTGGAGGCGTGTACGAACATGCTGGGGGCGTGTACGAACGTGCTGGGGGCGTGTACGAACGTGCTACGGCGTGTACGGGCAGGGGGGGGGGCGTGCGGAAGGCATGGATAAGTGAACACCCTCACAAAAGAATAATTTATACAGCTGTATTTATGCTGTATAGCCTCATGTGTTTGGAAAAAAAAAACGTGCTATGACATATATTATTTTCTCATGTTATGTTCTATTTTATCTCTTTTATTTGATTTATTTTTATTTCAGCCGAGAGAGCAGGTGTCTGATAAAACATGTGTCACTTCTAGGTGTTTGATAAAACATGTGTCACTTCTAGGTGTTTGATAAAACATGTGTCACTTCTAGGTGTTTGATAAAACATGTGTCACTTCTAGGTGTTTGATAAAACATGTGTCACTTCTAGGTGTTTGATAAAACATGTGTCACTTCTAGGTGTCTGATAAAACATGTGTCACTTCTAGGTGTTTGATAAAACATGTGTCACTTCTAGGTGTTTGATAAAACATGTGTCACTTCTAGGTGTTTGATAAACACATGTCACAAACTGGTGTCTAATACACACACAGACACACACTTTCACCCAGTCGAGCGTGGCTTGTAAACTCCCTCTTCTGGCTAAGGGATAAGAGACAGGCTAACTGTGTGCCCTTCCTGTGGAACCAAATTCCCTTTTGACGCACCAAACCTGGTGGTGTCCGTCAGAGCTTGCTCTGTGTGTGTGTGTGTGTGTGTGTGTGTGTGTGTGTGTGTGTGTGTGTGTGTGTGTTCCTTTGTATTTATCCTGTACCTGAGTTATTTTTGACCATCAAATCAGATCCAATTTCCCAGCCCCACGCAGCAACGGCAGAGGCATGATGGCATTCTGTCCCCCCATAACACTAAGAACCACCACACGCCTCCTCTCTCTCTCTCTCTCTCTCTCTCTCTCTCTCTCTCTCTCTCTCTCTCTCTCTCGGCACCCCTGCACCAGCTTAAGGTGCGGTAAGGAAATTAAGGAGATGAGAGATGGAGGAGAACAAGACGAAGGAGAGAGAATTGAGAGAGAGCTAGAGAAAAAAAAAACTAAAGGGAGGCTTATACCAAAAAATATTGTATACACATTTTTGTGTATATAATTGTTTGAATACAGTACGTTCAGGCTGTAGTTGATGAAGGTACTGGTTGGGGGATGGGAGGGTTGTAGAGCAAGTAGAGGGAGTGCGGATGGAATATAGTTATCTTTTCTAACATAAATGTATTTAACTCATTAACAGGAGCATCAGGATGAAAGAAACTCTGCCCGCTTTTGTTCCTCGCCGGCTCCGGGAATCGAACCCGGGCCACAGGATTACGTGTTCAGCGTGCTGTCCACACAGCCACAGCTACAGCCACCGGTATGTGTGTGAGTGTACTCACCTAATTGTGCTTGCGGGGGTTGAGCTTTGGCTCTTTGTTCCCGCCTCTCAACCGTCAATCAACTGATGTACAGGTTCCTGAGCCTACTGGGCTCTATCATATCTACATTTAAAACTGTGTATGGAGTCAGCCTCCACCACATCACTGCCTAATGCATTCCAGTGTGTGTGTGTGTGTGTGTGTGTGTGTGTGTGTGTGTGTGTGTGTGTGTGTGTGTGTGTGTGTGTGTGTGTGTGTGTGTGTGTGTGTGTGTGTTATTGAAGTGTACCATTACTTCACAATTTCAATAATATTTTTAGGCTATATTAATACCCCTTAAATTTTGTTTATTGAAAAATATATAAAAACCCACAAATTATCCATATTATTTACAAAGGCATTTACAAATGAAACATTGTTATTAATGTACCGGAACTAAATTTACTTTATAAAGTCAATTAATTATGTATTTAACAAACAATGCATCTGGGAGATGTGTGTGTATATATATATATATATATATATATATATATATATATATATATATATATATATATATATATATATATATATATATATATATATATATATATAACGCTATCGTTTATGTGTATTTATACCTCAATAAACGTATTTAAATTTCAAATCAAATAATTGTAACAATCTATACAGAAATGAAACATTTTAAAACTAAAAACTGAAGATTGTTAATCATAGGAATGCACAAGACTGAGGAGAAACCCCCCCCCCCATGAACCTTCAGGTGTTAAACTCCTCATCAAAACAACAAGATTTAGACCCTAATGGTAACATCAGTACTGACTGGCGCTGCCCAATAAACTCGCCCCTCGGGGCAAAAATTTTTTAAAATCAGTAGTTACATGATTTTCCGTGTTGACGTAAATTCCCAAACTTTAAGTTCATAATAAACATAAAAGAGGAATTGTTTGTGTTGGAGAGAAAAGATCAACGTTGTGACACATGCATGTAGAGACTTTTAAAACATATTTTGTTGTCGTGTAGGGCTAAAAAAAAAATATTTTTTTGTCAAAAGTTCGTTTCACTGAGGCGCGTTAAAACTTTTTTTTTTGGGGGGTTAAGGATTTTGTTTTTGTTTTTAATGTTTATGTTTATTATAAAAGTGGTTAATTGTTTATCGTGTAACTTGGGATTCTAAAATATTAATGTCAAAATACATTTATATTTAATAAACGAGTCTTAAATGTGTGATGAAGCTGCCATGTATCTAAGGTGTCAATACTTGTGTATTTGTATGTGTTAAAACCTTTACTAATGTATTGTGTATAAGTACCTTCACTACGCCTCCATGACCCGACAAAAGCCCAATCATTTGGGCTGGACGGTAGAGCGACGGTCTCGCTTCCTGCAGGTCGGCGCTCAATCCCCGACTGTTCAAGTGGTTGGACACCATTCCTTCCTTCCTTCCCCCCCCCCCCCCGTCCCATTCCTAATCCTTATCCTAATCCCTTCCAAGTGCTATATAGTCGTAATGAGTTGGCGTTGCTTGTTCCCCTAATCATTCCTCCTCCTTCCCGCCAAAACGGAAGACGAGGGACCACCCGTAACAACGCCCTCATTAAACAGTCCATCCTCGTAATAAACGGTCAAATGCTCGTTAAACCAGCCGTTAAAGCCCCTTGTTTAAGAAGGAAAAACACTTTATACACAACTCTACTAATATTAAAAAAAAAAATTCGAACAGTGCCACGCAGTTCGAATCGCAGTTCTCTAAATGTTTCATTCACGCGCCATAATACAAAAAATCACGAACAGAACGTAAACAGCTAAACTAACCTAAGCCTAACTATCCACCAATTTCTAATATATAACAATATTAATTTATATAAAAAAAATCCATTTTGACGACACAATTCAAATTGAAGGTGTCTTTGGGGGGTCGTCCTCGGCTTGAACGACCCTAGCCCGAGAATGGGATGCAAGCCATCCTTGACTCAAGTCCATTCCATCCAGTGGTCGACCCCACAGACGCATTCATCAATTTTAATTCAAGCTGTTCATTCAAAACAGGAATTTTCTCAAATATAAATTAATATTATTATATATTAGCATATTGTGCATATATAGGCATAGGGTTAGGTTAGGTGTTTAGGTTCTGTTGGCGATTATTTGTATTTGTAGTACGTGGGTGAAGCATTTACAGCGTTGTGGTTCGCTAACCCCCGCAAGCACAACTAGGTGAATGCAACCAGGTGAATACACACACCTGTCAGTTAGAACGACGCCCAGATAACATACGAACAAAGGAAACAGCAGAAGGCCTATATATATATATATATATATATATATATATATATATATATATATATATATATATATATATATATATATATATATATATATATATATATATATATATATATATTGACCCATACAAGGCAGCAGCTCTTTATATCCACCCAAACCCATTCAAATACCCGTCAACACTACCCTTGAGTGCCACTCAAGCGGCTCTAAATTATAGAGCGACGTAGATATGTCCAGGAAAAGGTCAGGCCAAGCGACGTATATACTACCAGCTTGACGCAGTGGAGTTTGTTTTTTATATACAAATATCTTGTGGAGATAGATTATGTTATTATTATACCCAGATTATTATATATGATTATTATATTCACAGGCTAGTGTACACAATTTCCCAATTGTAATTATACTGCCATTGGTTCAAGGGATATCTTGCTCCTGTAAGCTGTCACTATCTATATATATATATATATATATATATATATATATATATATATATATATATATATATATATATATATATATATATATATATATATATATGTCGTACCTAGTAGCCAGAACTCACTTTTCAGCCTACTATGCAAGGCCCGATTTACCTAATAAGCCAAGTTTTCCTGAATTAATATATTTTCTCAAATTTTTTTCTCATGAAATGATAAAGCTACCCATTTCATTATGTATGAGGTCAATTTTTTGTTATTAGAGTTAAAATTAACGTAGATATATGACCGAACCTAACCAACCCTACCTAACCTAACCTAACCTATCTTTATAGATTAGGTTAGGTTAGCCGAAAAAGTTAGGTTAGGTAGTCGAAAAACAACTAATTTATGAAAACTTGGCTTATTAGGCAAATCGGGCCTTGCATAGTAGGCAGAGAAATGCGTTCTGGCTATTCAGCCAAAAACGCGTTAAGCATTTTCTATTTTTCACATGTGGTTATTCTGCATATATATATATATATATATATATATATATATATATATATATATATATATATATACAGTGTCAGACCACGGAGGAAAATTGAAACAGGAATTTCCTTAAGTACTTTCGTATATTAATACATCTTCAGAAGGAGTGATGGACTCCTTCTGAAGTTGCGGTTCTCCTTCTTGTGTCCACTATTGGTCATTACTAATGTTCATTTTGATACGTGTAGACCACAAAGAAACACAAGAAGAGCGGAATGCGTCGCGTTTACTCTATGTGAACCCAACACTCCTTCAAATTTTAATTCCTCGAGCGCATGAGAAGAAAACGGGAGTCGGATGACTTAAAACAAACCTTTGAAGAGGATCAGATGGTCTTTGTATATAATGCTCGTCCATCAAGATACGATTCTCTGCTCAATCCTTATGATGCTGTAACCCCTTTGGCTCTCTCTTTTTTTCTCTCTCTCTCTCTCTCTCTCTCTCTCTCTCTCTCTCTCTCTCTCTCTCTCTCTCTCTCTCTCTCTCTCTCTCGGGGCTCTATGTAAGGATTAACTCTCTCAACGGGGCAGAGCAGAGCTAATCCAGCCAAGTGGTTTATCACCAACTGAGGTGAATGTCTTACTCTCCCTGAAGGCACTACGGGCTCACCATAGCCCGTGCTACTTGCCCCGCTCCTGTGCCAGGTAAGCTACGGGCTCACCATAGCCCGTGTTACTTGGGACTTGTTGTTCCAGGTAGCGAATCTTTAACAACAACAACAACATACTCTCCCTGAAAGCACTGGTTTACACGTGTCTGTCTCTGTCTCCCTGTCTGTCTGTTTCTCTCTATCCTTGTCTGCCTCTGTCGCTGTTCCTATCCCCTGTCTACCTCTAGCGTTATCCCGTCTAAATTGCCTCTGTGGCTATCTGTCTGTCTGTCAGTTTCTCTTTTAAGTTTATCCCCCCCCCCCCGAGGTGAGATGTCAGCATCATTTTCTTCCTGCGAGTGAACACACTGTCAACACAGTATGAACAATAGCTCACAGTAGCATGAACATTCACTGGGGGAGTTGTTCATCCTGTCCCCTTAACACAGACGCAGCTGGGTTGCTCTCTCTCACACACAAGTCAACAATCAAGAGGATATTAGCATTTATTTGACAAACTTATGCTTATGAGATAGCTTGTATGAGATAGCGTGTATGAGATAGCGTGTATGAGATAGCGTGTATGAGATAGCGTGTATGAGATAGCGTGTATGAGATAGCGTGTATGAGATAGCTTGTATGAGATAGCGTGTATGAGATAGCGTGTATGAGATAGCGTGTATGAGATAGCGTGTATGAGATAGCGTGTATGAGATAGCTTGTATGAGATAGCGTGTATGAGATAGCGTGTATGAGATAGCGTGTATGAGATAGCGTGTGATATACAACGGCTTCCTACTTCAAGCAACGTAGGGGTGTACGAAAGTTATCTTCTTGAGGTTATCTTGAGATGATTTCGGGGCTTAGCGTCCCCGCGGCCCGGTCCTCGATAGATACTGTGCTCAGATACTGTTTCTGGTATTGTTGTTGGTTGCGTTCGAAAAGGGGGGGGGGAAGGGGGGAGTGACCCGTCTGATCCACTGTCTTCGCATGTCCACTATAGCTGGTCGGTAGAGCGACAGTCTCGCTTCATGCAGGTCGGCGTTCAATCCCCCCCGACCGTCCACAAGCGGTCGGGAACCATTCCTTTCCACCCGTCCCATCCCAAATGCATTTTATCCTGTCCCCCCCCCCTTCCAAGTGCTATATAGTCGTAATGTCCTTGGCGCTTTCCTCCCCTTGACAGTTCCCGTCGCCTGTCTATCTGTCTGTCTTATTTTTCCGTCTATCTGTCTCTTTCCCACCAACATATTTTTTGTTTTCCTGTTCTCCCTTATATTTTCATAACTATTTTATTTGTTTTCTCACATTTTTGCGTCTACTTTCTCTCTGTTTTGTTTAGTTTACCTCTTTTTGTGTTTCACATATTTGATGTTTTAGGTTTAGTTTAGTCTACCTTACAATATTTTGTTTTATAATTGTTTAATATATTTACAGGTCTATACAAGAGGGAATATATAAATGTCCTCTCGACTAATACTACATTATGATACATCATAGTCACTAACGTGACAAATACAGCCTGTTATGGGGAAGCAGTAGTGGCTCATTAAAAATCCCCGTTTTCTATTTAAAGGTTTGTTAGGCTAGTTGGGTTGGGTTTGTGGGTTTCTGGTGAAGTTAGAACGTCGGATTTTGTACGTTGAGGTGAATTGAGAGAATGGGCTGAATATAGAGGGTATCGAGAGAGAGAGAGAGAGAGAGAGAGAGAGAGAGAGAGAGAGAGAGAGAGAGAGAGAGAGAGAGAGAGAGAGAGAGAGAGAGAGAGAGAGAGAGAGAGAGAGAGAAGTGGAAGATCGTGGCAAGTGGGGGGGGGGAATTTTACAAAAAAGTAATTACTTTTTTAAGGAAGTCGAATTCAGGCACATGATGTGGTGGGGTGGGGGGTTATCTTCTCTTGAGGTTATCTTGAGATGATTTCGGGGCTTTAGTGTCCCCGCGGCCCGGTCCTCGACCAGGCCTCCACCCCCAGGAAGCAGCCCGTGACAGCTGACTAACTTACAAGGGGGGGGGGGGACTTACAAGCGGGTATTTTAATTATTTTAATTATTTTAGTTATCGTTATTTTTTTACTAAATAAGTTAGATTTAATTTGATATTAAATTATTTCTTTAGAGAATGGACTGTTGTAGTTTCAATTTTATCCCACTAGTAACTTCCTTCATAAACTTTGGAGGATTATTTATATTTGTTCTACCAAATCACAACTAATTGATGAAGTTAGTTCCCGCCAAACACACACCGAAACTACGACGTTGGTACAACGTTCGAACAAGTTTTAACACTTCCTAACCAGTTATAACAACCAATATAGTAAGTTGTAACAACGTTCTAATACGTCATAAACACGTCAAGCCAAGATGAAACAACTTTATTACAAGTTGTAACAAGCGGAAAATAGAGACAGTTTCGGTTTGTGTTTCCAGGGTTACTACTGGTTATGCTACGTTTTCAAGAATGGTTAATAAATATGTATATGGATAAACTTAGCTGTCTCTGTAGGATGCAGCCTGGTGAACAAGTATTAAACACTTCCGGATCATGTGAACTGTTGTGTCCTCGTGGTGGTCGTATGGTTGTGGGCCTCGTCGCCTGCAGGGTGGTAAACAAGCTCAGTTGTTAATTGAAACTGAAATATGTTTATTGATGTAAAATACACACAAAGAGATGAGGTAGCTCAAGCTGTTCTCACCCCGTTCAGTACATCGTGTTAATACATACATAGACACACATCACAAGCAATAAACATATTACCGAACATTCTGAGAGATTTACGAGTCTGCACAGTGGGTTGACAAACCTGTTACTTGTTCTTTTGTAGAGTCTGCGAGGCATCGATTGTTTGTGAATGGTCCACATGTGTTACTCTTTCAGTTCCAGCCTTTGATATGCTTGCAAGGACAGTCTGTAAGAGACCAGTAGTAGAAGTTGATATGGGTGTTTCATTAGCATTAACAATCATTCATTAGCATCTCATTTAAGTAAGAGAATACTTAAACAAATATCTACTGAAAATCTTACTGACCTAACAAATTCACAAAGACGTGAAAGTTGTAGCATTAAACATTATGGTAAATATCTTGAGGAGACATTCATATATGGAACTAATAGAGCAAGAACTTTGCAATGTGATATTATAGTGGCCAGAATACGCCTGGGATACAGACGTATTTGGCTGCTTTCTCAAACCCCAAATGTCGAATACACAATGTGTCAACTTTGTGAAAGTGTAGAATACACAATGTGTCAACTTTGTGAAAGTGTAGAATACACAATGTGTCAACTTTGTGAAAGTGTAGAATACACAATGTGTCAACTTTGTGAAAGTGTAGAATACACAATGTGTCAACTTTGTGAAAGTGTAGAATACACAATGTGTCAACTTTGTGAAAGTGTAGAATACACAATGTGTCAACTTTGTGAAAGTGTAGAATACACAATGTGTCAACTTTGTGAAAGTGTAGAATACACAATGTGTCAACTTTGTGAAAGTGTAGAATACACAATGTGTCAACTTTGTGAAAGTGTAGAATACACAATGTGTCAACTTTGTGAAAGTGTAGAATACACAATGTGTCAACTTTGTGAAAGTGTAGAATACACAATGTGTCAACTTTGTGAAAGTGTAGAATACACAATGTGTCAACTTTGTGAAAGTGTAGAATACACAATGTGTCAACTTTGTGAAAGTGTAGAATACACAATGTGTCAACTTTGTGAAAGTGTAGAATACACAATGTGTCAACTTTGTGAAAGTGTAGAATACACAATGTGTCAACTTTGTGAAAGAGAAAACATACATTCCCCGAAACATTATATTGTGGAATGTCCCATATTGACTGACTTTCGCCGTCCTGGGCTGAGGTATGCTGAACTCTGTAACTACTATATGAATACTGGAACACTTGACGATATATTGGACTTGTACCCAAGATTGACTATATGTAATGCATCAGTTATACAATGTGTTGTAACTATAACCTGAGCTTGTAAAGACATCTTAATCACCTTCAGTAGTTAAGTACTTAATAACTCACTAGTTTCTGTAGAGTCCTGCCTGACGACAGAGGGCACAGGGGCCCCCATACGATGTCAGCGGCCGCACCAGGGGCCCGCACTCCACGTCAGCGGCCGCACCAGGGGCCCGCACTCCACGCCGGGCTGTCAACAAATGGCGGGCCAGGCGAAACAACCGAACCACCACGGCCATCAGGGCGCAACCTCTAACGGGTTGTTGTTTAAGATCCAGCTACTCGGAACAAAAAAAAAATCCAAGTAGCACGGGCTATGGTGACCCCTAGTAGACTTATTATCTGGCACAGGAGCGGGGCTGTGTGTGAGGAATATCCTTGAATGTTGAGATTGATGAAGTTTTATTGTTCTGACGAGAACAGGAACCTGAGAGGCAGTATGTGTGTTCTTCAAGGTGTGTGGGGAAAGTGGTACTTGGCACTGTTGCCTGTTTGGCCGCGTGCTGTCTCTCTCTCTCTCTAGGTTACCAAGAAGGTTAATTCTATTCTTAATTATTAATGATTAGATTGATAATAAAATCATCCATGGGTGTATAATAAAATTACCGCGTACCGGATTTGTTTTTCTAGCACATTTTGCATTGCGTTAATTTACAGATAACCTACTCTTTCTTAGCGGCTATCAGATGTGGTAGGATAACACACTGTTTAATTTTTAATTTAATAATATTCTTCTTCCGCTAGATGCATTAGATAATTTGTTCTATGCTAACCAGTACAAAATGTCTGGTGCTGAAGTGTTTAATTTAAGTTATAGTATTTGGTTCACATTGTTTAATGGCAAGGTTAAAAAATATTATCATCGGACCTCGTCGTGTAGGCGGCCCTTACCTCCGGGCAGTAGTCTAGATTTAATTAATTTATTTATTTATATATATATATATATACAAGAAGGTACATTGGGATTGTGAGGATACATAGCATAGTAATTACCTTCTTGTAAAGCCACTAGTACGCGCAGCGTTTCGGGCAGTAATACGTACAAGTAATTTCGGACAGTAAAACAGTAATTTCGGACAGTAAAACAGTAATTTCGGACAGTAAAACAGTAATTTCGGACAGTAAAACAGTAATTTCGGACAGTAAAACAGTAATTTCGGACAGTAAAACAGTAATTTCGGACAGTAAAACAGTAATTTCGGACAGTAAAACTGTAATTTCGAACAGCGTGACAAGAGGCGTTGCCGTTCTTGTCACCTGTACAGTTTCTCAGGCCTATAAATGTATTACTTAAATGTCTTATTAATTCATAGAAAACAGTTTGATACATTTTCTACATGAAAAAAATATAGATTTTGAATACATAATTCATTTAATTTTATGACTGCGTACGTGGGTTCGGCTGTAATTTATGGCCGAGTATAGCATGAGAATAGGTCCACACACGCACGCACACACACACATACACGCACACACACACACACACACACACACACACACACACACACACACACACACACACACACACACACACACACACACACACACACACACACACACACACACACACACACACACACACACACACACACACACACACACACACACACACACACACACACACACACACACACATACACACACACACACACACACACACACACACACGCACAGTAGACGAGTCTAAAGTTTAGATTCTAGACTCCAGAGTACAGCGTGAGGACTTATTAGTAAGGAATATTAAACCTCACATTGGAAACTGACATAAAATCATCAAACTCATTCATCCTATTAACAAAACTGACGAGAATGGGAGTTAGGTCTAAAGTGCCCTTGATTAACTAACTTATTTATACCTAATATATATATAACTAATATAACTCAGATGTTAATAAACGTACAAGTATATTAATGCCACTGTTGTAATGAACACAAACATAAGTGTTCATTGTTAAGTGAACACAAACATGTTCACTTAATGTTTGTGTTATAAATATCTTCCTTAGCGGGTGGCACACAATATATATATATATACATTTTATATATATACATTTTTTTATGACGGGAAGGGACACTATTCACATCTATAGCGCCGCGGTTTGAGTACCAGTCTTAGCTGGGTTCGATTCCCCGTAGAGACAAATTTATGTAACTGAACTGGTTTTCGGAAGCGCAAAATTTATCACTAATTTCTGACTTGAAAAAAATAGATAATAATAACTCCCCTTGAAGGTACAACTTGGAGCATGGGAACTGTAGAACCAACGAGGCGGAAGTAGATATAAGTTTGTGGAATCGCTGCTTGAAACAATAGCTTAATTGTTTATGTTGACCAGACCACACACTAGAAAGTGAAGGGAC
Source organism: Procambarus clarkii (assembly GCF_040958095.1). Taxonomy (NCBI): domain Eukaryota; kingdom Metazoa; phylum Arthropoda; class Malacostraca; order Decapoda; family Cambaridae; genus Procambarus; species Procambarus clarkii. The sequence goes on from NC_091201.1 coordinate 26,841,281, forward strand.
GACGACGTTTCAGTCAGTCTTGGACCATTCTGAAGTCTTAATTCTTTTTATATACTAGGAAAGTCAAGTATTACACAGGCTGCTACTTAGTCTATTTGAGGGGTCATATCTTGAGGTTATCTTGAGATGATTTCCAGGCTTTAGTGTCCCCGCGGCCCGGTCCTCGACCAAGCCTCCACCCCCAGGAAGCAGCCCGTGACAGCTGACTAGCACCCAGAGGTTCTCGTAATATTATTCAGGGGGGTGGGGGAACTATCAAGTGAAAGCGCCAAGCCATTAGACTATATAGCACTCGGAAGGGGTCAGGATACGGATTTGGGATGGGACGGGGGAAAGGAATGGTGCCCAACCTCTTGGGCGGTCGGGGATTGAACGCGGACCTGTAGGAAACGAGACCGTTGCTCTACCGTCCAGCCCAAGTGGTTTGACTAGCACCCAGGTACCTATTTTACTGCTAGGTAACAGGGGCATAGAGTGAAAGAAACTCTGCCCATTGTTTCTCGCCGGCGCCTGGGATCGAACCCAGGATCACAGGATCACAAGTCCAGCGTGCTGTCCGCTCGGCCGACCGGGTCCCTGTTACACAGAGTTTTAAGTAAAAAGTTAACTATCTTCACTTAATATTCCTCTCTCGTAAGATTTTCTTAAGGCCCAGTTAAGTACAGGACTGTTGATGACTTTTGACCCTTGTTAGCCAAGAGATTTCCCTTCCCACAGCTTATGCAAGACCATACCTTACTGGTTGTTCCTTGGAACACGACTGACAAATCGGTTTACAACCAAGTACTCAATTACCGCTGGGTGAACAGCGTCGACAGTTATAAGGACTGGCACCCAGTCAATCCTCCCCTCCATTAGCAAAATAAAGGAGAATTATGAGTGTATCGCGTGACATTTTAACTAAAATTATTGAAAATTGGTCAGTCACTATTAATGTTGAAGTGTGCCTTAGTTCTATTTCATAGAGTTTACAGTATGAATACTCACTGAATTTACATTCGATAATTAACGACAGCAGCATAATTCTGCCAATTACAAGCAAATATGAATAACTGTAAATTATTGTGTAGTCGCCAGCGTACAATACCCATTAATAAGTGGTGAGTGCCGAATGGCTCGTTCAGAGGATACCCAGAGCAGTAAACAAGGGGTTCATACAGTTAATACAGTGGTGAGTGCCGAATGACTCGTTCAGAGAATACCCCGAGCAGTAAACAAGGGGTTCATACAGTTAATACAGTGGTGAGTGCCGAATGACTCGTTCAGAGGATACCCAGAGCAGTAAACAAGGGGTTCATACAGTTAAAATACAGTTAATACAGTTAAGATACAGTTTTACAAGTGTTGGGGGGTGGGTGAGGGTGTTGGTGGTGGTGGTGGTGGTGGTGGTGGCTAGTTGGCCCGAGTGAGAGGGGGCAGGCGGCCAGTATGCCATGGGCTGCGGTGCGGTGCGGATTGCTGCGCTCGTTCCTATGCTCTCCGTGTCCAGTAGTGTAGCGCTGAGATGAGGCCAGCACAGCTCTCTTGGATCATTCCTTGGTGGATGCTGCTCTCAGGATGGATGGTGAGTACCCGTGGGATGGATGACATGCCACTCTGTTGGGGCACGGGGGGGTGGGGGGTATTATTGATTGACGTGGGGTTGCTAGGGGGGGAGGGAAGAGAGAGAGAGGGGGAATCTAGCCATCTCTCTGAGAGATTACCCCAAGGTCATCCAGCCCCCCCACTACGCTTGCCCGTAACGTAGAAGCTCTTTTCATTCAACCTTTTTTTTTCACCCCACCATCTCTTCCCCCCCCCCCCCAAACCCCATCAACCCCCCCCCCTCCTTTAGGCTGACAGACGGACTCTTCCCAGCCGCACGCAACACCCCCCCCCCCCTTCGTCGGCAGTTTTGCGTGTGTTGCTCCTCGTCCAGTTATGCTCGAAACTGGCGTAGTGGAAGCGGCCGGCCTGGGACCGGGCCATTGTCACCTCTCACAGAGCGGATCATGTCGCTTTTGGTCCATGTACAGTTATTGATTCCCGGAGCAGAGTTAAGGGCGTCCCACCAGCGGGGGTTGAGCTCTGGCTCTTTGTTCCCGCCTCTCAACTGTCGGTCAACTGAGGTTCCTGAGTCTACTGAGCTCTATCATATCTACACTTGAAACTATGTAAGGAGTCAGCCTCCATCTCATCACTTCCTAATGCATTCCATTTGTCTACTACTCTGACACTAAAAAAAATTCTTTCTGACGTCTCTATGGCTCATTTGGGCACTCAATTTTCACCTGTGTCTCCTAGTGCGTGTGCCCCTTGTGGTAAAAAGTCTGTCTTTATCTACCCTATGAATTCCTCTGAGAATCTTGTATGTGGTGATCATGTCCTCTGTAACTCTTCTGTCTCCCAGTGACGTGAGATGAGGAGAGACTACTGTAGTCTCTCCTCGTAGCTCATACCCCTCAGTTCGGATACTGAGTGTTCGGTGTATGTGTGTGTGTGTGTGTGTGTGTGTGTGTGTGTGTGTGTGTGTGTGTGTGTGTGTGTGTGTGTGTGTGTGTGTGTGTGTGTGGGATGGGAGTTCTCACGCAGTTGTGAGTAGTGTGTGTGTGTGAGGGGGGGGTGGAGTTCCAGCTCACAGGTGCGGTGGAGGTAACTCAGCGAATCAACCGACCCTTCTGGTAACTCATCAATCATTGCTAAGTATGTTGTTCTGCTATCACTGTTGAGCCTCTCTTTGTATCCCGTTGTTTAAGCTCTACTTTTTCCCGTTTACTGTTCGCTGATGCTATCATTTTCTTAAGATAGCCAAGATTTTATTGCTATATTTGGACGTTACTTGCCTATTTTTAGCAGTATTCAGACGCTGTGGTTATCATTATCGTTATCATCTTACTTTTATAAACTCGTTGCAATTTGTTTTACTGATAATAGATTCGTTAATAAGTTGTTTATGGTGTCCCATATTACCTGATTGGAGATCATATAGTTTCATATATAGATCATATCTATATCTATAATATCTATATTATAGATCATATAGCTAAACTTGAATGTTTCCGTAGCTTATTCCTTTTTTGACATTATCACGACTTCTCTATTCTCACATTCACTTATTCGGCCAAGGTATTACGTGCTTGAGAAGGTTATTCTGAATGTGTGGGGCGTGTGCGGTCGATATTGTTGACTGATGTTTCTTATGTTTAATTAAGCTATCTGCGTAGTTAAGCAATCCGGGCTTAATCCAGGCTGTGGTGGGTATGTGGGCCTGCGGGCCGCTCCAAGCAACAGCCTGGTTGACCAAACTCTCACAAGTCGAGCCTGGCCTCGGGCCGGGCTCTGGGAGTAGAAGAACTCCCAGAACCCCATCAACCAGGTAAGTATCAGGATTGGTAGCCGTATGCTTTAGTAGTTAAGTGGTATCGGAGCCGTCTTGTAGCATATTATTGTTCCATCTTGTTTATGGAACATATGTTTGGTTAGGTGACTGGATATATTAAATAGCTAATAAATAATTTTTCGTTACGGGAGACATCTCCCGTCACGCAGGGTGCAGTCGCACCTCCACAGATCTCCAATATCAGCTCTTGATACTGGTAATGGCTCAAAAGGGGGCCACCACTTACGGGCTATTCGTGCCCGTGCCACCTTTTGGGTGGCTTAATCTTCATCAATCAATCTAATCTTCGTTCATTACCAAATCTTGTTGGAATGCTACGCAAATGTGTTGAGATTGAAGGAGGTGGGGGAGAGGTTGTCGGCGAGGAGTCACAATAACGTGGCTGAAGTATGTTGACCAGACCACACACTAGAAGGTGAAGGGACGACCACGTTTCGGTCCGTCCTGGACCATTCTCAAGTCGGAATGGTCACAATCGACTTGAGAATGGTCCAGGACGGACCGAAACGTGGTCGTCTCTTCACCTTCTAGTGTGTGGTCTGGTCAACAGAGGGGTTGTCTCTTGCTTCTACAACTAGGGGCCAGATTCACGAAAGCACTTACGCAAGCACTTACGAACGTGTACATCTTTCCTCACTCTTTGACGGCTTTGGTTACATTTATTAAACAGTTTACAAGCATGAAAACTTGCCAATCAACTGTTGTTATTGTTATAAACAGCCTCCTGGTGCTTCGGAGCTCATTAACTGTTTAATAATTGGAAACAAAGCTGCCAAAGATTGAGAAAAGATGTACAAGTTCGTGAGTGCATGCGTAAGTGCTTTCGTGAATCTGGCCCCTGGAGAATAGTTGAGAGTGACTTGTGAAACCCATCTTATCAAAAGATAAAAGGAAAGCTTATTGTCTTTCATCCTCAAGGGATAACTTAGGGTAATTATCTGTTGGATTAGAGAACCTTTTTCACCCCCTCTGGCTGGACTCTTACTGATGCAACCTAACATCTTGAGGTTATCTTGAGATGATGATGATGAAGATTAAACCACCCAAAAGGTGGCACGGGCATGAATAGCCCGTAAGTGGTGGCCCTTTTGAGCCATTACCAGTATCAATAGCTGATACTGGAGATCTGTGGAGGTGCGACTGCACCCTGCGTGACGGGAGATGTCTCCCGTGTGAAAGGGAGACTCCCGTGTATCTTGAGATGATTTCGGGGCTTTTTAGTGTCCCCGCGGCCCGGTTCTCGACCAGGCCTCCACCCCCACGAAGCAGCCCGTGACTGATGACTAACACCCAGGTACCTATTTTACTGCTAGGTAACATGGGCATAGGGTGAAAAAAAACTCTGCCCATTGTTTCTCACCGGCGCCCGGGATCGAACCCGGTACCACAGGATCACAAGTCCAGCGTGCTGTCCGCTCGGCTCCCTAACATATGAGCTTCAAGCAAAGGTAAGATGAATGTTCGATTTTATAAGTTTCTTGATAAATTATTTATAAAGCAACCAAGAGGATTATGACGTGGTGACAGTTCCATTTGGGTGTGGAGCCAAGTGACGTGTTCGGCTTCTCCACTTTATTTTCTTTAGTAAATGTCTTGGAGAAAATATTTTATTTTGCTTTTTATTACTTTTCCCCCGTTCCTGTTGCTATTATCTCAATAAGTTATTATACGGAAGATTGCCTCGGCATTACGGAATAAGCTAATTAGGCTTAACCCCCCCCCCCGCGCATTTCCTGAGCCTGCAGACTTTCTGACTTGGCTAAGGCTAATAGAGACACCACCCCCCACCCCCCCACGCTTCCTGAAAGCTGTATCAGAGTCTGATACAGCTGAAAGTTAATTGCTTACTTATATAAACACGTTCAGGTATTCTGCACTACTAAGCTTATCCTACATACATGATATTTGATGCTACCCAAATATCCCCCCATCTTGTAGGCTGGGCTGTCCATCCTGGAAGATGGGGTGTTCATACGGGAATCACTCCATCCAGCTTGTGTGTTCCATACACAAGCTTGCTAGTGTTCCGTACGGGAACACTAGCAACCTTCCTACCATGCTATGCAATTGTTTGTGGTTTTCAGTACTTGTAGTGTAACTGTTGTGTATGTGGAGCTTGTATGCAGTAGCCTGTATACATCTGTATATGTAGCATTGTAGATCATACAGGTTACTGAAGCACGATCTGTTGACCGTTCAACAGAGCCTAAACATCACCCGTGTTCCCGTAGAGTTACAGTCACATTAAATACAGTTTGCATTATATTAATATATAATATGCATGTTATGTGTTAATGCTTTCGGTTGCATAGGGTTTCCCTTATTCTTTTTTTTAGTGATGCATATGTAATTACACTTCTATTACAGGGGTACAGGTGGTGGAATATCATTAATGGCGACACTGTACCAACGCTAAAATTCATTTTTATGAAAGTTTGTAACTTCTCTGCTTTGTCGAGCGGACAGGGGCTCGTGATTCCCAGTCCAGGGACCCCAAGATCCCGACCGAGACGGAAATAAATGGGCAGTTTCTTTGACCTGACACCGCTGTTCACCTAGGAATAAATATGTACCTGGAGGTTACACAGCTGTTGCATCCTGAGGATGTATATGAGAGAGAGAGAGAGAGAAAGAGAGAGAGAGAAAGAGAGAGAGAGAAAGAGAGAGAGAGAGAGAGAAAGAGAGAGAGAGAGAAAGAGAGAGAGAGAGAGAGTTAGTTTAGTAGATATGATAGATAAAAATCGGTCGGGAGTCAGGACATTAGACAACCGACGGTTAGAAAAGCAGGTTCCAAAAGGTTATAGCAGGATCGAGCTTGCATAAACACGGGCTGCACTGTGTTGGTAAAATATTTTGGCCTGACAAGAGCATCGGATAGTTTCTTTAAGCAGTGATGGAGATGATAAGGCTCTCAAGCTTAGTGCAAAAAAGTTTGTGTTCACTACTTCGTATATGGTGCGGAAGTTTTCAGTTGTTCCTTCACGTTGGCGGGTGTTTCAATTTGGTGGTTCTTGTGCTATCTGGCAGCGTCAAAAATTGTTCCTCTTGGCTTCATTTGGTATCGTATAGTGTTTTCTTCAGACATTTGCACTCTTGGTATTATCAATTGCCTCGAATCGTTCGTTCATTAAACCCTGTTCATTCTTGACGTGGGAATGTCATCCCCCGACCTGGACACTGCATTCTGCGCTCGTTGGTAATGTCCACAACTGGCTCATTCTGCAACCATCCTGTCCATTACCTTCCCTCTCCAATTGTACAAGTACAAACCCAGTCATTTGACCATGGATAACCATCATTCTCGCCTCCTGCACTCATTGCTCTAAACATTACATATTCTAAATGTTTATCTATACGCCCAAAATGTAGAAATAAAAGGTCTTCTCCAGTCCTGTATTTTCCCTATCAAGTTTATAATGACTCTGGCATCAATAGATCGCGTGACCCTCAGAAGGACCGACGACTGTCTCGGACATGCGATATGGGTCTCAGACGCTGTGGGTCTCAGACGCTGTGGGTCTCAGACGATGTGGGTCTCAGACGCTGTGGGTCTGAGACCCTGCTCGGTCCTCTCCCTTCCTCCTACTCCTCCTTTCCCACCTTTTACTCTGCTCTTTCTGCCTCTCCTATGACCCCCTTCTCTGCTATTCTTTTCTTTCCTAGCTTCCCGCTTCCACTTTTCTCTCTCTGTCCACTCACATCTTATATTTTTCTTTCTCGCGTTCTCATTTCCCCTCATTTATTCATTCCCCCTCTCCTCGGCTTATTCTATTTTCACATTTCTCTTCAACCCTGGCCTTACTCTGTATTTTCTCTCCCTTTCTGTTTCCTTCCTCTCTCCCTAGTCTTTCCTCCCCTCTTCTCTTCCTCTCCTTCCTCTCTCCCTAGTCTTTCCTCCCCTCTTCTCTTCCTCTCCTTCCTCTCTCCCTAGTCTTTCCTCCCCTCTTCTCTTCCTCTCCTTCCATTATCCCCCATTCTCTCTACTCCCCTTCACGCTCACGCCTATTGGCTGTAGTGTCGTCAATAAAGAGAACCCTTGGTGATTGGGCCACGTATCTAGAATAAAATGAATATATTTCTCCTTATTTTTGTATCCTAGTCTTTTATTATCTTCATGTTTTCTTTTTTTGGACCTTATTGAACCTCGTTTGTGCTCATTCGGGTTATTTTTTGTTTGAAAAGCGGTACCCCCCCCCCTTGCTTTGGTAGTGTAGCGGTCTCTTGCTTTGGTAGTGAAGCGGTCTTCTTAGCAGTGTTAAAACTGTCCTTCGGCAGCGTGATAACTAGGGGGCCAGATTCACGAAAGCACTTACGCAAGAACTTGCGAACTTGTACATCTTTTCTCAATCTTTGGTGGCTTGGTTCCCAATTATTGAACAGTTAATGAGCTTCGAAAGCACCAGGAGGCTGTTTATAACAATAACAACAGTTGAATGGGAAGTTTTCATGCTTGTAAACTGTTTAATAAATGTAACCAAAGCCGTTAAAGATTGAGGTTAAGATGTACACGTTCGTAAGTGCTTGCGTAAGTGCCTTAGTGAATCTGGCCCCTAGAAGTAGAGAGTCGCCTTTTATTATTTGTTAGTGGCGCATTCTTTCATGTTATGTATTTATGTATTATATACATACGACTTAGTATGTCGTATGATGTATTTATACATACGACTTAGTATGTCGTATGATGTATTTATACATACGACTTAGTATGTCGTATGATGTATTTATACATACGACTTAGTATGTCGTATGATGTATTTATACATACGACTTAGTATGTCGTATGATGTATTTATACATACGACTTAGTAGTGTGGGTGCTAATATTTCTGTAAATATTGATGCAGGTCACACAACTGCGAGAGTGGCAAATATGTTCTGATAGTTTACATAGCTGGCGCGTAAATGATTTACGAAGACATGCACATGAAGATTTAACATTTGTAAAGATTTTGCTATTAGTGGATAAGCAAGATGAGCGACAATAGTTTGTTAGGATTATCTTGTATGCATTGAAATGTCAGGATAAGCATATGTGCTTTTGAAAGACTTTGAGTTGTGCATCAAGGATTATAATATTAATTTAGAAAAAATACAATAGGTATTTTAAATGTTTTTGGCATATATTAATGTTAGTGTCAGTAGTCCTCCTGCTTTGGTAGTACTTGTAGTAACAGTGAGGACCATAGTACATATACCGACATACAAGGAAATTAGATAGTAGAAATCTGTACTATTGAGTTCGATAAACCGGAAAACTATGATTTCACTTGTGTGTTGCTTTGACAAACTAACCTAACCTAACCTAACCTAACCTTCCTAGGATATACACGATATCCGAGGACTAATATAGTACATATGTGTGCTATACTAGGTCTATGAGAAATTTAGTTTTGCTTTTTAGCTTTATTTATTTTAAAAGAAATCCTTATTAGTCAATATACTTCTATATATAAGCTAAGTATGTGTGTATTCGTGACTACTGACGACCGTCACAATAGATCTAAACAGGAGTATAGGCATATATTAATGCCAGTGTCAAGTCACGAATGTTATAGGCACGTATTAACGCCAATACTTAGTCATACCTTGAGGTTACCTTGAGGTGCTTCCGGGGCTTGGCGTCCCCGCGGCCCGGTCGTCGACTAGGCCTACTGAAGAAAGTCATGCAGTAACCACTGAGGTTTAAGGCGCCTCTACCTCGTCCATGGACCACTCTCCCGCCAATCCTCATCTGCGTCATCCTTAATAAAAGATTATGGAAGTTGGCTAAGTTATGTCACCACCTGCAGCCATACTGGTGGCGGGGGGGGGGGGAGGGGGGTTCCTTAGCCTAATTGGCCACAAACTTGGCAATAATTTAGCACTAATTTATCCCTAATTTGTTCCAACTTTGCCCCTAATTGAGCCGACATTTATCCTAATTTTGTTCTTGACTAGGATCTACTGTAGAATGCAATTTAATTTTTCATCCTTTAGTAAGCATAAACTTATTTTAATTTCTACATATGCTTTTGGATGATGATTGATATAAGATACAGACGAGGAGTCACGATAACGTGGCTGAAGTATGTTGACCAGACCACACACTAGAAAGTGAAGGGACGACGAAATTTCGGTCCGTCCTGGACCCATTCTCCATCGACTTGAGAATGGTCCAAGAACGGACCGAAACGTCGTCGTCGTCGTCGTCCCTTCACTTTCTAGTGTGTGGTCTGGTCAACTGTATATAATATGGTCTGTATATGGTCAATATAACTGTATATAGTGATCTGTATATAATATCCCCGAGACACCGGCAGGAAAAAAAATAGAGACAGCCTCGCCAAAAAATAGAGACAGCCTCGCCAAAAAATAGAGACAGCCTCGCCAAAAAATAGAGACAGCCTCGCCAAAAAATAGAGACAGCCTCGCCAAAAAATAGAGACAGCCTCGCCAAAAAATAGAGACAGCCTCGCCAAAAAATAGAGACAGCCTCGCCAAAAAATAGAGACAGCCTCGCCAAAAAATAGAGACAGCCTCGCCAAAAAATAGAGACAGCCTCGCCAAAAAATAGAGACAGCCTCGCCAAAAAAATAGAGACAGCCTCGCCAAAAAATAGAGACAGCCTCGCCAAAAAATAGAGACAGCCTCGCCAAAAAATAGAGACAGCCTCGCCAAAAAATAGACAGAGCCTCGCCAAAAAATAGACAGAGCCTCGCCAAAAAATAGAGACAGCCTCGCCAAAAAATAGAGACAGCCTCGCCAAAAAAATAGAGACAGCCTCGCCAAAAAATAGAGACAGCCTCGCCAAAAAATAGAGACAGCCTCGCCAAAAAATAGAGACAGCCTCGCCAAAAAATAGAGACAGCCTCGCCAAAAAATAGAGACAGCCTCGCCAAAAAATAGAGACAGCCTCGCCAAAAAATAGAGACAGCCTCGCCAAAAAATAGAGACAGCCTCGCCAAAAAATAGAGACAGCCTCGCCAAAAAATAGAGACAGCCTCGCCAAAAAATAGAGACAGCCTCGCCAAAAAATAGAGACAGCCTCGCCAAAAAAATAAATCAATGAAAATACGCACAGAGTATTGTATACCGGCGTGATTTTGGTGCCGCGTTAGAGCGCCATTGTAGGAAATGTAGTGCGAAATATTGTATTTTATTTAGTTTTGTGGGGAAGGGATTGGCTTAGCTGCAGCCTGTAACTAGTTTAGGAGTAGTTCAGTAGTTTAGCCGCGTTTTTAAGGAAACGAAGAGACCTGTAAGTTTGCAATGTTTTCACGTTCGTTCCACGGGGTTTAAACCCGAACAGCATATGCTCGGGGGGGAAGAAAGTTAATTTTGAGTGTACAGATGTTTTCACGTTCGTTCCACGGGTTTAAACCCGAACAGCATATGCTCGGGGGGAGGAAAGTTAATTTTGAGTGTACAGATGTTTTCACGTTCGTTCCACGGGGTTTAAACCCGAACAGCATATGTTCGGGGGGAGGAAAGTTAATTTTGAGTGTACAGATGTTTTCACGTTCGTTCCACGGGGTTTAAACCCGAACAGCATATGTTCGGGGGGGAGGAAAGTTAATTTTGAGTGTACAGATGTTTTCACGTTCGTTCCACGGGTTTAAACCCGAACACCATATGCTCGGGGGGGAGGAAAGTTAATTTTGAGTGTACAGATGTTTTCACGTTCGTTCCACGGGTTTAAACCCGAACACCATATGCTCGGGGGGGAGGAAAGTTAATTTTGAGTGTACAGATGTTTTCACGTTCGTTCCACGGGGTTTAAACCCGAACAGCATATGCTCGGGGGGGGGGGGGAGGAAAGTTAATTTTGAGTGTACAGATGTTTTCACGTTCGTTCCACGGGTTTAAACCCGAACAGCATATGTTCGGGGGGGGAGGAAAGTTAATTTTGAGTGTACAGATGTTTTCACGTTCGTTACACGGGTTTAAACCCGGGCAATATATACGGGTAAAGTTTACTTTTGAGTATATAGATGTTTTCCTTTCGATAACCGGGTAATTTATGCTCGAGGAAGGTTAATTTTGCTTCATACGAAACAGCACAATCTCTCCCCCCCCCCCCACACACACCTTAATGCTGTCTGTTCTGGCGAGCGTTTCCACCGGCAAGAAACTGTCGAACTAAAATGCCCTAACCTAACCTACCAGAGGACCCACGAACAGAAAACGGAACATTATGTCCATTTCCCGAACTACACCCAATTTTTTTTACATCTGTGTATGCCCTTAGGAAAAAATATACGTCAAAATGTGACGTGCTATAAATGAAGTGTACGTACGTCTTACGACGTACACTTAGCTGTTAATACTCTCTTGTTATTGTTAGCAATTCTTATGCAGGCGATGAGTCACAATAACGTGGCTGAAGTATGTTGACCAGACCACACACTAGAAATTGAAGGGACGACGACGTTTCGGTCCGTCCTGGACCATTCGTCGACTTGATTGACTGAACAATCGACTTGAGAATGGTCCAGGACGGACCGAAACGTCGTCGTCCCTTCAATTTCTAGTGTGTGGTCTGGTCAACATACTTAGCAATTCTTGTTTATTAACAATAATTATCATTGGATAATAATTTTGGTATTAATTCTCCGGAGTTTTTAAAAGCATAATGACTGGAGTTTTATTTAAATTTAAGGTGTTGTATTATTTGGATATAAAGGTTAATTGTCCGTATTTAAATGAGATGTGAACCTAACGTGTTTGGTTGAAGAACTTATTGGACACTAGTGATGAGTGTGTTCTGTATGATAGAGCTGTATGATAGTGCTGTATGTTCTGTATGATAGAGCTGTATGATAGTGCTGTATGTTCTGTATGATAGGTGTGTGTGTGTGTGTTTGTGTGTGTGTGTGTGTGTGTGTGTGTGTGTGTGTGTGTGTGTGTGTGTGTGTGTGTGTGTGTGTGTGTGTGTGTGTGTGCCACAAGCCATCTTGGGCACTGGTGCCGTGGTGTGTGTGTGTGTGTACTCACCTAGTTGTACTCACCTAGTTGTGCTTGCGGGGGTTGAGCTCTGGCTCTTTGCTCCCGCCTCTCAACCGTCAATCAACAGGTGTACAGGTCACTGTTCAGCGCACTGAACATTGTGTGTGTTTACTAGTTGTGTTTACTAGTTGTGTTTTGCGGGGGTTGAGCTTTGCTCTTTCGGCCCGCCTCTCAACTGTCAATCAACTGTTTACTAACTATTTTTTTTTTCCCACACCACACACACACACACACACCCCAGGAAGCAGCCCGTGACAGCTGACTAACTCCCAGGTACCTATTTACTGCTAGGTAACAGGGGCACTTAGGGTGAAAGAAACTTTGCCCATTTGTTTCTGCCTCGTGCGGGAATCGAACCCGCGCCACAGAATTACGAGTCCTGCGCGCTATCCACCAGGCTACGAGGCCCCCTCGTAGCCTGTGTGTGTGTGTGTGTGTGTGTGTGTGTGTGTGTGTGTGTGTGTGTGTGTGTGTGTGTGTGTGTGTGTGTGTGTGTGTACTCACCTAACTCACCTAATTGTGCTTGCGGGGGTTGAGCTCTGGCTCTTTGGTCCCGCCTATCAACTGTCAATCAACAGGTGTGTGTGTGTGTGTGTGTGTGTGTGTGTGTGTGTGTGTGTGTGTGTGTGTGTGTGTGTGTGTGTGTGTGTGTGTGCGCGCCACAAGCTGTCTTGGGCACTAGCAACGTAATTTATGGCGACATCTTGAAAGACTTCGAAACGTTTGGCCGAGGTGTCAGCGTTCACAAAATAGGCAGGGAAGGAAATAACTAGAAAAGTAGGAAGATGAACCTATTGCTAACTAAGCGGACCTAAAGCAAGTCGACAAAGTAAGGTCTAGGACCTGAGAAAAACTTGACCTGTCTCCATCATCGCTAGTCTTTTAATTAAGAAAACCCTAATCAACTTATCCTACCCTAACCTTAACCTAACCTAACCTAACCTAACCTAACCTAACCTAACCTAACCTTAACCTAACCATAACCTAATCTATCCTGAAGAAAATGGACACAAATTTCTATGCAAGCAATGGTTTTTGAACGCTTATGTGTGCAGAAACCTTCCATGTGATATCAGTTCCGTGGATCAATACCCCCTGCTTCCCGGTCACCCTGATCAAGCCTCCTGGTTGGTTGGTCTAGTCAACGAAGCTTTTTAGACGCCGCAGCTCGCAGTCTAACCTACGAGTCACAACCTGGATGATCAGGTATCATTAGAAGGCCTTTATCAGGGGTTTCTATCAGTTTAATGCTTACGACAGACACATTATAATGCTCTATGAACCTTCTTGAGACGTCCTAAGATAAGAGGATATCTTGGGACGTTTCTATTAGACGACTAATAGAAACATCCCAAGATGAGAGGATATCTTGGAACGTTTCTATTAGACGACTAATAGAAACATCCCAAGATGAGAGGATATCTTGGAACGTTTCTATTAGACGACTAATAGAAACATCCCAAGATGAGAGGATATCTTGGAACGTTTCTATTAGACGACTAATAGAAACATCCCAAGATGAGAGGATATCTTGGAACGTTTCTATTAGACGACTAATAGAAACATCCCAAGATGAGAGGATATCTTGGAACGTTTCTATTAGACGACTAATAGAAACGTCCCAAGATGAGAGGATATCTTGGAACGTTTCTATTAGACGACTAATAGAAACGTCCCAAGATGAGAGGATATCTTGGGACGTTTCTATTAGACGACTAATAGAAACATCCCAAGATGAGAGGATATCTTGGGACGTTTCTATTAGACGACTAATAGAAACAGCGATGATAACCACACATCCACAAGATGAGACGACGACGTTTCGGTCCGTCCAGGACCATTATAGCAAGTCGATTGGTATCGATTGATTTATTATCTATAGAAACAGCATTGTCTGTAAGGTGTTCACAACCCATTCTCCTGTCGGTCGGTCGGACTCCGGTCCGACCATTCTCCGGTCGGACTCGGTCGGTCGGCCGAGTCCGCTTGGTTAACGGTCGGGAGCCGGTCGGCCGAGCGGACAGCGCACTGAACTTGTGATCCTGTGGTCCCGGGTTCGATCCCGGGCGCCGGCGAGAAACAATGGGCAGAGTTTCTGTCACCCTATACCCCTGTTACCTAGCAGTAAAATAGGTACCTGGGTGTTAGTCAGCTGTCACGGGCTGCTTGCTTCCTGGGGGTGGAGGCCTGGTCGAGGACCGGGCCGCGGGGACACTAAAGCCCCGAAATCATCTCAAGATAACCTCAAGATAACTATGTGGATGATAGAACGTGTATTGATGTAATAGACAATTAGATAGAATTTAGTACTGATCACTTTCCAGAGTCTGAAAAAAGTAAAGCTAAAACCAAACTTAAATATTTCTAGGTCTAGTAAAGTACATATATGCACTATGTTAGGCCTCAGATAGCGTGTAATAGGCCTAGGATGGTTAGATTAGGGGTTATTATCAACATAAAATACAAAAACCTATTTTTTTCGGTTTGCCCAGTTTCATTAATCCCGAATTCTACTTTCTGGTTGTTCATTACGACAATATATGGACGGTGCTGTACGTAGTCACTATAAGTACTATCTAAGCAGGAGGATGGGCTGAGATTTCGTCATATTTGAGTTGATGAAAACTTTCTATTATTATTATCATATAAATCCCTTACAGGGTTATCTTGAGGTTATCTTGAGATGATTTCGGGGCTTTTTTAGTATCCCCGCGGCCCGGTCCTCGACCAGGCCTCCACCCCTAGGAAGCAGGCCGTGACAGCTGACTAACACCCAGCTACCTATTTTACTGCTAGGTAACAGAGGCATAGGGTGAAAGAAACTCTGCCCAATATGTTTCTCGCCGGCGCCTGGGATCGAACCCAGGATCACAGGATCACAAGTCCGGCGTGCTGTCCGCTCGGCTCCCTACGTTAACGTTAAATGGAAAATAAGGGCAAGAGAACGCCAGTATATCTAATATAGTACATGACTATATAGGATAGGAGACGTCCCCAGTCCTCCTATCCTGTCTCCCCCCACACCTATCCTGAGACTGATGGATGCCTACTACTGTATATGAGAACAGGATAGGAGGTGTGAGGACACCAGGATAGGTCAGATATGAAGAAAATGGGGAGAAACTGTGTCCTTTCTCCCCCCCCCCCTTGTACCGTTGGGGATCGAACGCCGACCTGCAAAAGAAGCAAAGTCGTCGCTGTACCGACCAGTCCAAGTTGATGGACTCGTAAGAGCACAAAGATCATCTTTATGAGCGTGGTATTCCATAACACTGTAAACTCTACCAACTGGTGTAAACCAAGACTTCCAATTGGCTACAGAAAAAATTGTCAACTGGAGATTTATTCCAGTTGCCGCGTTATAGGTAAAAAAAAAGAAAATGTTTGAATTGCCTTTTTCACCTAAAAAGCCAATTAAAAAATTGCCCAAAACACTACCTGTTTCGGTAGTACGTATAGTAGCGATGAAGACCATAGTGTTGACTAGGCCACACACTAGAAATTGAAGGGACGACGACGTTTCGGTCCGTCCTGGACCATTCTCAAGTCGATTGTGACGAAGACCATAGTACCTATACCGACGTACAATGCAATTAGAAAGTAGAAATCGGTACTATTGAATTTGGGCAAACCGAAGATGATATTCTATTGATATTGCAAAGACAAACTTACCAGACCTAACCTCTCCTAGGCCTAATACACGATATCCGAGGCCTAATATAGTACATATGTGTACTATACTAGACCTAAGATTATATAAATTTTTGTTTTAGTTTATTTTAAAAGAATTCCTTACTAGTCAGTATACTACTATCTAAAGCCAAAAACGTAAGAATTCTGACTATTGACGATCGTGACAATAGGTCCTCTCTTAACTTGAGGATGAGTTCCCCAAACAACACACCTTAGGCCCACATCACCATTAAAACAAAATGGAAAAAGTAGAGGACTTCGAATACTGAGATATTATCAGGATATACTGATAGGCCACAACAGTATATATATATATCGTATACGAATATACAGTATATTACTTGGAGGGGGGGGGGGAGGGGGATTACAGAGATTTAAGAGCTGGCATATAAAGATATGGTGAAGGAACGGGAATAATTAGTTAATAAATTCAATTTACCTTGAGTCCATAATAGTCTGGGGCAGTTTTAATGGTAATGAAGTTTGAGCATCACTTATAAGCAAGTTCACTTGGATGTTCCCTGGTTAGGATAACTTTTGGCCTCAGTGTATTAGGGCTTCAAAGCGACTCATCTAAAAGCCTATTACACATGCCTGGCGGCTCACAATGCCTTGTCTTTAATGCTCAAACATGAGAGTGTTTGGCAGACTTGCAAACAAGCGTTCAGCCAAAGGGCTGGAGGAGCAGCGTTCGGCCGAAGGGATGGAGGAGCAGCGTTCGGCCAAAGGGCTGGAGGAGCAGCGTTCGGCCAAAGGGCTGGAGGAGCAGCGTTCGGCCAAAGGGCTGGAGGAGCAGCGTTCGGCCAAAGGGCTGGAGGAGCAGCGTTCGGCCAAAGGGCTGGAGGAGCAGCGTTCGGCCAAAGGGCTGGAGGAGCAGCGTTCAGCCAAAGGGCTGGAGAAGCAGCGTTCGGCCAAAGGGCTGGAGAAGCAGCGTTCGGCCAAAGGGATGGAGGAGCAGCGTTCAGCCAAAGGGCTGGAGAAGCAGCGTTCGGCCAAAGGGCTGGAGAAGCAGCGTTCGGCCAAAGGGCTGGAGAAGCAGCGTTCGGCCAAAGGGATGGAGGAGCAGCGTTCAGCCAAAGGGCTGGAGAAGCAGCGTTCGGCCAAAGGGCTGGAGGAGCAGCGTTCAGCCAAAGGGCTGGAGAAGCAGCGTTCGGCCAAAGGGCTGGAGAAGCAGCGTTCGGCCAAAGGGATGGAGGAGCAGCGTTCAGCCAAAGGGCTGGAGAAGCAGCGTTCGGCCAAAGGGCTGGAGAAGCAGCGTTCGGCCGAAGGGATGGAGGAGCAGCGTTCGGCCGAAGGGATGGAGGAGCAGCGTTCGGCCAAAGGGCTGGAGGAGTAGCGTTCGGCCAAAGGGCTGGAGGGACAGCGTTCGGCCAAAGGGCTGGAGGAGCAGCGTTCGGCCAAAGGGCTGGAGAAGCAGCGTTCGGCCAAAGGGATGGAGGAGCAGCGTTCAGCCAAAGGGCTGGAGGGACAGCGTTCGGCCAAAGGGCTGGAGGGACAGCGTTCAGCCAAAGGGCTGGAGGGACAGCGTTCGGCCAAAGGGCTGGAGGAGTAGCGTTCAGCCAAAGGGCTGGAGGGACAGCGTTCGGCCAAAGGGCTGGAGGAGCAGCGTTCGGCCAAAGGGCTGGAGGGACAGCGTTCGGCCAAAGGGCTGGAGGGACAGCGTTCGGCCAAAGGGATGGAGGGACAGCGTTCGGCCAAAGGGCTGGAGGAGCAGCGTTCGGCCAAAGGGCTGGAGGAGCAGCGTTCGGACAAAGGGCTGGAGGAGCAGCGTTCGGACAAAGGGCTGGAGGAGCAGCGTTCGGACAAAGGGATGGAGGAGCAGCGTTCGGCCAAAGGGCTGGAGGAGCAGCGTTCGGACAAAGGGCTGGAGGAGCAGCGTTCGGCCAAAGGGCTGGAGGAGCAGCGTTCGGACAAAGGGCTGGAGGAGCAGCGTTCGGACAAAGGGCTGGAGGAGCAGCGTTCGGACAAAGGGCTGGAGGAGCAGCGTTCGGCCAAAGGGCTGGAGGAGCAGCGTTCGGACAAAGGGCTGGAGGAGCAGCGTTCGGACAAAGGGCTGGAGGAGCAGCGTTCGGCCAAAGGGATGGAGGAGCAGCGTTCGGCCAAAGGGATGGAGGAGCAGCGTTCGGCCAAAGGGCTGGAGGAGCAGCGTTCGGCCAAAGGGCTGGAGGAGCAGCGTTCGGACAAAGGGCTGGAGGAGCAGCGTTCGGACAAAGGGCTGGAGGAGCAGCGTTCGGCCAAAGGGATGGAGGAGCAGCGTTCGGCCAAAGGGATGGAGGAGCAGCGTTCGGCCAAAGGGCTGGAGGAGCAGCGTTCGGCCGAAGGGATGGAGGAGCAGCGTTCGGCCAAAGGGATGGAGGAGCAGCGTTCGGCCAAAGGGCTGGAGGGACAGCGTTCGGCCGAAGGGATGGAGGAGCAGCGTTCGGCCAAAGGGATGGAGGAGCAGCGTTCGGCCAAAGGGCTGGAGGGACAGCGTTCGGCCGAAGGGATGGAGGAGCAGCGTTCGGCCAAAGGGATGGAGGAGCAGCGTTCGGCCAAAGGGCTGGAGGGACAGCGTTCGGCCGAAGGGATGGAGGAGCAGCGTTCGGCCAAAGGGATGGAGGAGCAGCGTTCGGCCAAAGGGCTGGAGGGACAGCGTTCGGCCGAAGGGATGGAGGAGCAGCGTTCGGCCAAAGGGATGGAGGAGCAGCGTTCGGCCAAAGGGCTGGAGGGACAGCGTTCGGCCGAAGGGATGGAGGAGCAGCGTTCGGCCAAAGGGATGGAGGAGCAGCGTTCGGCCAAAGGGCTGGAGGGACAGCGTTCGGCCGGATGGAGGAGCAGCGTTCGGCCAAAGGGATGGAGGAGCAGCGTTCGGCCGAAGGGATGGAGGAGCAGCGTTCGGCCAAAGGGATGGAGGAGCAGCGTTCGGCCAAAGGGATGGAGGAGCAGCGTTCGGCCGAAGGGATGGAGGAGCAGCGTTCGGCCAAAGGGCTGGAGGAGCAGCGTTCCGCCAAAGGGATGGAGGAGCAGCGTTCGGCCAAAGGGCTGGAGGAGCAGCGTTCCGCCAAAGGGCTGGAGGAGCAGCGTTCGGCCAAAGGGATGGAGGAGCAGCGTTCGGCCGAAGGGATGGAGGAGCAGCGTTCGGCCAAAGGGCTGGAGGAGCAGCGTTCCGCCAAAGGGATGGAGGAGCAGCGTTCGGCCAAAGGGATGGAGGAGCAGCGTTCGGCCAAAGGCTGTAGGAGCAGCGTTCGGCCAAAGGGCTGGAGGAGTAGCGTTCGGCCAAAGGGCTGGAGGAGCAGCGTTCGGCGAAAGGGCTGGAGGAGTAGCGTTCGGCCAAAGGGCTGGAGGAGTAGCGTTCGGCCAAAGGGCTGGAGAAGCAGCGTTCGGCCGAAGGGATGGAGGAGCAGCGTTCGGCCAAAGGGCTGGAGGAGCAGCGTTCCGCCAAAGGGATGGAGGAGCAGCGTTCGGCCAAAGGGATGGAGGAGCAGCGTTCGGCCGAAGGGCTGGAGGAGCAGCGTTCCGCCAAAGGGCTGGAGGAGTAGCGTTCGGCCAAAGGGCTGGAGGAGCAGCGTTCGGCCGAAGGGATGGAGGAGCAGCGTTCGGCCAAAGGGCTGGAGGAGCAGCGTTCCGCCAAAGGGATGGAGGAGCAGCGTTCGGCCAAATGGATGGAGGAGCAGCGTTCGGCCAAAGGGATGGAGGAGCAGCGTTCGGCCAAAGGGATGGAGGAGCAGCGTTCGGCCAAAGGGATGGAGGAGCAGCGTTCGGCCAAAGGCTGTAGGAACAGCGTTCGGCCAAAGGGCTGTAACGCAAACCTTTCAAGGCTTTAGTGAGTGAGTGACCAATTGCAAAACAAAAACACATATTCGCGCAAACAAATTTTGAGGTTCAACCGCTAAAGAAACGAAAAGAATTAACTCCCTATGAGTTGAAGAATCCTCTTAGCAATAGGTCTATATATTTCTTAGTACATTCAATATCCCCGGTTAGCCTAGTCCTTATCATTAGAGACGATCACCCCCCTTGAAGTTATTATTAGTGTAGGCGAGTATGAGTATAGTATAAGGTGATATACATTTTATATCACCTCATATCACCTTGTATATAGGGGGTAATATTTCCTAGTGTGTTCTATTAGAGAGGAACGACGCGGTGTTTGCAGATTATCTTGAGTTATCTTGAGTTATCTCGAGGTAGAGTATTTTTCCACATTCATGTAAGCTGGGTCACATCGCAGCTTCCGGTCTTCTTGAGTTGTCACGACGGACAGAAAATGGTGTTCTGCAACTCTCGAATCTTTCTAAAGAGCCCGTCTTCAGGGCAAGTCCATTACCACAACCCTCCCCCCCCCTCAAATCACCTGGTTAGTTATTATAGATATTTGTGGTCTGAAAGCATATTACGGTCCCAGTAATAGTCTACATGTAAACGGACAGGTGTACCTTTGTCCCCAGCAGAGATTATTCTCAAGTTATAACTTTATTGTATTATAAATCGTTGTTTTAAAATATACAAATATGCTGAAAACGAGTTCATTGAAGAATTTTTTTTTTTTTAGTAAAAAGGTATTCTTGGGTATACTCAAATAGTTTTCGAATTCCATATTTCACATTGTTAATAATACACCATATTAACGTAACCTAATGTAACCTAACCTAGCCAAACCTTAATCTAAAGTAACCTTAGCCTAACTATAGATAAAGAGTAATTAATAGCACTAATTATGTAGTCGTTCTCAATCCATTCCCGTGAGAAGACTTCCTCCCTGAAAACAGGTTGAACCAAACGACCCATGCATAGAAAACGGGAATGTTTGTGAGCCATTAGGATTTACATTGGCATCATATTTTGTTCGGTGGGGATTTTGCCGGGAAAATGCGATGTCTTATTCAATAGGATACGTTGCAAATTGTACGCCAGATGATTCGACGAAGCTAGTTTCCTGATTGTCAGAACCGTGTATATATATATATATATAAAACTGAAAACTCATATATATATATATATATATATATATATATATATATATATATATATATATATATATATATATATATATATATATATATATATATATATGTCGTACCTAGTAGCCAGAACGCACTTTTCAGCCTACTATGCAAGGCCCGATTTGCCTAATAAGCTAAGTTTTCCTGAATTAATATATTTTCTCAAATTTTTTTCTTATGAAATGATAAAGCTACCCATTTCATTATGCATGAGGTCAATTTTTTTTATTGGAGTTAAAATTAACGTAGATATATGACCGAACCTAACCAACCTTACCTAACCTAACCTAACCTATCTTTAGAGGTTATGTTAGGTAAGGTAGCCGAAAAAGTTAGGTTAGGTTAGGTTAGATAGGTTAGGTAGTCGAAAAACAATTAATTCATGAAAACTTGGCTTATTAGGCAAATCGGGCCTTGCATAGTAGGCTGAGAAGTGCGTTCTGGCTACTAGGTACGACATATATATATATATATATATATAATATATATATATATATATATATATATATATAACGTTAGGTCAGGATGTATTAGCTTAAATTAGACTGTTAGGCTTGGTTGAGTTAGGTGAGTTGACCAGACCACACACTAGAAAGTGAAGGGACGACGACGTTTCGGTCCGTCCTGGACCATTCTCAAGTCGATTGTGTATGATTTCAACATACTTTAGCCACGTTATTGTGACTCATCGCCCGCAGTGAGTTAGGTGGGTTTGGGTTAGCTGAGGTCGGTTTTAAAACCCGTTGGCGAACCGTCTAACGTACGACGTGATTTGTATCCGTTTAGGTAACATCTGCAGGTCGTCTGCCCTTGTTTCCTGTTCCCTCGACCTCGCAACGGAAGCTGTATAATGTTGCAACCCGTTCTCGCACTTGCTTATAGTCAATATTGGCTTGTTTAATAAGTGCATATGTGACATACTAATTGATTGTGAATATTTTAGTTTACCTTGAAAAGCTTCATAGAAAACACCGACCTCACCTAACCTTCTTAGTATGTTAAGATAAGCATCTTATTGCTCCTTATTTACAATTATTACTTAACCTATCAACGGTATAGGTTAAGTAATAATTGGAATTAAGAAGCAATAAGATGCTTATCTTAACATACTAAGAAGGTTAGGTGAGGTCGGTGTTTTCTATGAAGCTTTTCAAGGTAAACTAAAATATTCACAATCAATTAGTATGTCACATATGCACTTATTAAATAAGCCAATATTGCTGTAAGCAAGTGAACGGGTTGAATAATGGACTGGAAAAGTATGTCGCTGAGCAAGGCGTTTCTGACCGTCTCCCTCGTCTTCAGGCCTCTACGGAGTAACTTACAGTCGCCTACCCACAGATTGATTGATTAAGCCACCCAAAAGGTGGCACGGGCATGAATAGCCCGTAAGTGGTGGCCCTTTGGAGCCATTACCAGAATCATTAGCTGATACTGGAGATCTTCTGTGGAGGTGCGACTGCACCCTACGGAGAGGTCAAGACCTCTGGCCTACCCACAGACAGACGGGAAAGGGATATATGTACCCGTTAATACCTCCTCCCCCCCCCCCCCCTACCTTCCCTCTAGCTCTGTTCCTCTCCCTGTAGCTCTAGTCAGAGCCATATTGATGCCCTCCACACACTCATTATTTTGGACAAATCCACGAGGGCCGTGACGAGGATTCGAACCTGCGTCCGGGAACCTGCACATTATTTTATCCCCAGCAGCCCAGCCCCACCAGTAGCGCCACTCTTCTCGGACAGTTGTCAGCAGAGCGCATCAAGGCAATTAGACGGGTAATGGCAGTGATCGCGTCGTTTACACTACCTGTGTCTCGGGTTTTGTAGCGGGGGGGGGGGGGAGATGGAGGGGTGACAAGAATGATTGAAGGGTTTGAAGGCAGAGGTTTAGAGGAGAGTGGGGGGGGGGGGGTAATGGGCATCTGTGGTGTGTGAATGGCCATCTGTGGTGTGTGAATGGGCATCTGTGGTGTGTGAATGGTCACCTGTGGTGTGTGAATGGTCATCTGTGGGGTGTGAATGGTCATCTGTGGTGTGTGAATGGTCATCTGTGGGGTGTGAATGGTCATCTGTGGTGTGTGAATGGTCACCTGTGGTGTGTGAATGGTCATCTGTGGTGTGTGAATGGTCACCTGTGGTGTGTGAATGGTCATCTGTGGTGTGTGAATGGGCATCTGTGGTGTGTGAATGGTCATCTGTGGGGTGTGAATGGTCACCTGTGGTGTGTGAATGGTCACCTGTGGTGTGTGTGAATGGTCCCCTGTGGTGTGTGAATGGTCACCTGTGGTGTGTGTGAATGGTCACCTGTGGTGTGTGAATGGTCCCCTGTGGTGTGTGAATGGTCACCACAATGGGGTAATGGAGTTAAGGGAGAGATGTGCAAGTGTCGACCCTCAGTCTGAGAACCATTGGCAGCTGCAGGCATGCATAATATGTATACCCGTGCTGAGCTATGTAGGGCGAGTATGCATACACAAACAGACGGGCTTGGGTATACATGTCTGGCAATCTCCATGGGGGGGGAGACGCCTCGGATCAGGAGGAAACACTATAGTGTTATGAAGACTTGGGTTATTGTTGTGATTATATGTATACATACACACACACAATAGTTAGTGGGGGACATGATCACCATATACAAGATTGTCAAAGGAATTGATATGGTAGATAAGGATATTATTTACCACAAGGGGCACTCGCATTAGGGGACACAGGTGGAAATTGAGTGCCCAAATAAGCCATAGAGATACTAGAATGATTTTTTTAGTGTCAGAGTAGTTGACAAATGTAATGCATTAGGCAGTGATGTGGTGGAGGCTGATTCCATACACAGTTTCAAGTGTAGATATGACAGAGCCCAGTAGGCTCAGGAACCTGTACACCAGTTGATTGACAGTTGAGAGGCGGGACCAAAGAGCCGAAGCTCAACCCCAGCAAGCAAACTAGGTCCAAGAGCTAGTACTCGACCCTGTAGGTTACATATAGGTGAGCACATGAAATCATATAGAGGGGAAAGGGAAACAATCACGAGAAAGCGCTAAGCCATTACGACTATATAGCACTCGGAAAGGATAAGGATTTGGGATGGGACGGGAGGAAAGGAATGGTGCCCAACCACTAGGACGGTCGGGGATTGAACACACCGACCTGCATGAAGCGAGACCGTCGCTCTACCGTCCACCCCCAGTGGTAGAAAAAAAAAATCCCATATAACACTGAAGATTAAATGTAATATGGAGTCCGTCTAACACATAATACTGAAGGATGACAGACTTACAGTGAGCGAGAGGCGTCGAGAAAGTTACTGAGCGCCGTATCCCACGACACACGAGAACCCTACAAAAAAGAAAGTTCGACAAAAAAGTTATGCAATGTTACGCTTCTCGTACTGAGGAGAGAGAGAGAGGCGTCGCTGCCAGGTGTCTCGCTACTGGTGATCGACACCTCTTTATTTTACTAAAGAGGATGGAGAGGTATTAGAGCAAAGTGTGGAAATAGGAAATCTAAGTTGAAGAGGGGAGTACGTTAGCCAAGATTGGGGCTGCTCTTAGGCGGGGTCTGGGCTAAGAGCTCCATATGGGATGAAAAAATGAACATTTGGACCAAAGGAGGAGGAAGTAAAGAGTTCCCGTCAAACACACACCGAAACTACGACGTTGGTACAACGTTCGAACAAGTTTTAACACCTAACCGGTTATAATAACCAATATAGCAAGTTGTAACAACGTTCTAATACGTCATAAACACGTTAAGCCAAGATGTAACAACTTTATTACAAGTTGTAACAAGCGGAAAATAGAGACAGGTATGGTTTGTGTTTCCAGGGTTAAGAGTGGGATTAAGACTCGTATGAGAGGTGAGGAGCGACCGGAGGAAGGCCGAGAGGCGACATCATTGTTATTTTAATTAATCAATTTTTGTTTCAACATTTCCTGCTTATTGGAGTTATCAGGCTGGCCTCTTCCTGTGCTTTGGTGATAGTTGTCATTGTCAGGTTCATTATATGTGATAACAACCTGTACAGATCGTTTGGTCAGCACCTGTGCTTGTGATCCATAGCCTAATGATACAATTAACTCGATAAACCAGTTAATGCTGTCGTTGATGTAACATAGTCGAGAATAAGGAATATGCAGACGAGGAGTCACAATAACGTGGCTGAAATATGTTGACCAGACCACACACTAGAAAGTGAAGGGACGACGACGACGACGTTTCGGTCCGTCTTGGACCCATTCTCAAGTCGATGTTGAGAATGGTCCAGGTTCACAATCGACTTGAGAATGGTCCAGGACGGACCGAAACGTCGTCGTCGTCCCTTCACTTTCTAGTGTGTGGTCTGGTCAACAATAAGCAATATATAAAGCGGACCTGTGTATCACAAGGCTGGGATCGATGCCTTAGATTAAGCCGTGAGGTGACACCTAACTCAAGATAACTCAAGATAAAGGATAGCAGGTTCAATACCGGTGATTCCCAGAGATCAACTTCGACCTGAAATATGACTCTTATCCCCATGAGTAACAGGGGCCAGGCAACGGACCAATTTGCGTAGCTTACACACGTAATGAGAGAAACTCGTGTTTTCAGGTCATGATGAGCGAGGGAGCCGGGCTTTACGCACTGAAGCCTTAAACTAATTCAATAATGTATTTGTACGTATGACTGACTTGCATCTGGGGATCTAGGCATTCATGATTCAAGTTTCGGCTTCGTTAGGTTAATAATGTTTAGGTGTTCTACTGGCTGGTTTAAGGTCATCAGAGTAATATAGTTATCATCACAGTTAAGGTCATCATAAGGTAAGGTCATCACAGTTAAGTCATCATGAGTAATATAACCTAGCTAATGAGTGGTGGGAATTGTGTAAAAGTTATGTAAATATATATTTTTTTCTAAATTAATATATAGGAAATTTGGCAAGATATGTAGAATATTATATATATTTATTTATAAGCTTCCTGCTACCGACAAAACTAATTATTTATTATTATTATTAGTAGTAGTAGTAGTAATATTTTTATTACTACAATATGGTGGAAATTATTTTGATAATTAGGAAACTACCCGCTACGCAGTCATATTTTTTTTTTTTTTTTTTTTGAGATATATACAAGAGTTGTTACATTCTTGTAGAGCCACTAGTACGCGTAGCGTTTCGGGCAAGTCCTTAATCCTATGGTCCCTGGAATACGATCCCCTGCCGCGAAGAATCGTTTTTTCATCCAAGTACACATTTTACTGTTGCGTTAAACAGAGGCTACAGTTAAGGAATTGCGCCCAGTAAATCCTCCCCGGCCAGGATACGAACCCATGACATAGCGCTCGCGGAACGCCAGGCGAGTGTCTTACCACTACACCACGGAGACTGGCTGGACTTGGCTGGGCTGGATATAATTATGTTGATATTTTTTGATAATTCGGTGTGATTGTAGAGTCTATTCATTTCTCAAAAAAAAAAACATGAAATTGTTTTTCCATATTTTTTTTATAAATCCTAATATACAAAAACGAAAAATTAAATAAGCTGAAGCCTAATATTTATATTTTAGTAAACTTTCTCTTAAATAATAAGCCCCATTGTTCTTGCTTTTCCCTCCCTCGTAAAGGCATCTCATGAAGATGAATTAGTTGATTCTCTTCGGTTCATAACGAGGACGTTATTGCAATTACGGTTAATTCAGTCTTATGCGGCTGGAGGCAAGATGAGTCTGCCAGACTTTTGGCGGGAAAGGACGACGTGGGAAGGACGGACGTGGGAGAAGGGACGTGGGGGTGTATTGCTTTCCTGAGGGAAAAAGTTAGGTCTTATGGGGCAGAATTTGCGCCTGCCTTGGTAATATATTTTTCAAGTTACTCGTGATTCACGTTCGTTATATTTAGAATTTCCTCGTGAGAGGTTTGTGGGCGCTAGGATTTTTTGTCATTTACGTGTTGTATGTATTATGTCTAAGTGCTCTAATGTTCCAGGAGGCTGTTGTGGGAAGGGGGATTAATGGGTACTTTTAGTGGCAGTTGGTGGTGCATGGCAGCTGGGATTAATGTTGTAATCATTTTTGAACTGCACAATTATAGTTTTCATTATTTCATGATCATTATTATTCTCTATGTTAGTGCCATCATTATCAGGCTCTCAGCATTGTAACTATGAGCGTTATTATGAATCATGACTCGCTTCATTGTAACGTGTGTAGAGAACATAAGAACAAAGGTAACTGCAGAAGGCCTATTGGCCCATACGAGGCAGCTCCTATTTATAACCACCCAATCCCACTCATATACATGTCCAACCCACGCTTGAAACAATCGAGGGACCCCACCTCCACCACTTTACGAAGTAATTGGTTCCACAAATCAACAACCCTGTTACCGAACCAGTATTTAGTGTGCCCAAGTCTTTCCTAAATCTAAACTTATCCAATTTAAATCTAAACTTATCCAATTTAAATCTAAATCTAAACTTAACCAATTTATCCATGGACTGACATCACCCAATCATTCTCTGTGCTATCTCCAAGCTGATAGTGTATGTAACAGAGGCAGATATATCAAATATGGACAGTTCTACCTGTGTAAACAGTCCACATTTTGTACTATTTGGGAGCATTGCTCAATTCTGTCAAACTCTTCCAAGGTCACAGTCTAACCAAACATATCGTAGGTCTTACCTTACCTATTCTAAACATAACACAGAGAATCCAGTACCTTTCCTAGATCTAATATAAAACGTGTTTATTATAAAAGCTCTAAGAGTCCTTTAGTCCTATAATTTCTTATACTTACAATAGCTTGGGTCTTTAAGTCTTTATATTAGGTGCAGGGTAGGTTAGGCATCTTGAGATGATTATCTTGAGGTTATCTTGAGATGATTTCGGGGCTTTAGTGTCCCCGCGGCCCGGTCCTCGACCAGGCCTCCACCCCCAGGAAGCAGCCCGTGACAACTGACTAACACCCAGGTACCTATTTACTGCTAGGTAACAGGGGCATTCAGGGTGAAAGAAACTTTGCCCATTTGTTTCTGCCTCGTGCGGGAATCGAACCCGCGCCACAGAATTACGAGTACTGCGCGCTATCCACCAGGCTACGAGACCCCTACGAGACCCCGAGGCATACAATTCTTTATTACGTCTAAGATTCGGTTGTTGTGGTATGGAAGCGTTTCTGAGGTAATCGAGAAGTTCATTGGCTTACAGCTTTATTATTTCTTAATTAATAAAGATGTACGTGCGCGCAAGTCCACATTATTTGTAGTGTGTACTACACGCCGTAGGGAAGGTAGTACATGGGCTTGACATCACCGGGGACTTGTACTGACGCAGACTGACATCACAGGGGACTTGTACTGACGCAGACTGACATCACAGGGGACTTGTACTGACGCAGACTGACATTACAGGGGACTTGTACTGACGCAGACTGACATCACAGGGGACTTGTACTGACGCAGACTGACATTACAGGGGACTTGTACTGACGCAGACTGACATTACAGGGGACTTGTACTGACGCAGACTGACATTACCGGGGACTTGTACTGACGCAGACTGACATCACAGGGGACTTGTACTGACGCAGACTGACATCACAGGGGACTTGTACTGACGCAGACTGACATTACAGGGGACTTGTACTGACGCAGACTGACATCACCGGGGACTTGTACTGACGCAGACTGACATCACCGGGGACTTGTACTGACGCAGACTGACATCACAGGGGACTTGTACTGACGCAGACTGACATTACAGGGGACTTGTACTGACGCAGACTGACATCACAGGGGACTTGTACTGACGCAGACTGACATCACAGGGGACTTGTAGTGACGCAGACTGACATCACAGGGGACTTGTACTGACGCAGACTGACATCACCGGGGACTTGTACTGACGCAGACTGACATCACCGGGGACTTGTACTGACGCAGACTGACATCACAGGGGACTTGTACTGACGCAGACTGACATCACTAGAAGCATGCCACTGATGCAGCGCTGACTTCTCCTCAGTTAAGACGTACTGATAATCTGACATCACTTAAATTAAATTTTGTCAGAAGATGAATACTAAGCAATATTTTGTTTTTTTTCAGAGAATATATTTATCTCTCATTCTATTTGTGTCATTCTTTAGTTGTAAACACTGACTGATGTCTCTTATACATGTTCATGTATATGAGACATCTTTATGTATATATCATATTTATGTATATATCATATGTATATATATCTTTATGTATATATC
>NC_091201.1:26875565-26882955 GCF_040958095.1 Procambarus clarkii
AAGGAACTTTTTCAGTGTCAGAGTAGTTAACGGATGGAATGCATTAGGCAGTGATGTGGTGGAGGCTGACTCCATACACAGTTTTAAATGTAGATATGATAGAGCCCAGTAGGCTCAGGAATCTGTACACCAGTTGATTGACAGTTGAGAGGCGGGACCAAAGAGCCAAAGCTCAACCCCCGCAAGCACAAATAGGTGAGTACAATTAGGTGAGTACACACACACACACACACACACACACACACACACACACACACACATACACACACACACACAAGCATATGTATAATATGTATAAAATTATTTAAGTAATAAGTATATGTAGTACATTCCTGAATGAGGGAACATCCCCTTAATCATCCCAACATCATTAATCGACATTTTTGTTAGGAACGTCTGTACATATTTACATAAACACGAACCATATGTAATATCCTGTGGCAGGAAAGCACTAAACGTTAGTTGTGGGATTAACGATGTGTAATTATCGTCAATGGTTATTAAATATCGGTGGTAGAGTCATTAGCCGTTTTGCAGTGACATTTTGGAGGGAACGGGTTGTTTGGTCAGTAAATGGGGTATTGATTGTTCCTGGGGGACCGGAGTTCAGGTATTGGTCCTCAGTTTAGGAAATAATGGGCTCCAATTATTTTTGTTCCATTGTTCCACACCTACACACACACACACACACCTACCTACACACACACACACACACCTACACACACACACATACAGAGCCAAAGCTCAACCCCCGCAAGCACAATTAGGTGAATACACACACACACACACACACACACACACACACACACACACACACACACACACACACACACACACACACACACACACAGGAGAGAGGAGATATGATAGGGACATATAAAATACTCAGGGGAATTGACAAAGTGGAAATAGATCAAATGTTCACACGTAATAATAACAGAACGAGGGGACATGGGTGGAAACTGGAAACTCAGATGAGTCACAGAGATGTTAGGAAGTTTTCTTTTAGCGTGAGAGTAGTAGAAAAATGGAATGCACTTGGGGAACAGGTTGTGGAAGCAAATACTATTCATACTTTTAAAACTAGGTATGATAGGGAAATGGGACAGGAGTCATTGCTGTAAACAACCGATAGCTAGAAAGGCGGGATCCAAGAGTCAATGCTCGATCCTGCAAGCACATATAGGTGAGTACATATAGGTGAGTACACACACACACAGTCAACACAGTTGTGTTGATTGACGGTTGAGAGGCGGGACCAAAGAGCCAGAGCTCAACCCCCGCAAACACAACTAGGTGAGTACAACTAGGTGAGTACACACACACACACACACACACACACACACACACACACACACACACACACACACACACACAGACAGCTGGAGGCTGACTCCATACACAGTTTCAAGTGTAGATATGATAGAGCCCAGTAGGCTCAGGAATCTATACACCTGTTGATTGACAGTTGAGAGACGGGACCAAAGAGCCAGAGCTCAATCCCCTCGCAAGCACAACTAGGTGAGTACACACACACACACACATACATACACATTTTAACATATAAAATAGGAATTGTTTGAAATATAAATTAATCGTATATATTGTGCATATTTAGGCGATTTTTAGGTGTCTAGGTTCTTTTGAAACTTTATAGAATTTATACTTTAATTAGTTTTATAATAATAATAATAATAATTTTTAATGTATTTGTAGTACCTTTTTGTTGTATTTGTAGTACGTGAGTGAAGCATTTACAGAGTTGTGATTCGAACAGAGGTTGGCAGCGAAGCAGTGTTCGAGAAATGTTTGAAGATCATTAGCAGAGTCGCTTGTCAGCCCGTTCTTATACACAAAGGCCAAAGTCCATTCCATCCACCCGCCAAACCACCCTCCCTGTTTATGAATGAAAAACGGTTTACACACAACTCACAACTGATGACGTTCGAACCTTGTTGTTCGAAAGGAACAAATGCTTCACTGACGACTTTTGTTCGAACCACAACGCTGTAAATGCTTCGCCCACGTACTATAAATACAAATAATCGCCAACAGAGCCTAAACACCTAACCTAACCCTATGCCTATATATGCACAATATGCTAATATATAATAATATTTATTTATATTTGGTAAAATTCCTGTTTTCAATGAACAGCATCTTAAAATTTGCGAATGCGTCTTTGGGGTCGACCGCTGGATGGAATGGACTTGGTCTGAGGACGGGGTGCGTGTACAGTTTTTTTTCATTCATTAACGGGGTTTGGCGGCTGTTTTAAGGAGCATTTTGCCATTGCTTATGAGGATGGGCTTCTTAAGACTGTAATGGAATGTTAGTTGATAGAGTAGATAGACTTTGCTCCGAGTAGATAGACTCTACTCAGAGCAAACTAGATTAGGTATTATAGAACTTAAAAGTTCGGGAATTAGTACACTAGGAACTGAACGTTGAGAGGCGGAACCTAGAAGCTGTAGCCCAACCTCCGCAAGCACAGGTAGATAAGTGTACACACACACACACACACACACACACACACACACACACACACACACACACACACACACACACACACACACACACAAGTACGCCCCACCAAATTCCTTTGTAGCTTTCACGGAGTTTATTATAAGATGCTCTCGGTGTGGGAAGATGGTGTCAAGCCTCGTCACGTCATTAGAGAAGAAGGGGTCGTTAACACGGGCTACAGTTGAGGCCAATTACACCTCCACGAGTGAGCCTCCTCACTGCTTGTTACGCCAACAGGGGCCCAGGAGCTCAAACCCGGAGCTCAAAACCGGAGCTCAAGGGCCTCAAGGTATGACACCCCTTTCAAGTAATTAGCCTCCTGTTTCCTTGCTAATGAGGCGGGTGTTTCAAACATGTTTCACTCTTTTTTTTTTAATTCTTGTATTTCTGTTTCCTTCCTTTTATCCTTCTCTCTCTCTCTCTCTTCCTTTGTTCATGCTTCATCATTCTTTTATTTTCCTCTTATTAATCGTTGAATTCTCTTTCCTCTTTCTCTATTTTTCTCTTTTTCTATTTGGCTCTTTGGTTTTCATTCCATATCTCTCGTCCTCTTTATTTCCCCTCACTCTATCTTCCTCCTCTTTATGTTATTGCTCTTTATCTTATCTCTGTTTTTGTCCCCTTATGTTTATCTCCCTTTCCGCTCTTTATT
Source organism: Procambarus clarkii (assembly GCF_040958095.1). Classification (NCBI taxonomy): domain Eukaryota; kingdom Metazoa; phylum Arthropoda; class Malacostraca; order Decapoda; family Cambaridae; genus Procambarus; species Procambarus clarkii. The sequence goes on from NC_091201.1 coordinate 26,878,744, forward strand.
TTCTCTCTTTACCTCTTCTCTTTCTATCTTTACCTCTTCCTATTTTATCTCTATACTTCTTTATCTTCTAACTATTCTCTCCTTCCTCTTCTCTCTCTCCCTCTTTCCTCCCCCCGTGTCTTCCAGGCACCACGGAGGGAGACAGCTGCCATTTAACATTAGACCTACTTAAGTATTCAAAACCCATTTCCTGAAGAAGAAAATATTGAAGGTGATGGGGACCTGCCAACTTAAAGTCTGGCGCGCGCGTGGGGGCGCTCGTCTTCTGTCCCCTAATACAACATGATTTCCCGCTCAGAGCTTGAGAGCTGCCTTGTTAGAGATTGACAGGCCCGTGTCACATTGGCCTCGTCTAGACGGAGACACGCGGCTCTGGCGGCGGAGGTGCTCAAGTGGCGTGGTAGTCTGGGGGTGATCGGTTTGAACCGTTAAAACTGTTAGAGCCGTTAAAACCGTTAAAACCGTTAGAACCGTTAAAACCGTTAGAGCCGTTAAAACCGTTAAGTTTGAAACTTGGAAACATTCATATATGATATTCAACATTGATCAAGGTTATATAAATTGGCGAAGGAATAAGGCAGATTCCACCATAGTGCAATTTCGACACAATATATTTCCATATGCCTAAATGTTTAGTGGAGAGAGAGAGAGAGAGAGTGAATATTTATACACAGTTTATATTATTACAAGTACATAATATTAGCATCTAGTTAAATGTCTTTTTGACCTTTTCTTCTTAAAAAATAATCAGTTATCAAATGAAACGTTTCGCTAAAGCACTAATTAGCACCCTTGGAAGTAAGTGGAAATGGGCAGAGCGACAGCTAGTATATAGAGTCCACACAAGAGTGATTAGAGCAGGCTAACAATAGCCCGTTCTTCTTGCCCCGCTCCTGTGCCAGGTAAGTTACGGGGCTCACCATAGCCCGTGCTACTTGGAACGTGTTCCGAGTAGCTTAATCTATAACAACAACAACAGTGATTAGAGGAGAGGTAGTTACACTGTTGAGCAGAAGAGGTGGTGTAAATTGGTTGATCTGAATTGATCTTGTATTCTGTAGGGCATATTTAAGCTGTTAGATTGGCTGTTGATAATTGAATGATTATAGAACAGGTTCTTTCTTCAATCCTGTTTTTTCTATTTTAATATAGGCATTGATTGTTACATATATCATATTATTCTTATTATTATATGCCGTATTCAATCTTATCCACTAGTGACTATAGAATCAACTCAATTCCCCATAACGTCCTCTTGGTTGAAGTAATGTTGTTTTTCGGATAATCCTCCTTTCTCTACTCTCTACAATGCCAGGTTGAATCGCGTGTTTAATTTCGAATGACATAGGGTCACTTTTTCCTTATTGAAGGCTGACACGGTACATCCCAAGACTGCTTCTTTCTCGGTGAGAACACCATTGACTTGAGGTTATCTTGAGATGATTTCGGGGCTTAGCGTCCCCGCGGCCCGCTCCTCTACCAGGCCTCCTTTTTGTTACACACTCCCAGGAAGCAGCCCGCAGCAGCTGTCTAACTCCCAGGTACCTATTTACTGCTAGGCAACAGGGGGCATCAGGGGTGAAAGAAACTTTTTTGCCCATTTGTCTCCGCCTCTTCCGGGGATCGAACCCTGAACCTCAGAACTACGAATCCGAAGTGCTGTTCACTCAGCTGTCAAGCGCCCTACCTCGCCATTCTTTACTCTTGCGGCTTCCTTTGCTCACTGGTACATAAAGAGTCCTAGTAAGCTTCCCAATCTTTAGATTTGAGATTAAAATCGACCAATATCAACAATCTAGATTTATCCTGATTGGGTAAATCCAGATTGTTGTATGGTGATTACATCTTCTGTGGCTGCTATGAAGACGTGTCGCTTGTCATAGTTCCCTCTCTCTCTCTCTCTCTCTCTCTCTCTCTCTCTCTCTCTCTCTCTCTCTCTCTCTCTCTCTCTCTCTCTCTCTCTCCCTCTCTCTCTCTCTCTTATCTCGTGGATTAACAAGGCCTTCGCCCCTGAGTGGTCTTTTATCAACATTCTCCCTCCTCCATTCCTGTATTCTTGTTCGTCTTGTCTCCAAATTTAATTTCCTTTCAGGAAGGAATATTAAATATAATATTCCTGTTTCTGGCACTGCTGCAGTGTGTGTGTGTGTGTGTGTGTGTGTGTGTGTGTGTGTGTGTGTGTGTGTGTGTTCATCTATTTGTGCCTGCAGGATCGAGCATTGGCTCTTGGATCCTGCCTTTCTAGGCACCGGTTGTTCAAAGCAATGACCCCTCTCTTATCCTGTGTGTGTGTGTGTGTGTGTGTGTGTGTGTGTGTGTGTGTGTGTGTGTGTGTGTGTGTTCATCTATTTGTGCCTGCAGGATCGAGCATTGGCTCTTGGATCCTGCCTTTCTAGGCACCGGTTGTTCAAAGCAATGACCCCTCTCTTATCCTGTGTGTGTGTGTGTGTGTGTGTGTGTGTGTGTGTGTGTGTGTGTGTGTGTGTGTGTGTGTGTGTGTGTGTGTGTGTGTGTGTATTTGTGTGTGTGTGTGCGTATGCATGCGCGAGTATTTTTTTTTTCAGGGGGGAGGGGGAGGGCTGTTATTTTTGTAAGCAAATCAAGACAGAGAATAACAGGCAAATACTGTATATCGTGACGATAGCAACAGTGTCGTCACAGCCTGAAGAGACGATAGCAACACTGACGTCAGTACGGAGCGACGATAGCAACAGTGACGTCACAGTCCCGGACGACGATAACAAGAGTGACGTCACAGTCCAAGGTGATACACTGGGGGGAGCTACTCATATACCGAATATATTTTCATGGCTGGAGTTACTAGTCGTAAATGTTGTGGTGGACGTTTGGCGCTGCACCGAGACTCACGAAACCTCACGAGAGAGAGAGAGAGGGAGAGAGAGGGAGAGAGAGACAGAGAGAGACAGAGAGAGAGAGAGAGAGAGAGAGAGAGAGAGAGAGAGAGAGAGAGAGAGAGAGAGAGAGGGAGAGAGAGGGAGAGAGAGAGAGACAGAGAGAGAGAGAGAGAGAGAGAGAGAGGGAGAGAGAGACAGAGAGAGAGAGAGAGAGAGAGAGAGAGAGAGAGAGAGAGAGAGAGAGAGAGAGGGAGAGAGAGGGAGAGAGAGAGAGACAGAGAGAGAGACAGAGAGAGAGAGAGGGAGAGAGAGGGAGAGAGAGACAGAGAGAGAGAGAGAGAGAGAGAGAGAGAGAGAGAGAGAGAGAGAGAGAGAGAGAGAGAGAGAGAGAGAGAGGGAGAGAGAGGGAGAGGGAGAGAGAGAGAGACAGAGAGAGACAGAGAGAGAGAGAGAGAGAGAGAGAGAGAGAGAGAGAGAGAGAGAGAGAGAGAGAGAGAGAGAGAGAGGGAGAGAGAGGGAGAGAGAGACACAGAGAGAGAGAGAGAGAGAGAGAGAGAGAGAGAGAGAGAGAGAGAGAGAGAGAGAGAGAGAGAGAGAGAGAGAGAGAGAGACAGAGGCGGAAGAGGAGAGGAGAGGAAGAAAAAAAAGAGTCACAATAACGATAGATATTGATAACTGAAGATATGATGACCAAAGATAACAAGATAAGATAACAATAACTGAAGATATGATGACCAAAGATAACAAGATAAGATAACAATAACTGAAGATATGATGACCAAAACACAGCTCGGAAGATGGTGAAACGACGACGTTTCGGTCCGCCCTGGACGAGGGCGGACCGAAACGCCCTGGACCATTAAGTCGTGTGTGGTTATCACACATATACGACTTTATGTCACATATGACTTTATATCACATACGCCTTGATGATGGTCCTGGACGGATCGAAACGTCTTTTTTCCGTCTTCTAATGTGTGGTTCGGTCATTAAGAAAGACGGAAGGGGGGGGGGGGGGCGGTGAGGTTTTTTTTTTTTGCGCCAGAAGCTCGTAGCTGATGTGAAACAAGATGAACGAAATATTACTGGAACTAACACACACACACAACTCTGTATGTGATGGGTAAAGTTTCCTCTTTAATATAAAGTTTATAACTCGTTACTGCCTTCCCCTCTGGTTGTGCTGGAGGGGGGGAGAAGGGTTGTGGAAAAGGGGGGGAGAGGGGGGGGGGTTGTGTGGGTGAAGGGGGGTGATTGTAAGTGGTTTTGAACCGTTTGGAAGATCTTCTTCTTGAGGTTATCTTGAGATGATTTCGGGGCTTTTTAGTGTCCCCGCGGCCCGGTCCTCGACCAGGCC
>NC_091201.1:26883455-26903455 GCF_040958095.1 Procambarus clarkii
CAGTCTTTTTTAGACTTGGCAGACATATGACGGCCCAAATTTGTGTTGTAAAGACTGAGGAATGTGTGTGTGTGTTAGGTCTTGAAGTCTTAATTAAGGGAGACTGAGGACATTCTTTTCTCGTGTGATTAAAGACTTTTTGAAATAAAAGAACTTCCTTTTTTATAAATATTTTCTTCCTTCTTATCTCCTATTCCTTCTATTCGTAATCCTCATTATCCTCTATTTCTCCTTATCACTATTCCACCTATTCCTATTCCTTCTTATCCTCTAATCCACGTATTCCTCTGTATCCCTCCTTTTGCACCTATTCCTTTTTATTACCTATTCCTCCTTATCCCTATTTCACCTATTCTTGTTCCTCATCTATCCGCCCAATTTACTCATGGCACTCTTGTAACCGTGGCACCCATTGTTTGGCTCCAGTACCCGTAGGTAGTTTATCCCACGAGTGGCACTCTTAATGGCCCCCTACAGCTACCCATACACTGGTGAACCACGGTGCTCCCCTGATAGAGGGGGGGGGGTCACTGGGGCGCACCCCTCTTAGGTGGGGGGCATGACGCCAGGGGAGGCAATATAGGGGGGCAAAGGATTCCTTACACACCAACATGCTCTCTGTGTCCATCCACTTGGCACGCACGCACACGCACGCAAACGTACTCATTCTGTTTATAATATGACACCTAATCTGCAAGTGCCGACAACTCTCGATATTTTCAAATGTGTGTGTGTGTGTGTGTGTGTGTGTGTGTGTGTGTGTGTGTGTGTGTGTGTGTGTGTGTGTGTGTGTGTGTGTGTGTGTGTGTGTGTGTGGCTGGGTGTTAATCTGACTTCCTCTCTACGATTCATATAATATTTTCAATATAGTTTTATGTCCTTGATCCGTTAAAAGCAGACATATTAAGCAGCAATATAAATCTCTAGCATGAAAATATATATATGTTTCAAATATATATATATTTATGTAAACACGGCTTTAAATCCCCTAGTCTTATACTCACACTGCCTGATATATATATATATATATATATATATATATATATATATATATATATATATATATATATATATATATATATATATATATATATATATACCTGACGTGAGGGCAAAAAATATGACTTCAAGTTTTCGAGCTGAAATGGGATTGTGATTGACGTCCATCTCTCTCTCTCTCTCTCTCTCTCTCTCTCTCTCTCTCTCTCTCTCTCTCTCTCTCTCTCTCTCTCTCTCTCTCTCTCTCTCTCTCTCTCTCTCTCTAACCTCCTCGCACACACACACATTCGAGAGAGCATCGTCGGTAACCTGACACTTTGGCGTGATTGTGTATTTTTGTCCTTGGTGTGGTTTTAAAGGACGGGGATTGTTGTGTGTGTGTGTGTGTGTGTGTGTGTGTGTGTGTGTGTGTGTGTGTGTGTGTGTGTGTGTGTGTGTGTGTGTGTGTGTGTGTGGCCCCGCGGCTGGGTATAAAAAACACCGCCCCTGTGGGTTAGGTTTTATTTAGTATTTGTTTTCGTTTCGTGCTTAAATTGTGCGTCCTAGTGTGTGTGTGCGCTCACGGGTTCAACAACTGGCTGCCCCTACACAGACACAACTGGCTGCCTCTACACAGACACAACTGGCTGCCCCTACACAGACACAACTGGCTGCCCCCTACACAGACACAACTGGCTGCCCCCTACACAGACACAACTGGCTGCCCCTACACAGACACAACTGGCTGCCCCCTACACAGACACAACTGGCTGCCCCTACACAGACACAACTGGCTGCCCCTACACAGACACAACTGGCTGCCCCTACACAGACACAACTGGCTGCCCCTACACAGACACAACTGGCTGTCCCTCTACACAGACACAACTGGCTGCCCCTACACAGACACAACTGGCTGCCCACTACACATCACAGGGTCTGAAGTAGCTGATAATATTAAATGAACTGAGATTTTTGTCAATGATAACAACTCTTGTTTAAAATTTGTGTGGATCCCATCACATGTTGGAGTTGGAATGCATGACTTTGTAGATCAATTGGCCAATGAGCCTTGCTGGACAGACAACTATGATTATGACTTTGTACTGTCTAATGCAATTATTAAAAAAACATACAAATTAAAGATTATTTTCAAATTTAGAAGAAATAAGAATGGCCCAAGGACCTGAAAGCTGCAGTATTAAAAGCTATGACAAGTTTTGTAATAATAGGTAATTGTATGATCAGCACAGTAACCGGACCAGGCAATGTGTTGTAGTTATTGGGAGAATTCGCCTTGGCTATAGACACATCTGGCAGGTTAGTGAGGCTGAGCCACTACCAGAATACTCAGATTGTAAACTCTGTGATAAACCTTTAATGCATTCACTAGAACACTATATTGTTGAATGTGAAACTGTAAAAGAATTTAGACCTCCTGGCCTATTGTACCACCAACTGTGTAACTATTTCATTGAATCTGGTGTACTGGACGACATCCTAACAATTTATCCAAAATTTGCTTGTCCATTTTAAAGAATGAGGAATGCATGATCCTCTGCCCTGTGTAAATCAGAGTTTCATCCTCACTGTAATAGGACCTAATTGAATTACTCAGATTAGTTAAAATTGTAAATTAATGTTGTCAATAAAGATGTTGAATATAACTTATACGAGACCTCGCTACCAGTTCATTACAAAACACAAGAGGAGGTGGAATAATATTTTGTGATTCAAAGTCAACTCTTCCAGCTCTTCAAAAGGCTCCTGCAAGATCGAGAGTTTAGGAACCACAAACTAATAATTATAAATGACCTGCTCACTGCACAGAATAAAAGGGTTTAGAATCTCTCTTATATAGATACCATCTTTTTTTCTTTTTTTTTTTTTTTTTGAGATATATACAAGAGTTGTTACATTCTTGTAGAGCCACTAGTACGCGTAGCGTTTCGGGCAGGTCCCTGGAATACGATCCCCGCCGCGAAGAATCGTTGTTACAACCAAGTACACATTTTACTGTTGAGTTAAACATTGGCTACAGTTAAGGATTTGCGCCCAGTAAATCCTCCCCGGCCAGGATACGAACCCATGACAAAGCGCTCGCAGAACGCCAGGCGAGTGTCTTACCACTACACCACGGAGACGTAAAAAAAAAAAAAATCTCTCATAAATACAACCCATCATAATGACACAGACATTACAGCCAAATTAGCGTGTGACAAGGATGAAGTTGAAATAGACCTAGGTATCCCATCTCTCTTGTCAAGACTATATTGTTGCAAACACCCAGGTCTAGAATGAGAGAAATTACTGACTCTCTAAGGCTTGAAAAACGCTAGTAGTAGCTATGATTGGTTTAGGTACGAAGCCTACAGTATGTTTCGTATGAGCCTCAAGGCAGGTTGCTTCAGTTTCGATAGATTCTCAGGATAGCCGAAGATTGACTGACCTGTCAATCTTCAGGTCAGATTGATCTGAATCTGTCAATTGAGTGCTTCAAACCATTTACCAACGTGGTGGTAAGGTTCGACTAGGGTTCGCTTCGTCGGGTCTAAGGTTCTTGGCACTAAGGTTCGGCACTGATCCATGATAACGCTTGTCTATAGTCATGTATTAATTGTGGAAGATTGTTCTGCAGTGTTACAATCACATTATATCATTTCTTTGGAACTTTGAACCTGGAAATTGGTCTTTTGAACCCTAACTGACCCTGGAACTTTGCTTTTGAACCCTAACTGACCCTGGAACTTTGCTTCTGAACCCTAACTGACCCTGGAACTTTGCTTCTGAACCCTAACTGACCCTGGAACTTTGCTTTTGAACCCTAACTGACCTTGGAACTTTGCTTCTGAACCCTAACTGACCCTGGAACTTTGCTTTTGAACCCTAACTGACCTTGGAACTTTGCTTTTGAACCCTAACTGACCCTGGAACTTTGCTTCTGAACCCTAACTGACCCTGGAACTTTGCTTTTGAACCCTAACTGACCCTGGAACTTTGCTTTTGAACCCTAACTGACCCTGGAACTTTGCTTTTGAACCCTAACCCGGTACCAGGCGAGGGCCTCGTTTAGTGTGACGTGGGCAATTTGTCACAATCTTTCACTGGCAACGTAGAATACCTGATATTGAAGATGAGGTGCAGCGTCTGGATCAAGCGGGTTGTTACTGACGGTTCACGAGGACAAGAGAGGAGCTGGGATACGAGAACTCTATCAACATCAGAGGCCCGAGACTGTTCAACACGTTTCCACTACACATAAGGGACATAACTGGCCGACCCCTCACAGTGTTCAAGAGAGAACTATCAACATCAGAGGCCCGAGACTGTTCAACACGCTTCCACTACACATAAGGGACATAACTGGCTGACCCCTCACAGTGTTCAAGAGAGAACTATCAACATCAGAGGCCCGAGACTGTTCAACACGCTTCCACTACACATAAGGGACATAACTGGCTGACCCCTCACAGTGTTCAAGAGAGAACTATCAACATCAGAGGCCCGAGACTGTTCAACACGCTTCCACTACACAAAAGGGACATAACTGGCCGACCCCTCACAGTGTTCAAGAGAGAACTATCAACATCAGAGGCCCGAGACTGTTCAACACGCTTCCACTACACATAAGGGACATAACTGGCCGACCCCTCACAGTGTTCAAGAGAGAACTATCAACATCAGAGGCCCGAGACTGTTCAACACGCTTCCACTACACATAAGGGGCATAACTGGCCGACCCCTCACAGTGTTCAAGAGAGAACTATCAACATCAGAGGCCCGAGACTGTTCAACACGCTTCCAATACACATAAGGGACATAACTGGCCGACCCTCACAGTGTTCAAGAGAGAACTATCAACATCAGAGGCCCGAGACTGTTCAACACGCTTCCAATACACATAAGGGACATAACTGGCCGACCCTCACAGTGTTCAAGAGAGAACTATCAACATCAGAGGCCCGAGACTATTCAACACGTTTCCAATACACATAAGGGACATAACTGGCCGACCCTCACAGTGTTCAAGAGAGAACTATCAACATCAGAGGCCCGAGACTATTCAACACGTTTCCAATACACATAAGGGACATAACTGGCCGACCCTCACAGTGTTCAAGAGAGAACTATCAACATCAGAGGCCCGAGACTGTTCAACACGTTTCCACTACACATAAGAGACATAACTGGCTGACCCCCTCACAGTGTTCAAGAGAGAAGTTGATTAACACCTCCCAAAGTATACCTGATAAACCAGGCTGTGACTCATACATCAGGCTGCGAGCAGCCGCTTCCAACAGCCTGGTTGACCAGTCCATCAACGACGAGGCCTGATCGAGGACCGGGCCGCGGGGATGCTAAGCCCCAAAATCATCTGAAGGTATGCAGACGAGGAGTCACAATAACGTGGCTGAAATATATTGACCAAACCCCACACTAGAAAGTGAAGAGACGACGGCGTTTCGGTCCGTCCTGGACCCTTCACAATCGACTTGAGAACGGTCCAGGACGGACCGAAACGTCGTCGTCCCTTCACTTTCTAAGTGTTTGCTCTGGTCAGCATCTCAAGGTAACCTCAAGGTAAGGTAACGAGGCGAGGAGAGGAACTGGGAAACTCCCTCAGGTATAAACATGAATTTCCTTGTTTACTAATTATTCTTGGAGTGGGAGTGTGGAGGGGCCCTGGCGGTACCAGTCATGCATATCCAGGAGTAATAACAGTCATTCCACTAAATCATAACGACACCCCTGGTGATTAAACTTAAGGGGGGGGGGCAGGGGATCCGAGTTTAATCGCTTACAGGAGCACCAAGAGGAGAGGACTTACCTGTAGATGTACTCACTCACTTGATGTACAGTCGAGAGGCGGGGCTTAGGAGCTGAAGCTCAACAATAACCCACTCACCCACTCCCACACACATCCCCTGCAAGCACATAGTTAGGTGAGAACATTCGGACATGTTCTATTTGAACATTCGGACATGTTCTTTCATGTTTACAGATAATTTGTGTTAGTTTTGTGTTAGTTTCAACACTTTTTGTCTCTTGTGAAGTATTACTGGACCTTACTGTGGGGGAGGCTTTACTTGTCTCCTATATTTCTTTACGTGCTCTACGTTGCCTCGTTCTCATCTTTACTTTGAACATTGTCTTACTTTGAACATTGATTGTCTTACTTTGATCTTTGATTGTCTTACTTTGAACATTGAATGTTTTACTTTGAACATTGAATGTCTTACTTTGAACATTGATTGTCTCACTTTGAGCATTGATTGTCTCACTTTGAACATTGATTGTCTTACTTTGATCTTTGATTGTCTTACTTTGAACATTGAATGTTTTACTTTGAACATTGAATGTCTTACTTTGAACATTGATTGTCTCACTTTGAGCATTGATTGTCTCACTTTGAACATTGATTGTCTCACTTTGAGCATTGATTGTCTCACTTTGAACATTGATTGTCTCACTTTGAACATTGATTGTCTCACTTTGAGCATTGATTGTCTCACTTTGAGCATTGATTGTCTTACTTTGAACATTGATTGTCTCACTTTGAGCATTGATTGTCTCACTTTGAACATTGTTTGTCTCACTTTGAACATTGATTGTCTCACTTTGAACATTGATTGTCTCACTTTGAACATTGATTGTCTCACTTTGAACATTGATTGTCTTACTTTGAACATTGATTGTCTTACTTTGAACATTGATTCTCTCACTTTAAGCATTGATTGTCTCACTTTGAGCATTGATTGTCTCACTTTGAACATTGTTTGTCTCACTTTGAACATTGATTGTCTCACTTTGAACATTGATTGTCTCACTTTGAACATTGATTGTCTTACTTTGAACATTGATTGTCTTACTTTGAACATTGATTCTCTCACTTTAAGCATTGATTGTCTCACTTTGAGCATTGATTGTCTCACTTTGAACATTGATTGTCTCACTTTGAACATTGATTGTCTCACTTTGAACATTGATTGTCTTACTTTGAACATTGATTGTCTCACTTTGAACATTGATTGTCTCACTTTGAACATTGATTGTCTCACTTTGAGCATTGATTGTCTTACTTTGAACATTGATTGTCTCACTTTGAGCATTGATTGTCTTACTTTGAACATCGATTGTCTTACTTTGAACATTGATTGTCTCACTTTGAGCATTGATTGTCTTACTTTGAACATTGATTGTCTCACTTTGAGCATTGATTGTCTCACTTTGAACATTGATTGTCTCACTTTGAACATTGCTTGCCTTACTTTGAACATTGCTTGCCTTACTTTGAACATGGCTTGCCTTACTTTGAACATTGCTTGCCTTACTTTGAACATTGCTTGCCTTACTTTGAACATTGCTTGCCTTACTTTGAACATTGCTTGCCTTACTTTGAACATTGCTTGCCGTACTTTGACCATTACTAAGCTTGTGTAAGAGAGGAAACATACGATAGTTAGCGCTGTACGAAGGCCTCAATCCCCCTCTGGGTTGAGACTCCAATAAAAGTAAGGCAAATATTATTATGTTAACTAATAAATCTCTAACCCTGTCTATGTAGAAGATAATGTATGTAGGCTGGTTAGTATTGTATTAATGAATGGTCGCATGTGTTGTAGAATACAGCAATTGTCTATTAGTCTACTTCTTGGATTTCCATTAGGTACGGTCAGTGGTGGCGCAGTGGTAACACACTCGCCCCACGAAAAGCGAGCGATTTGCTTCGAGTCCATGGCCAGGGAGGATTGACTGGGCGCCAATCCTGAACTGTTGATCCAGCAGTAATTAGATACCTGGTTTGTTAACAGATTGGTGGGTTCGCGTTCCGGCGAAACTTGTAGGGGTTTAAGGCGTACCTTGAGATATGGGAAGGGCAAGCTCTAAGCCTGCTAACGGGAGGGAGAAGTCATTTGTTCTTGTACTCGCCTGTGTAAACACAAACAAATTGTGCATATCGCGTTTCCTCTATGCAGATCGGCGTTCAATCCCCGACCGTCCAAGTGGTTGGGGCACCATTCCTTTCCCCCCGTCCCATCCCAAATCCTTATCCTGACCCCTTCCCAGTGTTATATAGTCGTAATGGCTTGGCGCTTTTCCTTGATAATTCCTTCCTTCCTTTTCCCCCCCCCCCCCTTAGTGTTTTGAGATCCAGGGGCCAGATTCACGAAAGAACTCACGCAAGCACTTACGAACCTGTACATCTTTTCTCAATCTTTGGCGGCTTTGTTTCCAATTATTAAACAGTTACTGAGCTCCGAAGCACCAGGAGGCTGTTTATAACAATAACAGCAGTTGAATGGGAAGTTTTCACGCTTGTAAACTGTTTAATAAATGTAACCAAAGCCGTCAAAGATTGAGGAAAGATGTACACGTTCGTAAGTGCTTTCGTGAATCTGGCCCCTGACTTCGTTGCTTCAGACCCATGTGCCTGTATTTTGTTTTCAGTTTTGTGAGCTACATACGGCCTTCTGTAGTCCTGTATCCATTGCTCAATTCCCGTAGTTCACGGACGAGGCTCAAAGAAAAGATTTGGACTTCGTCTCACTGTGGTTCCTAGAGCGGTACAGCCACTTATTGAACTTGCCTCCTGCAGGCTGTGATCTTACGTCATAACGATCATACGTTACCTGATAAACCAGGCTGTGACTCATACGTCATAACGATCATACGTTACCTGATCAACCAGGCTGTGATCATACGTCATAACGATCATACGTTACCTGATAAACCAGGCTGTGACTCATACGTCATAACGATCATACGTTACCTGATAAACCAGGCTGTGACTCATACGTCATAACGATCATACGTTACCTGATCAACCAGGCTGTGACTCATACGTCATAACGATCATACGTTACCTGATCAACCAGGCTGTGACTCATACGTCAGGCTGCGAGCAGCCGCGTCCAACAGCCTGGTTGATCAGTCCGGCAACCAGGAGGCCTGGTCGACGACCGGGCCGCGGGGACGCTAAGCCCCGGAAGCACCTCAAGGTAACCTCAAGGTAAGGTGCAGTACTGGGTTGGCTTAGATGGGTTTGAACGCCCAGAAAACCTTTCTCGTCCGGATTGCTGTAGATGTGTACTCAATGATCTGTACCCTGGTGGTCAAGCTTCAGCTCTGCACCCCCGTACTTTATGTTGCTGTACTTAATGCAATGTGACTCTTATTCACTACTCATCCAGTTTGTTCACTTCTCTTACGCTGGAGAAGAGAGAGTTCCTCTGACTACTTAGGTCTCTACCTTGCGACCTTGACTTCCACCTACGTTATGTATTTTTTGTTACTCCTGCCAATTTCTACTAGAATCTTCTATGTGGTGATCATATCCTCTTTCTACTAGAATCTTCTATGTGGTGATCATATCCTCTCTGTCGTTTTTAAAGTGTTGAGGTCGAGTTTCTTCAACTTCTCCTCATAGGACGTGTTGTGTTAATAGGAGTGTTACACATTTAGTTTGTTTTTTATGTAATAATAAGTAATGTTTAATGAATATTTTACTATTTATGTTCAGTTTTCTTATAATATGGATATTGCCTTACGTTTGTCTGATAAAAGGAAGTAGTCTAGTGAAGAAAGAGCACCATGATAATATGTAGGTTGGATGTATTAAAGTAATATATATGTGATCTGTCTGTCTCTGTCTCTCTGTCTGTCTGTCTCTCTGTCTGTCTCTGTCTCTGTCTCTGTCTGTCTCTCTCTCTCTCTCTCTCTCTCTCTCTCTCTCTCTCTCTCTCTCTCTCTCTCTCTCTCTCTCTCTCTCTCTCTCTCTCTCTCTCTCTCTCTCTCTCTCTCTCTCTCTCTCTCTCTCTCTCTTTTTTTTTTCTCCCTCTTCCTGTCTCTCTCCCCCCTCCCTCCTCTCCCTCTCATAAAACACACACACACGCCCACACACACACACTCACACACTCACACACACACACACACACACACACACACACACACACACACACACACACACACACACACACACACACACACACACACACACACACACACACCAGTGTACCAGACGCTTCTACACAATTCCTAAATTAACAGGTGTTGAGAGGTACGACCTACCAGCTTGTGATGTCTAGCCACGTGTATCCTGGCTGGTGGGATGGTTGATGTCTGCTTCCTCTTCCTCCTTCCCTTTCCACTCCCGTCCTCCTCCTTCTTCTCCTTTTCCTTCCCCCTTCCACTCCCCCCCCCTCCTCCTCCTCCTGCTCATCCAAATTTTCTCTCTATTATTTTTCTTACATTTTTTTGCTGCTGGTGTTGTCTGCAAGCTCTGCTGTTGCAAGCTCTGCTGTCTGCAGGCTCTGCTGTTGCAAGCTGTGCTGTCTGCAGGCTCTGCTGTTGCAAGCTCTGCTGTCTGCAGGCTCTGCTGTTGCAGGCTCTGCTGTTGCAAGCTCTGCTGTCTGCAGGCTCTGCTGTTGCAAGCTCTGCTGTCTGCAGGCTCTGCTGTTGCAGGCTCTGCTGTTGCAAGCTCTGCTGTTGCAGGCTCTGCTGTCTGCAGGCTCTGCTGTTGCAGGCTCTGCTGTTGCAAGCTCTGCTGTCTGCAGGCTCTGCTGTTGCAGGCTCTGCTGTCTGCAGGCTCTGCTGTTGCAGGCTCTGATGTCTGCAGGCTCTGCTGTTGCAAGCTCTGCTGTTGCAAGCTCTGCTGTTGCAAGCTCTGCTGTTGCAAGCTCTGCTGTTGCAAGCTTCTCCTCCTTCTATTACTGTACTAAGACTTATAACTAAACACTTTATTTGTGTCCAAATAATCAATGCCTTTATTCGTATTCATATTAAATCTTTCGTAACATCACTTGTACTAGCAGCGTACTAATAGCATTACTTTACAGTGATGAGGACTGTTTTTGAGTCCAACTGTGATCTCTGGCGGTGGAGAGAAGACTTTGTGGTCGTTAAAGCTATGCAATATGAACGAGCCAATAGGGCAGAGTGGCTCAGGGATAGGTCACCCTGGCAGGCGTCCGGACGACTATAGCCCAGTCAACTAGCCTTTAGTTGATTTGAAGACGAGGAGTCACAATAACGTGGCTGAAATATGTTGATCAGACCACACACTGGTCTGAAGGGACGACGACGACGTTTCGGTCCGTCCTGGACCATTCTCAAGTCGATTGTGTTCTCATGTTCTAACGTTCTTCTCGTGTTCTTATGTTCTAACGTTCTTCTCGTGTTCTTATGTTCTAACGTTCTTCTCGTGTTCTCATGTTCTAACGTTTTTCGCGTGTTCTTATGTTCTAACGTTCTTCTCGTGTTCTTATGTTCTAACGTTTTTCGCTTGTTCTTATGTTCTAACGTTCTTCTCGTGTTCTTATGTTCTAACGTTCTTCTCGTGTTCTTATGTTCTAACGTTTTTCGCTTGTTCTTATGTTCTAACGTTCTTCTCGTGTTCTTATGTTCTAACGTTTTTCGCTTGTTCTTATGTTCTAACGTTCTTCTCGTGTTCTTATGTTCTAACGTTCTTCTCGTGTTCTTATGTTCTAACGTTCTTCTTGTGTTCTTATGCTCTAACGTTCTTCGCGTGTTATACAGCCACGCGGATGATAAATAGGTGGGTGTGATAACATTTGTTTTGGGGCGCTAATCATCCTTGGCAAATCATCTTGCAAATCTTGTAAATCAAAATCTTGCAAAATCTGGCAAAATTGCAAATAGAAAAAAAACAAATCTTGGCAAATCTAATCATCCTTGGCAAATAAATTAGTAATGGTGATTTGGTATTGATTTGGCGCCGTTTTTTCTTGATTTGGCGCCGTTTTTTCTTGATTTGGCGCTGTTTTTTCTTGATTTCGCGCCGTTTTTTCTTGATTTGGCGCTGTTTTTTCTTGATTTGGCGCCGTTTTTTTCTTGATTTGGCGCCGTTTTTTCTTGATTTGGCGCCGTTTTTTCTTGATTTGACGCCGTTTTTTTCTTGATTTGGCGCCGTTTTTTCTTGATTTGGCGCTGTTTTTTCTTGATTTGGCGCCGTTTTTTCTTGATTTGGCGCCGTTTTTTCTTGATTTGGCGCCGTTTTTTCTTGATTTGACGCCGTTTTTTCTTGATTTGGCGCCGTTTTTTCTTGATTTGGCGCCGTTTTTTCTTGACTTGACGCCGTTTTTTCTTGATTTGGCGCCGTTTTTTCTTGATTTGGCGCAGTTTTTCTTGATTTGGCGCTGTTTTTCTTGACTTGCGCCGTTTTTTCCTAACTTGGCGCCGTTTTTTCCTAACTTGGCGCCGTTTTTTCTTGATTTGGCGCCGTTTTTTCTTGATTTGGCGCCGTTTTTTCTTGACTTGACGCCGTTTTTTCTTGATTTGGCGCCGTTTTTTCTTGATTTGGCGCAGTTTTTCTTGATTTGGCGCCGTTTTTTCCTAACTTGGCGCCGTTTTTTCTTGATTTGGCGCCGTTTTTTCTTGATTTGGCGCCGTTTTTTCTTGACTTGGCGCCGTTTTTTCTTGACTTGACACCGTTTTTTCTTGACTTGGCGCCGTTTTTTCTTGACTTGACACCGTTTTTTCTTGATTTGGCGCCGTTTTTCTTGATTTGGCGCCGTTTTTCTTGATTTGGCGCCGTTTTTCTTGACTTGGCGCCATTTTTCCTAACTTGGCGCCGTTTTTTCTAACTTGACGCCGTTTTTCCTGACTTGACACCGTTCCTCTCGGTACCCAACCAGGGGGGGGGGGAACGGTGCAACTTAGCTAAACAACACACTTAAGCTTTTCACCGGTTTTGGCGTAACTTAAAACACACACTCAAGCTTCGCCCTTCACTATGTCGGACGCGTTGAGCTCGGGCTCGCCATAGCCCGTGCTACTTGGAACTTTTTGTTCCAAGTAGCGAATCTTTAACAACAACAATCTGCTTGGTCAGAGTACCTGAGGCGACGGCACCTTCCTCGCCTGTCTAATTGACGTATAGGCTGAGAACTTTTTTTTTTTTTAGGTTCAATGGAACATTAAAGTGTGTGTTGGATCACTTTTTTAGTTCCAATGGAACATAAAAGTGTGTGTTGGACCACTTTTTTAGTTCCAATGGAACATAAAAGTCTGTGTTGGGTGACTTTTTTAGTTCCAATGGAACATAAAAGTGTATGTTGGACCACTTTTTTAGTTCCAATGGAACATAAAAGTGTGTGTTGGACCACTTTTTTAGTTCCAATGGAACATTAAAGTGTATGTTGGACCACTTTTTTAGTTCCAATGGAACATAAAAGTGTGTGTTGGACCACTTTTTTAGTTCCAATGGAACATAAAAGTGTGTGTTGGACCACTTTTTTAGTTCCAATGGAACATAAAAGTGTGTGTTGGGTGACTTTTTTAGTTCCAATGGAACATAAAAGTGTGTGTTGGGTGACTTTTTTAGTTCCAATGGAACATAAGAGTGTATGTTGGACCACTTTTTTAGTTCCAATGGAACATAAAAGTGCGTGTTGGACCACTTTTTTAGGTCCAATGGAACATAAAAGTGTGTGTTGGACCACTTTTTTAGTTCCAATGGAACATAAAAGTGTGTGTTTTAGTTTCATGGTTGTGGCAGGTGTTTAATGGTCGGGTTTAGGACGTGTATGTGTGTGTGTGTGTGTGTGTGTGTGTGTGTGTGTGTGTGTGTGTGTGTGTGTGTGTGTGTGTGTGTGTGTGTGTGTGTGTGTGCGTGTGCACGCGCGTGTGTGTGTGTGTGGCCAAGCCAATATCAGCGACCTGTATATCATCTATACGGCTCGCGGTACGACATCGTAAAGCAGCCTTAATGTTTACCATCCATTTACGCGTTCCTGGGAGCGATCTGAGAGGTCCTTTAATTCAGATCTCACTATACGCGTTCAGGTCCATATAAAGGAAAATAAAGGGTGGGGGGGGGGGAGGGAGTGAGTGTTTATTAAAGTACTTACCCAGAACACGTGTGTATTCACCTAGTTGTATTCACCTAGTTGTATTCACCTAGTTGTATTTTGCGGGGGTTGAGCTTTGCTCTTTCGGCCCGCCTCTCAACTGTCAATCAACTGTTTACTGACTACTTTTTTTTTCCACACACACACACACACACACCAGGAAGCAGCCCGTGACAGCTGACTAACTCCCAGGTACCTATTTACTGCTAGGTAATAGGGGGCATTCAGGGTGAAAGAAACTTTGCCCATTTGTTTCTGCCTGGTGCGGGAATCGAACCCGCGCCACAGAATTACGAGTCCTGCACGCTATCCACCAGGCTACGAGGCCCCTGTGTGTGTGTGTGTACTCACCTAGTTGTGCTTGCGGGGGTTGAGCTTTGGCTCTTTGGGCCCGCCTCTCAACTGTCAATCAACTGGTGTACAGATTCCTGAGCCTACTGTGTGTGTGTGTGTGTGTGTGTGTGTGTGTGTGTGTGTGTGTGTGTGTGTGTGTGTGTGTGTGTGTGTGTGTGTGTGTGTGTGTGTGTACTCACCTAGTTGTGTTTGCGGGGGTTGAGCTTTGGCTCTTTGGTCGTGTGTGTGTGTGTGTGTGTGTGTGTGTGTGTGTGTGTGTGTGTGTGTGTGTGTGTGTGTGTGTGTGTTGTTTGGTTTCAGCCGTTGACTAGTTAGGTAATAAATTTGAAGAATTTTTTTTCTCCTAAATACGAGGTTATTTTGTTCCGGGTCACGCTATCTGGAATATTTAATGATTTGCCTCATCAGTTGGGTTTTATTGTTTCCTAAATTGTGTGTGTGTGGCGTGCTGGCTGTCTTCCTCCCTCACACACACGCACACACACACACACACACAAGGTAGATGATCATGCAGTGTACATAACCCGGAATCTAATGCCAGCTGGGACCCCACATGGAGAAGAATGTCAGGAAGACACATCAAACTGGCCAACGTCCGGGTAATTTGGACAATGGGGAGGGGGGCATTCCGAGCCCTGTAATCAACCTACGTTAGACGCACGTTTGAGTATGCAGCACCGGCACGGTACCCACGCTTGAAAAAAGTACAAGACAAAAGCTACTCATAAAGTATCTCCCCAACTCATAAAGTATCTCTCCCCTACTCATAAAGTATCTCCCACCGTTGAGATAAAGTTAAAGACCTTTTGTGCCCCTCTGTAAATCCTTTTTTTTTGCGCTACCGCTCACAGGATGAGTATGGGGGGCACAATAAACTAGCCTGCCTCCGGCTGCGACAATCAAAAAATCCCGAGTCAGATCCATTAGACTGTGTCAGACACAGCCTGACGTCAGCAGAGACTCCTGAGTGGTTAGGTGCGTGTGTGTGTGTGCGTGTGTGTGTGTGTGTGTGTGTGTGTGTGTGTGTGTGTGTGTGTGTGTGTGTGTGTGTGTGTGTGTGTGTGTGTGTGTGTGTGTGCGTGTGTGTGTGTGCGTGTGTGTGTGCGTGTGTGTGTGTGTGTGTGTGTGTGTGTGTGTGTGTGTGTGTGTGTGTGTGTGTGTGTGTGTGTGTGTGTGTGTGTGTGTGTGTGTGTGTGTGTGTGTGTGTGTGTGTGTGTGTGTGTGTGTGAGGACTCTCTCCGGGACTTCCGTTTTCTATTTTGGGATATTTTTGGTTCAACTCGACTATTAGCTGCTCGTGATTTTCCCTGTGTTTGTTTGTTTGTTTGTTTGTTTGTACATGTTTAGCAATGTTTATATGCCTGCTTCTTGGTCAAGTCAAACCCATCCACCCACTACCCACACACTTCTCTAACCCTGTCCATGGAGGACAGAAGAAAATGTATATATGCTGGTTAGCATTGTAAATGTGTGGCCACGTCTGTGGTAGAAAATAATAATAAAAAAAAAACTGAAAAGACACACATAGCAAAAACACAATGAGAAAGGCAAGAAGACAATCAGAAAAAAAAACAGACGACAACCCACAGAAGCAGAGAAAAACAGAAATAAACAGAAAAAGATGAGGATAGGGGAGAGAATGAATGAGAACCGGGGGGAGTGGGGGAGGGGGGTTGAAGAGAGGAAATTAGAGAAAGGGAAGAGAGGCCTGGGGGCCCAGACCCCCCACCCACCCCCCCATCACCATCTACCATCTACTATCACCATCTACCATCTACCATCACCATCTACCATCACCATCAGCCGTCACTACGCAACACAAATCCGTGATCAATGATGTCTTGAACCCGCAACTCTGCATCTCTCGACAATCCAATTTGAAAAGAACCCAACAAGGTCATTACTCCTGGGGGGGGGGAGGAGTGATGAGGTTCACACACACACACACACACACACACACACACACACACACACACACACACACACACACACACCTGTTGAATGACGGTTGAGAGGCGGGACCAAAGAGCCAGAGCTCAACCCCCGCAAGCACAAATAGGTGAGTACACACACACGCACAGGCACTTTACAGGGACCTCGCGGCTTTGGGAACAGTGCTCGGGAGTCGTAGTCCTAAGGGCCCGGGTTCGATTCCAGGCCGAAGCGGAAACAAATGTGCAAAGTTTCTTTCACCCTGATGGACTTGTTCACCTGGCAGTAAATAGGTACCTGGTAGTAAGATAACTGCTACGGGTTGCTTCCTGGAAATGTGTATGTGTGTTACAGAGAAATATATACAGTAGATAATATAGAAAAAAATAAATTGGTTAGAAAGGCGGGGTCCAAGAGCTAATAACTCGATTCTGCAGATACAAATAGTAAATACACACACACACACACACACACACACACAAGGATGGAGATGGAACGAGAGATGCTGGTCTCGTCTGGTCTCCTGCTGGCCAGTTGGTGGTTAATGCGAGCACTGGTCGTTAGCCTCGCGTATGGTCGTTGGCTGCTGGATGAGCACCCACCTCGCCCCCACTTAACGACCGTATGATGGTTATGGCCCATTTAGCGAGGTGGCGGCGGCGGGTTGGTCGCCATGGCACCCTGTGCATGGTCGCTTGTTCAAGGTTGTCTGCTTTAGAGGGTTGGTCTATAGGCTGTGGCTCGAGCAGGAACTTGTCTGTGCCAGACAGACAGACAAGGATTTCGCTCTGGCTCTTTCGGCTCCCTTCCCATCTGTCATATATCTCTAGGCTTTTTTTCAGAGTCTGTGTCGCAGGAAGACCTTGAGGATGTTCTTAAATATCTCTGGTCCTCAAAGAGAACATTTTCTCTGGCCTAGTTTACCGTACGCAGAAACTGGCCATGGAAGTATCCGGGCATCAAAATTTGGTTATAAAACACGACTGACAGTGTCAAATGCTTTGGTTAGATCCACGAAGGTGGTGTCGAGCTGGACATTCTTCTTCCGTCACTTCCTCTCACGTCAACAGGTACCTGACTCCCGTCTCAGGCTTCAGGTGAGTCTGAAAAAAGGATTCTGGCGAGGACCTCTCCCGCGATACAGAGCGGAGAAATTTCTTTTCTGCAGTTATCACAAGATTGGTGACTTCCCTTGTGCTTGTAAAGATGAATGATGGATGATAACGGGCTTCTTAGTTTCGTTATCTTAATGGATAACGGGCTTCTTAGTTTCGGTCAGCCCGACTTGTAGATTTCAGCCGGGATGGCGTCGGCGCCAGGAGCTTTCCCATTGGAGTTGAATGGCCATTTGAGACTCCATTATTGTTGGATGTCATCCAAGTTCTCGTTAACCTCATCCTGGAGTAGAAAATTTGGCGTTAACCTCTGGTTGTTACTAGTTGAACGCCAGCACGTAGGTTATGGCTCGCTGCTAGCCACCAGTGGCTGGGTAGTGTCTGCTGGATGCGGGTGTCAGCAAGGTGGGAGCGGACTTCTGTAGGTGGGAGCGGACTTCTGTAGGTGGGAGCGGACTGCTGTAGGTGGGAGCCGGATAAGATGGACGCCCACATTCAGGAAGATGGATGTAATTGGCCAACCAGCGCTGGTATTCCCCACGCGTTCGGCTGTTGCTTTGCCCGAGGAATATATGGCGTACATCTCTCTGTCCTCACCTGTGATGCTCCCATATAAATCTCTCGTGTAAACAAACATGCTCTTGTATAAACATTCATGTACATAAAAAATGTTGACTGTTACTTAATTTTCCAACGTTGAATGTTTGCCTGCTGTTGGAGTTGACGCATTATAAGCTGCTTGTCTTTAATGTGACGGGCGGACATTTATTTCTTTGGATGTTTAGATTTATTCGTTTGATAAATGGGTAGAAATTTAATATTCTTTTTATTGGGGGTTTTATTGATGGTTTGGAATGATTTGTGTGTGTGTGTGTGTGTGTGTGTGTGTGTGTGTGTGTGTGTGTGTGTGTGTGTGTGTGTGTGTGTGTGTGTGTGTGTGTGTGTGTGTGTGTGTGTGTGTGTGTGTATGTGTGTGTGTGTGTGTGTGTGTGTGTGTGTGTGTGTGTGTGTGTGTGTGTGTGTGTGTGTGTGTGTGTGTGTGTGTGTGTGTGTGTGTGTGTGTGTATGTGTATGTGTGTGTGTGTGTGTGTGTGTGTGTGTGTGTGTGTGTGTGTGTGTGTGTGTGTGTGTGTGTGTGTGTGTGTGTGTGTGTGTGTAATCGCCTATTTGTGCTTGTAGGATGGAGCTCAAGCTCTTGGACCCCGCTTGGGAATTGAGGCTGCCTCGACAACCTACTGCTCTGTAGAGTCATTCCATTTACTCACTACCTTTACCCTGAAAGAAAACTTTCCAACACATCTGAGTCTCAAGCCTCTATCCGTGTCCCCCTCTTTTTTTATTTGTATTTGTAAACATTTAGTTTTTTCTCACTCTGTCAACCCCCCCTAAGTATCTTATACGTCAGTATCATGTCCCCCGTCTTTCTCTCTCTCTCTCACACACACACAGGAGAGAGAGAGAGAGAGAGAGAGAGAGAGAGAGAGAGAGAGAGAGAGAGAGAGAGAGAGAGAGAGAGAGAGAGAGAGAGAGAGAGAGAGAGAGAGAGAGAGAGAGAGAAGGAAGGGAGAGGGTAGAAGAAATAAACTGAGTAATGGGACATTTGTATACAAATATTTCATAAACATCAGTATGTTTATATTAATCAGTAAATCAGTAAATAATCAGTATGTTGAGTGATCCTAACAGGAAGCCGAGAGCGCTCTTCTAGAATCACCGTATTGCAATCGAATCCCATCTGGTACCTGCATGTAGTAGTAGCCCTTTGTCTCAGCCCGCTCACTACTGCTACTGCTGCTGCTGCTGCTGCTGCTGCCGGGCTGAACACGCTGCATGCCGCACCGTTCAGGGAGCATTGCCTCCTGACTTCATATCGTGTGTTTCATCGTTGGTAAGGTGCTTATCTGCTCGGGCCGTGAGGTAGGAGGCGGGCCGGACCAGGTCGCGGAGGAGAGGCAGTATAGGAGCTCCACATTGAAGCGTCCACCGCTTCCTAAGATCAAGGCGAGATTAGAGAGCTTTGATGGTGCTTCTGGCATAATCTCCCATAGATCGTCTTCTTTCCCTTCAAGCGTCCGTTCCTTCCCTCATGGAAACTAACCCCTCAGGACCCGTTGCCTTTCCACGGACCATTCCTCCCTCCTCACGAGTTGTGAGTGGAGCTGGTTGATGGGAAAGATTAGTTTCAAGTTACTGGAGAACATTTGCATCTTGGTCCACCGTCGTGAGGATGTAGAGAGGCGTCTTATCTTCTGCCGAAGGAAAATGTGTAGTTTGTGGTGATAGTGATAGGAAGGTGACGTGAAGAATTGTGTTTGAAGGTGAAATGATGGTGGAAGATGAGGGGGGGGGGGAAGGGGGAGGGGGTGGATTTACGAGGTGAGGGAGATGGTGGCGGCGGCGACGACGAGGGAGAGGCAGTGTTGGAGGGCTGTGATGGAGCATGTGTGAACAGAAGAGGCACACGATGCGCAACTGTTCTGGTACTTCCCCTTTATGGAGGACTTGTGCTGTTGGTACTCTGCACCCACCAAGCCACTCTCCTCACCTGGCTGTGGCTGTCGTGTCCTCACGTGGCTGTGGCTGTCGTGTCCTCACCTGGCTGTGGCTGTCGTGTCCTCACCTGGCTGTGGCTGTCGTGTCCTCACCTGTGGCTGTCGTGTACTCACCTGGCTGTGGCTGTCGTGTCCTCACGTGGCTGTGGCTGTCGTGTCCTCACCTGGCTGTGGCTGTCGTGTCCTCACCTGGCTGTGGC
>NC_091201.1:26908455-26923455 GCF_040958095.1 Procambarus clarkii
CGTCTGTCACCTTCACTTTGTGTTTTATTCCACTTGGTGTCTTACACAGGGTCTTGTCCTCTCATCTTATATGTCGTGATCATGTCTCCTCCTGCCATTCTTGTTTGTAGCGTGGTGTGAGGTCTATATGCAGGCGATGAGTCACAATAACGTGGCTAAAGTATGATGACCCAGACCACACACTAGAAGGTGAAGGGACGACGACGTTTCGGTCCGTCCTGGACCATTCTCAAGTCGATTGGAGTGAGGTCTAGTTCTCTGTCCTTGTAGCTCAATCGTCGTAGTGCCGGGACCAGTCTTGAAGAAAACTTCTGGAGTTCAGGTCCAGCGTTGTTATCTGTCAGACGTTGGGAGGGGGGGGGGAAAGGGAAGGGAACTATCAGAGGGGGAAACCGCCAAGCCATTACGACTATATAGCACTGGGAAGGGGGTCAGGATAAGGATTTGGGATGGGACGGGGGGAAAGGAATGGTGCCCAACCACTTGGATGGTCGGGGATTGAACACCGACCTGCATGAAGCGAGACCGTCGCTCTACCGTCCAGCCCAAGTGATTGGGTTGGTGGAAGGGAGATCCACATTGCTTCTACACATCCCAGTAATTACTAAACATAGATACAACATCTGTATTACACATGTTTGAGTTATCTTTAAGCATCATTCAACAGGATCAAACCAAACATGTCTAGACGTAAGAGTTATGAAGAAAACATTACTGAAGACACACTATATATGACCATAAAGAAGAAAAAAAAAACAATATTATTTCAACAAAAGAACAAACAAGTTCAACAACAGCAATTAGCGTGGTCCTGCGCGAGCCAATCCCGACGCCGCTAAAAATAGCCGTCGGAGGGGCTCGATTCCCGGCGTCAGAGAGCAAGTAGCACCACGCTCTCTCACGCCATTAAAAAAATGCTACTTTTTTTTCCTCTCTCCGTTACCAGACGCGTATCGGGTTAACAGACGTATTAACCCATTGAGGCTTACTGCGTCGAAAACGTCAACATTACGACGCTTGGTTTTTAAACGTATACGTCGCATTTCTGAACGGATTGGTTCAAAAACCAACTGGAACGGATTTTGAACGGATTCAAGAATGTGAGGATGATGTCTGCTATGGTATATTGGTCTGTTTATACTTGGTGGTTAATGTGTACTCACCTAGTTGTACTCACCTAGTTGTGTTTGCGGGGGTTGAGCTCTGGCTCTTTGGTCCCGCCTCTCAACCGTCAATCAACTGGTGTACAGGTTCCTGAGCCTACTGGGCTCTATCATATCTACACTTGAAACTGTGTATGGAGTCAGCCTCCACCACATTGCTTCCTAATGCATTCCATTTGTCAACCACTCTGACACTAAAAAAGTTCTTTCTAATATCTCTGTGGCTCATTTGGGCACTCAGTTTCCACCTGTGTTCCCTTGTGCGTGTTCCCCTTGTGTTAAATAGACTGTCTTTATCTACCCTATCAATCCCCTTCAGAATCTTGAATGTGGTGTGTGTGTGTGTGTGTGTGTGTGTGTGTGTGTGTGTGTGTGTGTGTGTGTGTGTGTGTGTGTGTGTGTACTCACCTAGTTGTGCTTGCGGGGGTTGAGCTCTGGCTCTTTGGTCCCGCCTCTCAACTGTCAATCAACTGGTGTACAGGTTCCTGAGCCTACTGGGCTCTATCATATCTACATTTAAAACTGTGTATGGAGTCTGTGTGTGTGTGTGTGTGTGTGTGTGTGTGTGTGTGTGTGTGTGTGTGTGTGTGTGTGTGTGTGTGTGTGTGTGTGTGTGTGTGTGTGTGTGTTTACTCGCTGGGCGAGCTCTAGTTCCTGGTCCCGGCATTCCTGTCCTCCTCCCCCTTACGTGCCTGTTATAACTATCCACTGCCATCGTTATCCATTTGGTTGATACAGGTTGTTAATGCTTGTTGTGTCTCTTTCAGGTATGTGGCTTAGTCACTTGTATGACGCCTGGGTATCCTCTCCCTCTCCCTACACACACCTGGTATGTAATGTGTACATATGTCTCTCGTGTAATGTATACTTTAATGCTCTCTCTCTCACGTTCCATACGTGTTCCGGACGTGTTGTGTGTATATCTGCCAGGTGTGCACGAGTCAGCCCACTACCCCCCCTACACCTGTTGCATACCTGCTGCTGCTGCCCCCCCCCTCTCTCAAACCTGCCTTACCTGTTGCAGGCGTTACAATGCTCTGGATAATGACGGCTTGGCCGCGCTCTTCCCTGCTGCCAGGTCGCGTGTGGCCAGGTACTCTGCTGAAGGTCATCCTTGAGTGAGGCACGTGTTGCTTAGTTCCCCCCCCCCCCTAGTGTGGAGTGGGGACACACACACACACACACACACACACACACACACACACACACACAAATAGGTGAGTACACCTACACAACTCACCTACCTACACAAATAGGTGAGTACACACACACACACACACACACACACACACACACACACACACACACACACACACATACACACACACATACACAGGTCCACATATCCATTACAATCCGGTTGTTCCGGCACTTCTTGTAGGAACAGGGGCCAGATTCACGAAAGAACTGACGTAATCACCTACGAACGTGTACATCTTTCCTCAATCTTTGACGGCTTTGGTTACATTTATTAAACAGTTTACAAGCGTGAAAACTTCCCATTCACCTGTTGTTATTGTTCTAAACAGCCTCCTGGTGCTTCGGAGCTCATTAACTGTTTAATAATTGTAAACAAAGCCGCCAAAGATTGAAAAAAGATGTACAGGTGCGTAAGTGTTTGCGTAAGTGCTTTCGTGAATCTAGCCCCAGGTCTTCATTTGTTTCTTGGCCACGTTCACTTTTGCTCCGGCAATATTTCGTACGCTTGCTGGAAAGTTGTTGAACAGCCGCGGGGCCTCTGATGTTCACACAATGTTCACTGGTGGTGACTCTGGCACCTCTACTCTTCACTGGTTCTATTCTGCCCTTCCTACCTGGAGATATTGACTCTTAATCACTCTTTCAAAAACTTTATGTATGATAATGCGATCGGTCTCTTTCTCTAGCCTAAGCTTTACTACTTCCCGTGTGCTGTGGAGCTATCATCTGCTGACCTAAAGTGCCTCTGGTGTCTCCCCGGTACCCAAGCTTGTTCTCCAACTGTCTGAATGTTCTCCAACACTACGCTGAATGATCGTTCTCTATACGTGTGGAATTCCGAGAGTTAAACTCATTTTGATCATGAATTTTAAATTTCCCGCCTGTGTATGGTTCATTTTGGCGGGCAATATTGCCTTATGAGGTTCCTTCTTTTACACATTACCGTTTTCGTTTTAATTCAGCAGAATCGAAGTATTATTAAGTAATTTTCACTCTTGTCGTAAATTATTTCGGCCTGTGGAGCAGTTGATTGGAGGTAGTTTGGGTAATTTCTTTTGTGATTGCTTATCGGTCATTTAAAGTCGATCCGGAATGGCATCTTTTTTGGGGTGGCAGAGTTGCCGGTTACTGTTTTTGTTTACGTTTGTGGGTGAGTACGCGTGTGTGGCGGCCTTTTAAACATGGCGGATGGTTTGTTGACCATTTGTTTGTCCTGCTCTTGGTTCCTTCTTCATTATCTTCCTTTCTCCTTCTCTTCCTTCCTTCCTTTCTCCTCCTCCAGCTCCTTCACATCCTCCACGTCATCCTCCTCCTCCTCCACCTTGCTCTTGACGGCCTGGACAAAATGGCGCCAAAATGTGTACACAACAGAGCCCCCATTATGGTGCCCATTATCCCCATTCATAGTCTATATTTTCCTTGCTCGCAGCTTTCAAAGATCTCTCCAATAAACCTCTCAGTTGGACTATTATATATTTAACAGCAAAACATTTCCGTTACGAGCGGGTCGATTTGAATGGCCTTGCGTGATTGGACGAACTATGCGCGACGTCACACTTGACGTCACTATTCGCATGACGTCACAGCCACACGTCAGCAGAAAGGAATGTGAGAATAACTAGTTTAATGGCTTCAGGCGACAGGAAGATGAAAACTAAAACTAGCCCAATAATTGGCTAGTTTCACGCAGCGACTAGACGGCATTCTCATGATGACGTCACTGGGCGTGTCAGCCAATGGGTATAGCCGCCTTCACACTCTCATGATGACGTCACTAGGCGTGTCGGCCAATGGGTATAGCCGCCTTCACACTCTCATGATGACGTCACTGGGCGTGTCAGCCAATGGGTAAAGACGCCTTCACACTCTCATGATGACGTCACTGGGCGTGTCAGCCAATGGGTATAGCCGCCTTCATAATTTCCTGATGACGTCACTGGGCGTGTCAGCCAATGGGTATAGCCGCCTTCACAATCCCATGTTGACGTCACTGGGCGTATCAGCCAATAGGGAGGCTTCATATAACGCCCACGATGACGTCATAGAGCGCCACATTTGGTTATACTAACAAAATTATAATCTGAATTCGGATCAATGAAACTGTTTTGAAGGGTTTAGGGTAATGGGATGACCTGCTGCTAAAGAAGTAAGAAATATCTGAACTGTCTTGAACTGTGGCAGTGTGAGGGGTGGGGGGATGATGGGGGGGTGTGGGGTGTGGGGGGGAGTGTGTGTGTGGGGGGGGGGTGAGTGAGGAACATGTTAAGCAGTGAGCCCAAATGGGAGGAACCTCACCCTTATATATATTCAGTCTTCCTGTCACACACACACCCCCCCCCCCTTACGGACGCACCGGGGGGGGGGGAGGGTACGTAGGAGGGGTGACAGGGTACAAACTGTGGTACACTTTAACGGTACGCTGAACAAGACTGTGGTACACACGACTGTACAAGCCCGGCCTGAGGCCAGGCTCGACTTGCGATAACTTGGTCCAACAGGCTGTTGCTTGGAGCGGTCCGCAGGTCCGCATGTCCACTACAGCCTGGTTGGTCCGGCACTTCTTGCAAGAATCCGATCTAAATGCTTCTTGAAGACATTCACCTCTCGATCATGCTCATGGTATACGCTCCGACGCATGCGTACTCACACTACACGCTCCGACGCATGCGTACTCACACTACACGCTCCGACGCATGCGTACTCACACTACACGCTCCGACGCATGCGTACTCACACTACACGCTCCGACGCATGCGTACTGACACTATACGCACGTGAGAATTACAACCTTGTGAGGATGGACATATATTATACCTGAAGCTGTACTTAGCCTCTACTCGCCGGCCAATATTCATATATTTTCTCTTATAGGTTATTATTTTCACCTTGTTGCTTATTAGCTAGAGTTACCGGGCGTTCCAAGAGGGGGGGGGGGGGTACCGGGTGTTCCCGGTAGTGAATATATATACTGTGAATTTCACAGTATATACCCTACCGTTTGTCACAGTAACACAGGTGACAGTGACGCAATCCTCCTACGGGGCTATTCATGCCCGTGCCACCTCTTGGGTGGCTTCATCTTCATCAATCCATCAATCACCATTCTATTAACTAATTACAAATCACCCCCATAGGGCTCCTATTTATAACACGCCCTGGCAGCCCCATTAATTTTGACGGTCATGTCATTCTATTGACAGAGTCCGTCTTCGAAGAATTTCCGAGATCCGTCTTATAATTTTACCTTGACAGGACACTATATAAGTTGCTCATTTGATACCAAAATGTTTCCGGGTTCAGTTATCTTGAGATGATTTCGGGGCTTTAGTGTCCCCGCGGCCCGGCCCTCGACCAGGCCTCCACCCCCAGGAAGCAGCCCGTGACAGCTGACTAACTCCCAGGTACCTATTTACTGCTAGGTAACAGGGGCATTCAGGGTGAAAGAAACTTTGCCCATTTGTTTCTGCCTCGTGCGGGAATCGAACCCGCGCCACAGAATTACGAGTCCTGCGCGCTATCCACCAGGCTACGAGGCCCCTAGCCCCTAGGTCAGAAGGTATTTCAACATTTTTAAAAGAATAACGATAGCTCTCTCTATTTCCTGTGTCATATAAAGGGGTCAGGAGAAAGGTTTAGGAAAATACTGAATAATTCAATCAAATGTCTTGTCTTCCCTGGACGGTAGAGCGACGGTAGAGCGTCATGCAGGTCGGCGTTCAATCCCCGACTGTCCAAATGGTTGGGCATCATTCCATCCCATCACAAATCCTTATCCTGACTCCCTTCCAAGTGCTATATAGTCGTAATGGCTTGGCGCTTTCTCTTGATAACTCCCTCCCTTCCTGGTGGCAATCAGGTGAAAGTGATTCAAGATACAAGGCAGATACAAGGAGGCCTGGTCGAGGACCGGGTCGCACGGACGCTAAGCCCTGAAATCATCTCAAGGTAGACGAGATACCGTCCAAGATAGTTTGCTCATTTCTGTGAAATTCGTTTAAGACGACAAACATGTTTAATTTAATATTTTTAGACATTTGATCCAGAACCAAGAAAGAAGAGAAGTGTTAATATTCAACTCTCCTTCCTGAAGTATTCGCTGTACCTTTGATCTCCAGTAAACACCTGTCTTATGTTTACAGTTATTAGGATGTTGGGTGTTCTCTGAAGATATGTCTCGGGTGTTAAGCATCTTTCTCTTCAAGCAACTTTTCTAAGTAACTTTTCTTTCTTTTCTAAGTATTTATCTCTATGATGCAGAGATGTTCTAGGATGCAACAGAAATAATTCGTTCATTGTAGTTACAAAAGGGTAGAGAATATATGGTAGGAAAATGCGTTTTAAAATTGAATTCATCAAAACTGCCAGAATTTTCTGAGTAGAATCTAGATTATCTTCCAAAGTAGCACTTGTGAAAGGCAAAACAGGAGCATACCATTGTTCTTCAATCCTGTCCACCAGACATCCTTGCGGTACAGGACAACTTACCGCTCCTGTGCAAAAATGGACCAAAATGGGACTTTTTTTCAATAGTTTATGGCGACGATAGTACCGCTGACTTTAAATTGTACTGTTTTGGTACTGTTGTACCGCAGGTGGTAGTACTGCTTACAGTACTAAGGAGTTGTTGTTGTTGTTGTTAAAGATTTAGCTACTCAGGACGAAGTGTCCATGTAGCACGGGCTATGGTGAGCCCGTGATACTAAGGAGAACCGGCTTCCTATATAATGCTGGTGGTATAGTGGCGAAGTTACTCAAGAATTTTACAGTTGTTCTCGAGTCAAGATTTTTTTTGCATATGTGTATTCCTTACTTGTCTTCACAGTTATAACTAATGTTATGTAAATTATTTTTTATAGATGTGGTATTACTCTGACGGAGAGAGAGAGAGGGAGAGAGAGAGAGAGAGAGAGAGAGAGAGAGAGAGAGAGAGAGAGAGAGAGAGAGAGAGAGAGAGAGAGAGAGAGAGAGAGAGAGAGAGAGAGAGAGAGAGAGATTAGAAAGAAACGAAAGGGAAGCGATAAAGAAGAAAGATTATGTGGGTTTTTGCCCAAAAGGAAATAAGATTGACTTACTTTTCCTTGTTTCTATAAAGAGAGGAAGAAAGTTAGCAACAAGTCGGCCGCCTTTTCAGCCTCCGTCGGGATTTTCACTTCCCTGGATTACTTTTCTCGGACTTTTCTTTTCCTTATATGATGTTGGTTAATTTTGTCATGGTTAATCCCACTCACAATCGTGGCATGGATAATGCCACTCACAATTGTGGTATGGATAATCCCACTCACAATAGTGGCATGGATAATTCCACTCACAATAGTGGCATGGATAATCCCACTCACAATAGTGGCATGGATAATGCCACTCACAATTGTGGTATGGATAATCCCACTCACAATAGTGGCATGGATAATCCCACTCACAATCGTGGCATGGATAATGCCACTCACAATAGTGGCATGGATAATCTCACAATAGTGGCATGGATAATCCCACTCACAATAGTGGCATGGATAATCCCACTCACAATAGTGGCATGGATAATGCCACTCACAATAGTGGTATGGATAATCCCACTCACAGTTAAAGCAAGGATTCATGTGGGTGTATCGGTGGTGTATAGATTCAGGCATAACCGTAAATTGTGTGGGATTTGCCGCAGCGACACCAACCCGTCCTCTTAAAAACTAACGTGGCTTTACGCTCGTATAGCGCGCTATGGCCAAAAATTGGACGTAATTTGAAATGAAATCGGCTCACGAACGTAATGTACTGTCCCGTTTTCTGTTTGGGTCATCTGGTATACTCGGTTAGGTTAGGAGAGGAAACTTTCAATTAACGGTTTTCATGACGTTTAGAAACATTAGGAGAATTTCCTGCCCTCCTAACCTATCAGAAGACATTTAATAACTTGCTGTTTGGGAAGAAAAAATCCAAAATTTATTTTCAATTATTTTGTATTTGGAAAATTATGTCTATTTTCGGGCATACGGGTAAACGGACAGATTCAGACCTAAATTTTTAAGAGGACCGGTTGTGCTATTTCATTTCCCATTTTCCCAAAAATTTTCACAAATGTGGTTGTGTGAGATGTGTGTGTGTGTGTGTGTGTGTGTGTGTGTGTGTGTGTGTGTGTGTGTGTGTGTGTGTGTGTGTGTGTGTGTGTGTGTGTGTGTGTGTGTG
This sequence comes from Procambarus clarkii, assembly GCF_040958095.1. Lineage (NCBI taxonomy): Eukaryota > Metazoa > Arthropoda > Malacostraca > Decapoda > Cambaridae > Procambarus > Procambarus clarkii. The sequence continues at coordinate 26,916,996 of NC_091201.1, forward strand.
TGCGTGTGGTGGTGAGTGGCCCTTACTATCCTTTTAACCCGCGCGGATAAACGTGGAGAGTTTCCCGGGACATTTAGTGATGGAATCTAATACCTTTTGGCAACAGCGGGTACTTAAAATGGCCACCAGGGGGGGATGTGTGCGGGGGGAGGGGCGCTAAAACGCTGGGGTGGGGGGGGAGGGGGTGCTTATATCGCTGCCTATACACCGCTATAGATTTTGAGGGCTGAGTGACGTTACTGGTGTATGTGTGTGTGTGTGTGTGTATGTGTGTGTATGTGTCTGCGCCAAACAGATGAGATCCTTAGGCTTGGCGCCACTCACTATCAGGAACGCCGACAACATTACAGCTGTACTGATAGTGACAATAACGTCACCATTTGGCTACGAGTCACAACCGAGCAAGTAGATTGTTTACGGGTTACTCCAGCCCGTGCTGCCACCTGGCCTCACCTTCACCAATCAAGCAGATTGTCAGTCTCCTGGAAGCTGAGGTGAAGGACTTCAGACACATGTCTTCTCGATCCAGATACGGCGATTGGCAGATGTTGATGTGTGACTTTAGGGAACAGCCGTTACCAACAGCGTGTGTGGCGCGTAGAGACGCCCTTGGGGAGCAGTAAGGAGACCTGGGAACCCTCCGAGAAGGTCCGGGGGACTTGAAGAAACAGCATCCGGAATGCTGGAGAGATGTTTGAACATCACGTCTTCTCATCTCATACGTTGCTTTCGTAATGGTAAGGAGTGCTTAGGATTTGGGAGGTTCGTCTCCTGTAGCGACCTGTTACAGGTAACGGTATAGCCACCTGTTACAGGTAACGTTAGCCACCTGGCACAGGTAACGGAAGTCCTACCTGATCCTGGCAACCGCTGTGTCGCTCAGGTGAGCGTTTTTCTACTCGAGTTCAGACCTGCAAAACTCTACGGACGAATCATGCCAGCTTTAAGTAACTTTCATTAGGAAGTCTCCTACCTACTTCGTCTAGGTTCCGGGGATCAACGGCCCCGCGGCCCGATCTCCGACCAGGCCTTGCGGTTGGTCATCTGGACATAACATGAGCCCTTGGCATAACATGAACATGAACCCTTGGCATAACATGAGCTTAGAACAGGGGCGCTCCTGCCTCTCTCAGTTCCTGGACCTCTCTGGGTTGTGCTTTGAGCCTAAGAATCGCCTATGAAAATCCTAAGAATCGTCTAAGAAAAGCCTAAGAATCGTCTAAGAAAAGCCTAAGAATCGTCTAAGAAAAGCCTAAGAATCCCAGTTTGCATTGTTTGTGCTTTAGTTTGCACCCAAAGCACAAACTCGTAAGACAAGTCTCAAAGCGTCGAGGGGCCCCCAAGACGTGACCAGTGGACGCGGAAGGGGCCCTCAGTGACCGATTCCGGTAGAGAAGTGGTGATCACTGGGCGTTTGGAGACCCGACTGAGGGCCCCTGCTGCCTACACCAGGAGAGTGACAGGCTGCCTGGTGACCCGACACTGACCTGGCCGGCCAGTCTTTGTGGAGGGCTCAACCTGAAAGAGGCGCCAAGGACGTCCTGGTTGGTAGGGGTGGTGCCGAGAAGGGAGGGGATCTATGTGTTGAGACAAGGTTGGTGAAAGGGATTGCTAGCACAGATAGCCTGGGTGATCCTACAGAGTGCTATTCAGTCATACTGGGCCCCCGGACACTGGTTTATATTCTCCAACTTCCTGTGCTGCGGGTGGACTCGAGGCCCGACCTCTTCCTTCCTCTCATTAGTATGAAGTAATCGATAGTTTGTACGCAGGGTAGGTATTGTTGCTCTCTCTCTCTCTCTCTCTCTCTCACTCTCTCTCTCTCTCTCTCTCTCTCTCTCTCTCTCTCTCTCTCTCTCTCTCTCTCTCTCTCTCTCTCTCTCTCTCTCTCTCTCTCTCTCTCTCTCTCTCTCTCTCTCTCTCTCTTTCTCTGTCTCTCTGTCTCTCTGTCTCTCTGTCTCTCTGTCTCTTCTCTCTGTCTCTCTCTCTCTCTCTCTCTCTCTCTCTCTCTCTCTCTCTCTCTCTCTCTCTCTCTCTCTCTCTCTCTCTCTCTCTCTCTCTCTCTCTCTCTCTCGTTCACGAACAAGGGGAGGCATTGACGTGCTTGTGGCTCTCTCTCTCACGCCATTTTTACTCCAGGCTTCTCCTGACGTCTCTATTCACCCTCACTACTCATTCCCCCTTTCCATTGCCCTTCTACGTAGTCATTCTTCCTACCTCCCGCCACTCTCCCACGCCCGCTGTCCCCCTGCCCAACCTTCCTCTCCCAAGCACACACAAACCAGTTTGGTGCAATAAATTATTGCAGAGTCCGGAATATCTGGCGGAACAGGAAATGTTTAGTGCTGGTGGTGGTTGTGGTGGTGGTTGTGGTGGTGGTGGTTGTGGTGGTTGTGGTGGTGGTGAGGGTGGTGGTTGTGGTGGTTGTGGTGGTGGGGGTGGTGGTTGTGGTGGTGGTGGGGGTGGTGGTTGTGGTGGTTGTGGTGGTTGGGGTGGTGGTTGTGGTGGTTGGGGTGGTGGTTGTGGTGGTGGTGGGGGTGGTGGTTGTGGTGGTTGTGGTGGTGGGGGTGGTGGTTGTGGTGGTGGTGGGGGTGGTGGTTGTGGTGGTTGTGGTGGTTGGGGTGGTGGTTGTGGTGGTGGTGGGGGTGGTGGTTGTGGTGGTTGTGGTGGTGGTGGGGGTGGTGGTTGTGGTGGTTGTGGTGGTGGTGGGGGTGGTGGTTGTGGTGGTGGTGGTGGTTGTGGTGGGGGTGGTGGTTGTGGTGGTGGTGGTTGTGGTTGTTGTGGTGGTTGGGGTGGTGGTTGTGGTGGTGGTGGGGGTGGTGGTTGTGGTGGTTGTGGTGGTTGGGGTGGTGGTTGTGGTGGTGGTGGGGGTGGTGGTTGTGGTGGTTGTGGTGGTGGTGGGGGTGGTGGTTGTGGTGGGGGTGGTGGTTGTGGTGGTGGTGGTTGTGGTTGTTGTGGTGGTTGGGGTGGTGGTTGTGGTGGTGGTGGGGGTGGTGGTTGTGGTGGTTGTGGTGGTGGTGGGGGTGGTGGTTGTGGTGGGGGTGGTGGTTGTGGTGGTGGTGGTTGTGGTTGTTGTGGTGGTTGTGGTGGTGGTTGTGGTGGTTGTGGTGGTGGTGGGGGTGGTGGTTGTGGTGGTTGTGGTTGTTGTGGTGGTGGTGGGGGTGGTGGGGATTGTTGTAATAGTGGTGGTCGTCCTTGCCTAACCGTGACTTAAGATATAAGACAAAGTCACTATAGCCTTGTTGCATAAAGTTCGTTTTTATAAATTTGACTAATATGTGAGTTCTTTGTCTGTTTGGCCTTAAAGTTGGGGATGGAGGTGGCTTCCACAACTTATTCTTTCTGTGCGTTATTTTGTTGACCATCCCTACAGTGTGTGTGTGTGTGTGTGTGTGTGTGTGTGTGTGAACTCACCTATTCACCTATTTGTGCTTGCAGGATCGAGCATTGGCTCTTGGATCCCGCCTTTCCAGCCATCGGTTGTTTACAGCAATGACTCCTGTCCCATTTCCCTATCATACCTAATTTTAAAAGTATGAATAGAGTTTGCTTCCACAACCTGTTCCCCAAGTGTGTGTGTGTGTGTGTGTGTGTGTGTGTGTGTGTGTGTGTGTGTGTGTGTGTGTGTGTGTGTGTGTGTGTGTGTGTGTGTGTGTGTGTGTGTTTCACGTGCATTACCGGCTTCCACTTGTCATCTTATTCTATTTTCTCTAAATTTAAAGATGTCCTTATCCACCTTACGGGCTATTCATGCCCGTGCCACCTCTTGGGTGGCTTAATCTTTATCAATCAATCCTTTTCGACTTAGTCTAATCCTTTCAGTATTTTGTATGTGGTGATCATGTCCACTTTGTTTCTACTGTCTTCTAGAGTTGTGAGTTGTAGTTCACTTTCACTTGATAAAATGTTAAAATACATTTGTATAGCTCTTCGCGTTATACACTTTAATTATGTGCTTCAAGAGGTGGGGATTCCAGGCCGGAGCTGCATAATTCCTGTAATGGTCTGACGTAGGTGATATTAAGAAGGTTTAAACTCTCGAAGGGTATAAAAGGGGATCGGTACTGTGTCACGATCAGACACAGCACCGCTCCTGTGCCAGGTAAGTCTACTACGGGCTCACCATAGCCCGTGCTACTTGGAACTGTGTAGCTGAATCTATAACAACAACAACATCTAGAGTCATCTCCAGTCATCCTCCTGTTTCGGTAGTACTTATAAGCAGGATGAGCACCATAGTACATATACCGACATACAACAACGCAATTAGAAAGTAGAAATCGGTACTATTGGACAAACCGGAAAAAGATTTTATATTTACGTTGCAAAGACGAATTTAACTAACCTAACCTCTCTATAGGCCTAATACACAATCTCTGAGGCCTAATGTAGTACATATGTGTGCTATACTAGGCCTAGGAATATTTGTTTGATTTGTTTAGCTTCAAGTTTTGTGTCGAGTTCTATGAAGTAAATAGTAGCAAATTCTACTATCTAATTGCTTAGTAAGTCAATGTTTGTACTATTGTACACATAGTTACAAAAAGTACTATCTAAACAGGGCGATAATTGAGTCATTCTGATTACTTCCTCAGATACTGAACTTCGGTGGATTGTGGTAGTTGGAAATGGTGGTAGTGGTGATGGTGGTTGTGGTAGTGGTGCAGTGACAGGGGGGAGGATGCGAGAGAGGGGGGGGGAGGGGTGTTGGTGGGGGTGCTAAAGAGGGGGGAGTTGGGGGAGATAGCAGCATGTGAAGGGTGCAGGGGTAACGAGGGGGCGAGCAGCACCCCAAAGGGGGGGGGGGGGTTTTGTGGTAGTTTTAAGTCGTTACCGTGTCAGCCAGGGTCGTTAGTGCTTGTGTCGTTAGCTGCTTAAGTGGTTGGCTTGCAGTAAACAGCTGAGAGGGGGGAGAGGGTAATGAAGGTGGGGCGGGGGGGGGGGGGTTGTTTGTCTGCAGCAAAATGTTAAGTTGCACACGTGTGTGTGTGTGTGTGTGTGTGTGTGTGTGTGTGTGTGTGTGTGTGTGTGTGTGTGTGTGTGTGTGTGTGTGTGTGTGTGTGTGTGTGTGTGCGTGTCACAACCACACACACACACACCAATACTCCAACCATCCCCCCACCCTCCTCCCCCGCTCTCTAAATAAAGATTTGAGCCCCCCTCAAATAAGCAAAGATTGAGCTACTGGATTGGCTTTATGAATACTGGGTTTGTATTCCTCGTGTGTCTTACTGCGGCGGCGGGACGTGTATCCCCCTCATTCCAATGGTGGAATACTTGACTTCCTCCCCCCCCCCCACCCCTCCCCCCACCGCTGCCAAACACACTCCACTCTGCCCCGGGAACCAATTTTTTTCCGCCGCGCCAGAACTTGAGCTTCGAGGAATGAATTTGCTGAATCAACTTCCCCGCACCGGTCGGCAATGCCTTTAATAAATGACTCGGTGGTTTCGATATTCAGAGTCTGAATTTGCTGATCTTGGGGGGCAAGTGGCGCTTATAATCTTTCTCTTATTTTATCTGTGTCCTCATTCTCTTTCTCTGTGTTCTCATTCTCTTTGTCTGTGCCTTCTCTCTCTCTCTCTCTCTCTCTCTCTCTCTCTCTCTCTCTCTCTCTCTCTCTCTCTCTCTCTCTCTCTCTCTCTCTCTCTCTCTCTCTCTCTCTCTCTCTCTCTCTCTCTCTCTCTCTCTCTCTCTCTCTCTCTCTCTCTCTCTCTCTCTCTCTCTCTCTCTCTCTCTCTCTCTCCCTGCATCCCTCCTTGTGGTGTACTAGTTAAGAAAGAATGCCTTGCCCCAGCCCGCGCTTATATTAGACCATGAGGAAATCTACATTTGGCCTGGGCTTCTTGCTCTGAGGAAGATGGATTGCATGCAAATGAATGAGTCAAGTTGGGCTGTTGTTTCACCCTCCCCAATGGCGCATTCTTTTATTTATGCGCATGCAGGTGCGCACTGCACGGCTCTCTTGTCTTATACACCGCTCATGCGCACTGCTGCTTCGTTATACACGACGGTGTATAACGAAGGAGAGTTTATACATGAGGATCTTGTCCCGAGCGTTGGTGTCTCGCCTCTAGTGCTGTAGTGGTTGGTACTCTATCGATGTGTAGAGTTATAAGAGGCGGGGTCCTTCATAGATGGGTTGATCCGAGACACCCTTTGCTATAGCTGCCTCTCCCCTTTTTCTCTCTGCCTCTCCCCTTTTCTCCCCTCTGCTGCCCCCCTTTTATCCTTGTTTACCCTCCCACTCTGTCCTCCCCCCCCCACTGTGGTCTGTGTTTCCCATCACCACCTGTGTATCATAACCCCTTTGGTCGACCAGGTGATTGACGTCCCTCTGGTGTGTGTGTACTCACCTAGGTCTGTTTGCGGGGGTTGAGCTTTGGCTCTTTGGTCCCGCCTCTCAACTGTCAACTGGTGTACAGATTTTGGGGCCTATTGGACGCTATCATGTCTATAT
>NC_091201.1:26928455-26950955 GCF_040958095.1 Procambarus clarkii
GGGTCTGGGATGTGTTGTGTGGGGTCTGGGATGTGTAGGGTGGGGTCTGGGATGTGTAGTGTGGGTCTAGGATGTGCAGTGTGGGGTCTGGGATGTGTAATGTGGGTCTAGGATGTGTTGTGTGGGGTCTGGGATGTGTAATGTGGGTCTAGGATGTGTTGTGTGGGGTCTGGGATGTGTAATGTGGGTCTAGGATGTGTAGTGTGGGGTCTGGGATGTGTAGGGTGGGTCTGCGATATCCCCTTCATTCCAACATTAATTTTGACCCTCTATGTACTTTTTATCTTGTGTCGCTGCTTCGTCTCCTTCTTTATCCGTCTTGGCGTAATTCCTTTTTTATATTCTTACCCCTCCTCTTTTTCCCCTTCTTCCTCTCCGCCCACCCTCTTATCCACTATCCTCTCCTCCTATCCTCTTGAAGAGTTGCAGGAAGGTCCTCTTACGTCTCAAGAATTTTTTTTTAACCTAGTCACTCATGCTTTGAAACGATGAAAAGGGGGAACTGGAGAGAATGGGGGAGAGGGGGGGTTGTAGAGAGGGGGGTGAGGTATGTATTTGGTAGGAGGGGGGGGGGGTAATGAGGTGGGGAGGGGGGGGGTTAAGGGGGTATTGTATTTTGAGCCTTACATGTCGTGTTAATACAATAATTGCTTCACTTCCCTCCCTGTCAATCACTTCCTTGACAGGTGAGTAGAGACATGACGACGCCTGAAGTCTGAAGCTGTTTCAAGTTGATGAAACAGTTCCGAAGAATGAGAAAATATTCCCCACGGATCAGAAACATTCCCCACCAATGAGAAACAATTCGCCAATAATAAGAGAGTTGGGCTCTTGTTTTCACGGCTCTATTGTGTTAATAAATATAATATATACTAAACATATACCATAATATACCGGGAGTCAGAAGGCTGCGTCTCTAACATATATTGTCTCGACCAATGTCTTATACAAGTCAGGGGGTATACAACGGAACCGCTGCATCACGCTACATTTGACTCTATGTCATCTACACATAAGGACTATTATATTTATGGTGTGTTGGACACGCATGTGCAAGCGACTTTGATCGTTGAGACTCTTGGCAATAAGGACGGTATTCGTGGTGTTCTCTGATGGCTCCAGTGTTAAATAGGACGTGCAGAGAACTTTAGCCTGTGTGAATACCTGTCATAAGGAAGGTTTCCCAATATAATTCTTACCCGAAAAAGATGAAGAAAAACGGATAATGTTGTCTGAGATTTTATACCTTCTGCCACAAGGTCGTACGGGCCATAACAGCGTGTTTTTACTATTTCTGAACATTATGTATGTAACTTTAGAGCTTATTGACTCCACACACAAGGGCAGTATTTGCTTGACAACGGAGTAGTGTAATTTGCTGCATCAAGACAAAGGTATATTGACCCTTATCTCCCACGTGCTTCAGGGTCAATATTGCTCTTCGTGAAGCCTTACATCACTACATCTTTGCCTCTTGATCAGTGCCGTCAGCTCCGGGTCCAGTCACTCACGCAACAACACTTTATAGTCTTTCATTAAACAATTATTATCACCAATATTTTCTCTCGTTATCATAAAGGTTCGTTAGCGGCCGGTGACACAGCTCCGTTTTCTTTAGATGTGATAATGACCTTGGAGCTGAGATGATCTAGGCAGTTAAGCTGGTTAATTGGCTGTGCATTATGTCTCTGTAGCGGATGGTGGCGCACGCACGCACGCAAACACGCATATGCACGCACCCACACACACACGCTCAGGAACCTGTACATTAGTTGATTGACAGTTGAGAGGCGGGACCAAAGAGCCAAAGCTCAACCCCCGCAAGCACAACTAAGTGAGTACACACACACACACACACACACACACACACACACACACACACACACACACACACACACAAGCAACCCGAGTAAATGCAAAGTAATGAAACTAGGCAGTGGAAACAGGAGGCCAGGCACAGGATACAGAATAGGAGATGAAGTACTTAATGAAACAGACAGAGAGAAAGATCTAGGAGTTGATATCACACCAAACCTGTCTCCTGAAGCCCACATAAAGAGAATAACGTCTGCGGCATATGCGAGGCTGGCTAACATCAGAACGGCGTTCAGGAACCTGTGTAAGGAATCATTCAGAATCTTGTACACCACATATGTAAGACCAATCCTGGAGTATGCGGCCCCAGCATGGAGCCCGTACCTTGTCAAGCACAAGACGAAGCTGGAAAAAGTCCAAAGGTATGCTACTAGACTAGTCCCAGAACTAAGAGGCATGAGTTATGAGGAAAGGCTGCGGGAAATGCACCTCACGACACTGGAAGACAGAAGAGTAAGGGGGGACATGATCACAACCTACAAAATCCTCAGGGGAATCGACCGGGTAAACAAGGATGAACTTTTCAACACTGGTGGGACGCGAACAAGGGGACACAGGTGGAAGCTGAGTACCCAAATGAGCCACAGAGACGTTAGAAAGAACTTTTTCAGTGTCAGAGTAGTTAGCAAATGGAATGCATTAGGAAGTGATGTGGTGGAGGCTGACTCCATTCACAGTTTCAAATGTAGATATGATAGAGCCCAATAGGCTCAGGAATCTGTACACCAGTTGATTGACGGTTGAGAGGCGGGACCAAAGAGCCAGAGCTCAACCCCCGCAAGCACAATTAGGTGAGTACAATTAGGTGAGTACACACACACACACACACACACACACACACACACACACACACACGCACGCACGCACACACACACACACACACACACACACACACACACACACACACACACACACACGGGTGAGTGTGTGCGTGTATAAGAGAAATATATGTAGTAGACATAATTGAGGACAACTACTTGAAGGTGCCCAATAATGCCGATTCTTGAAGTGATTCTTCAAGTGATTGTGGCAGTAAATGATGTTGGTACAATCTCCGTATCAACCACAATTAATTGTCAACAATATATCACTCTTAGTGTGTAGCACATTGTGTCTTTAGAAAGTCTCATCATAGGCGGAGAATTTCCTGTTCCAATATTTTTTGTTTTGTGCAGAAGTTAAACATATAATTTATTGTGTTCCCTAAAAGTTATTTTTCTCCGAGATGATTAATTTCCGGAACCATATAGTATATATATATATATATATATATATATATATATATATATATATATATATATATATATATATATATATATATATATATATATATATATATATATAGACATATGTCGTACCTAGTAGCCAGAACTCACTTCTCAGCCTACTATGCAAGGCCCGATTTGCCTAATAAGCCAAGTTTTCATGAATTAATGTTTTTTCGTCTACCTAACCTACCTAACCTAACCTAACCTAGCTTTTTTTGGCTACCTAACCTAACCTTACCTATATATATAGGTTAGGTTAGGTTAGGTAGGGTTGGTTAGGTTCGGTCATATATCTACGTTAATTTTAACTCCAATAAAAAAAAATTGACCTCATACATAGAGAAAAGGGTTGCTTTATCATTTCATAAGAAAAAAAATATAGTAAATATATTAATTCAGGAAAACTTGGCTTATTAGGCAAATTGGGCCTTGAATAGTAGGCTGAGAAGTGAGTTCTGGCTACTAGGTACGACATATATATATATATATATATATATATATATATATATATATATATATATATATATATATATATATATATATATATGTCGTACCTAGTAGCCAGAACGCACTTCTCTGCCTACTATGCAAGGCCCGATTTGCCTAATAAGCCAAGTTTTTATGAATTAGTTATTTTTCGACTACCTAACCTACCTAACCTAACCTAACTTTTTCGGCTACCTAACATATATATATATATATATATATATATATATATATATATATATATATATATATATATATATATATATATATATATATATGTCGTACCTAGTAGCCAGAACTCACTTCTCAGCCTACTATTCAAGGCCCGATTTGCCTAATAAGCCAAGTTTTCCTGAATTAATATATTTACTATAATTTTTTTCTTATGAAATGATAAAGCAACCCTTTTCTCTATGTATGAGGTCAATTTTTTTTTATTGGAGTTAAAATTAACGTAGATATATGACCGAACCTAACCAACCCTACCTAACCTAACCTAACCTATATTTATAGGTAAGGTTAGGTTAGGTAGCCAAAAAAAGCTAGGTTAGGTTAGGTTAGGTAGGTTAGGTAGACGAAAAAACATTAATTCATGAAAACTTGGCTTATTAGGCAAATCGGGCCTTGCATAGTAGGCTGAGAAGTGCATTCTGGCTACTAGGTACGACATATATATATATATATATATATATATATATATATATATATATATATATATATATATATATATATATATATATTACACACACACAGGGATACACAGACTCCTGAAGTTTTCTAAAGGATCAGACTTCAAAACTTCAGCGGCCATCTTTACGACCAAAGTTTGGAGTCAGCAAAAAAAAAAAAAAAATGGTGGGTGACATTTGATGCGTCGGTGAGGTGAGCGGCGGTGGTTTAGCGTCTCAACAGCCTCGTTAAGGAGGGCAGTTGAGTAATTAAGGGTTCAGTCTTTGCCGCCTCCTTGGAAGATGTGTAGTTGTGTTGTGGGTTATGATGTTTGTGGGAGGGGGACCACTAAATTAATGGTGACGTACTTGAGTGGGTTGATCACTATCAAGAGCCTCCACCTACGGGCTCACCATAGACTGTGCTACTTGGATATTTTGTTCCAGTAGCGGAATTTGAAACAACAAGAAAAAACAGTCTATGTGCGCTCAGTCACAGACTGTGCCGCATCAGTTTTGTGCACCTACTCCCAAAACGATATCAAAAGACTTGATAGCATACAAAATGAAGCCATGACAATCATTCTTGGAGTCCCAAGGACTGCCAAAACGTCTAATCTACGAGAAGAGTTGTCTCTCCTCAGTGTTAAAAGCAGAATTAAGGAACTGAATGTTAAGCTTGCAATTATAGATAGCCAGAGATCCCCATTACAATGATATTGCAAAGATAGAACTGAGTTCTGTGTTACAGGAGGAAACAGAAGCAAAAAATGGCATCACAGATCAGTCTGCTACCTCGAAGAACTTCACCTGCTTGAGCAAGCCCGTGAGCCTGTAGAGACGTAGTAACGTGAGCCTGTAGAGACGGGTAACGTCTCCTGCCTGTAGAGACGGGTAACGTCTCCTGCCTGTAGAGACGGGTAACGTCTCCTGCCTGTAGAGACGGGTAACGTCTCCTGCCTGTAGAGACGGGTAACGTCTCCTGCCTGTAGAGACCTGTAATACCTCCCTTCATGGGAGGATGACTCGTGCAAGATTATCATACCTTGAGGTTACCTTACCTTACCTTGAGTTACCTTACCTTATCAATGAAATGGCAACGAAAAAGTCCAACATGATACCACAAGAAATGAGGCACAAGTTTCTTGAGGAAATTGATAAAGAAGCCAGAAATTAATTAAATCAAATCTACACTGATGGGTCATCTAATCCTACCAATAACAGGGCTGGTGGTGCAGCATACACTATAATTAAAAATAATGTCTTTCAAAAGGGAAATAAGGAAAAAAGTAGGTAGCGAGAACTATGCCTTTTCAACCCAAGCAGAGCTAACTGCCATTGTTAAGGCGTTTAGATTCCTTGCAAGAAACACTAACGGTGCAATGATCTTCACTGATTCAAAAGCAACACTACAAAGTCTTAGGAAAAATCAGGCAGAGAGCCTTGTGGTAGTCGCAAGAGATTCAGAGAGCTGTGAGAGCCAAGTAGGGAAGAGTGGGTCAAGCTCCTGTCAAGAGTGGGTCAAATGGGTCAAGTTGATCTTCTCCTGCCATTTTTAGTGCTAGTTTAATCATATGATTCTTTAAGTTCATTGAGAAGTCAATCTGTATTACCAAAATGTCAGTTTCATCTGTGAAATCTAAGGGTTTTTGCCATCTATTGGCAAGTCTGTCTGATTAGTACTATGTAATCTAGTTGTTATAATCTCTCTCTCTCTCTCTCTCTCTCTCTCTCTCTCTCTCTCTCTCTCTCTCTCTCTCTCTCTCTCTCTCTCTCTCTCTCTCTCTCTCTCTCTCTCTCTCTCTCTCTCTCTCTCTCTCTCTCTCTCTCTCTCTCTCTCTCTCTCTCTCTCTCTCTCTCTCCCTCTCTCCCACCTCCTCCCTGCCCAATTCGTGTCTCCCCCACACCCCTGCCCCTGTTATTTCCCCTCTTATTCCTACCCCGTCTCATTCCCCCTCCCTCCCTGACCCTCTCTCTCTCCCTGTGGACAAAATCTGGCCGGGGATCGATCATCTAGGGTGAGAGAGAGACGCTCCTGTGCCTGCTGCCGCTGTCTCTACGAACCTCCACACACCTGCCTCCACACACACACACGTGGAATCCTCCACACACCTGTCCCAAACATGTAACATGTGTGTGGGGGGAGGCAGGGCAAACCTCTAAACTGATGGTAACTGAGTCTATCAGTTAGTCTCACAATACATGAATATGTGATTATTAAGTTCGAAAAAAAAAATTACTTTTTTGGGAGGCCTGGTCGAGGACCGGGCCGCAGGGACGTTGAGCCCCGAAAGCGTCGCATGGTAGGGAACACAATAAATTATCTGTAACTTCTATACACACACACACACACACACACACACACACACACACACACACACACAAAGTTGGACAAGGAAATTTCTGGCCTATTAGACTTTCTAAAGACACAATGCGGTACACACTAAGAGTGAATATATTGTTGACAATTAATTGTGGTTTATACGGAGATTGTACCAACATCATTTACTGCCACAATCACTTGAATCACTTGAAGAATCACTTCAAGAATCGGCATTATTGGGCACCTTCAAGTAGTTGTCCTCAATTATGTCTACTACATATATTTCTCTTATACACGCACACACTCACCCGTGTGTGTGTGTGTGTGTGTGTGTGTGTGTGTGTGTGTGTGTGCGTGTGTGTGTGTGTGTGTGTGTGTGTGTGTGTGTGTGTGTGTGTGTGTGTGTGTGTGTGTGTGTGTGTGTACTCACCTAGTTGTGCTTGCGGGGGTTGAGCTCTGGCTCTTTGGTCCCGCCTCTCAACTGTCAATCAACTAATGTACAGGTTCCTGAGCGTGTGTGTGTGGGTGCGTGCATATGCGTGCGAGTGCGTGCGTGCGTGCGCCACCATCCGCCACAGAGACATAATGCACAGCCAATTACCCAGCTTAACTACCTAGATCATCTCAGCTCCAAGGTCATTATCACATCTAAAGAAAACGGAGCTGTGTCACCGGCCGCTAACGAACCTTTATGATAACGAGAGAAAATATTGGTGATAATAATTGTTTAATGAAAGACTATAAAGTGTTGTTGCGTGAGTGACTGGACCCGGAGCTGACGGCACTGATCAAGAGGCAGAGATGAAGTGATGTAAGGCTTCACGAAGAGCAATATTGACCCTGAAGCACGTGGGAGATAAGGGTCAATATACCTTTGTCTTGATGCAGCAAATTACACTACTCCGTTGTCAAGCAAATACTGCCCTTGTGTGTGGAGTCAATAAGCTCTAAAGTTACATACATAATGTTCAGAAATAGTAAAAACACGCTGTTATGGCCCGTACGACCTTGTGGCAGAAGGTATAAAATCTCAGACGACATTATCCGTTTTTCTTCATCTTTTTCGGGTAAGAATTATATTGGGAAACCTTCCTTATGACAGGTATTCACACGGGCAAAAGTTCTCTGCACGTCCTATTTAACACTGGAGCCATCAGAGAACACCACGAATACCGTCCTTATTGCCAAGAGTCTCAACGATCAAAGTCGCTTGCACATGCGTGTCCAACACACCATAAATATAATAGTCCTTATGTGTAGATGACATAGAGTCAAATGTAGCGTGATGCAGCGGTTCCGTTGTATACCCCCTGACTTGTATAAGACATTGGTCGAGACAATATATGTTAGAGACGCAGCCTTCTGACTCCCGGTATATTATGGTATATGTTTAGTATATATTATATTTATTAACACAATAGAGCCGTGAAAACAAGAGCCCAACTCTCTTATTATTGGCGAATTGTTTCTCATTGGTGGGGAATGTTTCTGATCCGTGGGGAATATTTTCTCATTCTTGGGGAATATTTTCTCATTCTTGGGGAATATTTTCTCATTCGTGGGGAATATTTCTGATCTGTGGCGAATAGTTTCTCATTGGTGGGGAATGTTTCTGATCCGTGGGGAATATTTTCTCATTCTTCGGAACTGTTTCATCAACTTGAAACAGCTTCAGACTTCAGGCGTCGTCATGTCTCTACTCACCTGTCAAGGAAGTGATTGACAGGGAGGAAAGTGAAGCAATTATTGTATTAAAGCGACATGTAAGGCTCAAAATACAATGCCCCCCTAACCCCCCATCCCCCCACCTCATTACCCCTCCCCCCCTAACTCATACATACCTCACCCCCTCACTACACCCTCTCACTCACCCCCCCCCCCCCCACCACTCTCACAGTCCTCTCAACATTCGCCAAGTTGAGGCCTTTCATGGCGCCCTTCATTGAAGCCTTTCATAGGAGCGGGTCCTCGTAGGACAAGGGTGGAAGGGAGGGGTTCGTCTCTCAGATGAGTCTGGGTTTTTCAGTCCCTCTCAGACCCTCTCTTTCTCAGCCCTGCCTTGACCACTCATTTCTCAGCCTCTCTTAGAAGCTCCTTTCTCAGCTCTTAGAAGCCCCTTTCTCAGCTCCTCTTAGAAGCCCCTTTCTCAACTCTTAGAAGCCCCTTTCTCAGCTCCTCTTAGAAGTCCGTTTCTCAGCCTCTTCTAGAAGCCCCTTTCTCAGCTCCTCTTAGAAGCCCCTTTCTCAGCTCTTAGAAGCCTCTTTCTCAGATCCTCTTAGAAGCCCCTTTCTCAAGTCCCTCTTAGAAGCCCCTTTCTCAAGTCCCTCTTAGAAGCCCCTTTCTCAAGTCCCTCACAGACAGCTATATAAGGTTCATTGTCTGTTCAAGGCAGCGGCTCTCGACATCCAACCAAACTCACTCATATAACTTATATAGGAACACCCACTCATATAGGAACACTCACTCATATAGGAACACCCACTCATATAGGAACACCCACTCATATAGGAACACTCACTCATATAGGAACACCCACTCATATAGGAACACTCATTCATATAGGAACACCCACTCATATAGGAACACTCACTCATATAGGAACACTCACTCATATAGGAACACTCACTCATATAGGAACACCCACTCATATAGGAACACCCACTCATATAGGAACACTCACTCATATAGGAACACCCACTCATATAGGAACACTCATTCATATAGGAACACCCACTCATATAGGAACACTCACTCATATAGGAACACTCACTCATATAGGAACACTCACTCATATAGGAACACCCACTCATATAGGAACACTCACTCATATAGGAACACTCACTCATATAGGAACACCCACTCATATAGGAACACTCACTCATATAGGAACACCCACTCATATAGGAACACTCACTCATATAGGAACACTCACTCATATAGGAACACTCACTCATATAGGAACACCCACTCATATAGGAACACTCACTCATATAGGAACACTCACTCATATAGGAACACCCACTCATATAGGAACAAATGTTCGAGTAGTCTTCAGGAGCCTCGACTCGGGAAGCCTTAACAGTCCTACATACCACCTACATAAGGCCGACCCTTGAGTATGCAGCTCCGTTCTGGAGTCGCCTAAAAACAAAAAATCAATCTGAAACTAGAGAAATTCGAGACGTATGCTAAATATCTTGACCAAGAGCTGAGGGACTTTATCACAGCCGGGTGAGAGAATTTGGCTTCACCACACCGCAGGAAATACGACAAGGGAGACATGATAACAATGTACTAGATATTTGAGGGAAATGATACCCCCCCCCCCCCTTCCTTCCTGAACTAACCATCAGGGTATTATGGCTGTTAACGAGGGCTTAGTGCTAGTTAAGCACACGTCTTGCAGGCTTGTGGCTACTAACTTAGGTCTTGGATAGTTTAGGATGGAGTGTGCAGGCGCGTCGCCCTGCTCTCTGTGTTTAGCGTCGTGACTGGAACACGTCTTGGTGTGAGAGGCAGCGCCATCATGCACCCACCGGCCAACACCCGAACTACTCTTCTTAGTCGGCTGGCACTCTTTTGTTTTCGTTTTCGCTTCTGTCTTCTGTGCCCTCGAATTATATTTTTCGTCCACATCACTTCTTCGTCCTTTGCTTTCTCCTCCTCGTCCTCCTCGTCCTCTCATGGTGGCAAGATTATGTTCCCTGGAAACTGATTGATAAAGATTAAGCCACCCAAGAGGTGGCACGGGCATGAATAGCCCGTAAACCCTGGAAAGCTTCTTCGTCTTCTTATATTCTCATTGGTGCTTAATCTTCATTGTTCCTTCTCCCCCATCTCCCCTCTCCTCTTCCCCTTCTCCCCTCCCACTCCTCCGTCAATCCCCTTCCCGGGGTGCCCGTGACGGAGGGGCCCAGGTGAGGCACTATGCCCACACCTGGCAGGGCCCCCTCCCTCCTACACCTGTGTGCATGTGTGTGCAGCAAAAGGTTGCCGGGTGTGGAGGGGGCGGAGGCTCTGGGGTTAAGTTGCACGATTCAACTTATGATTTCCCATATTCGGGGAATATTTACAAACCTGCCCATGTTGGTTACACACCCATCAGCAATTACCGTGAAAAATTTGGTGAGGCTAGCCAAGCATCTGGCCTTCAACCCCGGACAGATAGAGACACACAGACAGACATTTCCATTTACAGATATAGATAAATAATTAGTTTACTGTACCTGTTATCCGGAGAGGTTAATATTGCAATCAATAAAGTGAAGCCACTCTAACAATACCCGGGAGACACTGTATAAACTGAATACACTTTGATATAACAACATTAAAAGAACACATAAAGTTCAACACTGTTCAATGACTCGAACACACACACACAACACAATACTAATGTAAACCAAAGATATACAGTAAGCATTAACATCACAACTCTCTCACTGTAAAGACTGGAGCAATTTCACTAAGAGTGGTAAGTCTAGACGGCGCGTCTGAACCCTGGCTGAAGAGTAGGACCCGTCGCCTTGATGATGCTGCCTTGTCCGGTCACCAGGGGCGGTGTGGCATGGTCACCCCTAGACGACGACGACACACTGCACCCTCACACTACACCCTCACACTACACCCTCACACTACACCCCTCACACTACACCCCTCACACTACACCCTCACACTACACCCTCACACTACACCCCTCACACTACACCCTCACACTACACCCTCACACTACACCCTCACACTACACCCTCACACTACACCCTCACACTACACCCTCACACTACACCCTCACACTACACCCCTCACACTACACCCTCACTACACCCTCACATCCCAGGCAGCGGGTACAGAACAAGGAGTGTTGGTAGGCTTCGACACAGAGCGGTAAAATAAAGCTGCAGGATTGAGCTCACTTCCCCGGTACAGCTTTCACCGGAGAGTCCGGAGTCTCCTGGGAGTGCTGACAGCCTCGGCAGGAGAGTCCTGGGTCTCCTTTGGTGCTGACAGCCCCGGCAGGAGAGTCCTGGGTCTCCTGGTGGTGCTGACAGCCCCGGCAGGAGAGTCCTGGGTCTCCTGGTGGTGCTGACAGCCCCAGCAGGAGAGTCCTAGGTCTCCTGGTGGTGCTGACAGCCCCGGCAGGAGAGTCCTGGGTCTCCTGGTGGTGCTGACAGCCCCGGCAGGAGAGTCCTGGGTCTCCTGGTGGTGCTGACAGCCCCGGCAGGAGAGTCCTGGGTCTCCTGGTGGTGCTGACAGCCCCGGCAGGAGAGTCCTGGGTCTCCTGGTGGTGCTGACAGCCCCGGCAGGAGAGTCCTGGGTCTCCTGGTGGTGCTGACAGCCCCGGCAGGAGAGTCCTGGGTCTCCTGGTGGTGCTGACAGCCCCGGCAGGAGAGTCCTGGGTCTCCTGGTGGTGCTGACAGCCCCGGCAGGAGAGTCCTGGGTCTCCTGGTGGTGCTGACAGCCCCGGCAGGAGAGTCCTGGGTCTCCTGGTGGTGCTGACAGCCCTGGCAAGAGAGTCCTGGGTCTCCTGGTGGTGCTGACAGCCCCGGCAGGAGAGTCCTGGGTCTCCTGGTGGTGCTGACAGCCCCGGCAGGAGAGTCCTGGGTCTCCTGGTGGTGCTGACAGCCCCGGCAGGAGAGTCCTGAGTCTCCTGGTGGTGCTGACAGCCTCGGCAGGAGAGTCCTGAGTCTCCTGGTGGTGCTGACAGCCTCGGCAGGAGAGTCCTGAGTCTCCTGGTGGTGCTGACAGCCTCGGCAGGAGAGTCCTGAGTCTCCTGGTGGTGCTGACAGCCCCGGCAGGAGAGTCCTGGGTCTCCTGGTGGTGCTGACAGCCCCGGCAGGAGAGTCCTGGGTCTCCTGGTGGTGCTGACAGCCCCGGCAGGAGAGTCCTGGGTCTCCTGGTGGTGCTGACAGCCCCGGCAGGAGAGTCCTGGGTCTCCTGGTGGTGCTGACAGCCCCGGCAGGAGAGTCCTGGGTCTCCTGGTGGTGCTGACAGCCCCGGCAGGAGAGTCCTGGGTCTCCTGGTGGTGCTGACAGCCCCGGCAGGAGAGTCCTGGGTCTCCTGGTGGTGCTGACAGCCCCGGCAGGAGAGTCCTGGGTCTCCTGGTGGTGCTGACAGCCCCGGCAGGAGAGTCCTGGGTCTCCTGGTGGTGCTGACAGCCCCGGCAGGAGAGTCCTGGGTCTCCTGGTGGTGCTGACAGCCCCGGCAGGAGAGTCCTGGGTCTCCTGGTGGTGCTGACAGCCCCGGCAGGAGAGTCCTGGGTCTCCTGGTGGTGCTGACAGCCCCGGCAGGAGAGTCCTGGGTCTCCTGGTGGTGCTGACAGCCCCGGCAGGAGAGTCCTGGGTCTCCTGGTGGTGCTGACAGCCCCGGCAGGAGAGTCCTGGGTCTCCTGGTGGTGCTGACAGCCCCGGCAGGAGAGTCCTGAGTCTCCTGGTGGTGCTGACAGCCTCGGCAGGAGAGTCCTGAGTCTCCTGGTGGTGCTGACAGCCTCGGCAGGAGAGTCCTGAGTCTCCTGGTGGTGCTGACAGCCTCGGCAGGAGAGTCCTGAGTCTCCTGGTGGTGCTGACAGCCTCGGCAGGAGAGTCCTGGGTCTCCTGGTGGTGCTGACAGCCCCGGCAGGAGAGTCCTGGGTCTCCTGGTGGTGCTGACAGCCCCGGCAGGAGAGTCCTGGGTCTCCTGGTGGTGCTGACAGCCCCGGCAGGAGAGTCCTGGGTCTCCTGGTGGTGCTGACAGCCCCGGCAGGAGAGTCCTGGGTCTCCTGGTGGTGCTGACAGCCCCGGCAGGAGAGTCCTGGGTCTCCTGGTGGTGCTGACAGCCCCGGCAGGAGAGTCCTGGGTCTCCTGGTGGTGCTGACAGCCCCGGCAGGAGAGTCCTGGGTCTCCTGGTGGTGCTGACAGCCCCGGCAGGAGAGTCCTGGGCGGTAACCAGCCGGAGAGTCGTTACTGTATATTTTCTCACCTCACAAGTGCCGTCTTAAGCGCTGTGCTCGCTGCAGATATTTTAGTTAGGAATGGAATGTGTTTCGTGGGAGTGTTTGTGTGTGTGTTTGTGTGTGTGTGTGTGGGTGTGTGTGTGTTTGTGTGTGTGTGTGTGTGTGTTTGTGTGTGTGGGTGTGGGTGTGGGTGTGTGGGTGTGGGTGTGTGTGTGTGGGTGTGGGTGTGGGTGTGTGTGTGTGTGTTTGTGTTTGTGTGTGTGTGTGTGTGTGTGGGTGTGTGTGTGGGTGTGTGTGTGGGTGTGTGTGTGTGGGTGTGTGTGTTTGTGTGTGTGGGTGTGGGTGTGTGTGTGGGTGTGTGTGTGGGTGTGGGTGTGGGTGTGTACTCACCTATTTGTACTCACCTATTTGTGCTTGAAATCCAATGTCCCATTTTACCCTTTATTCCTGTTGATGTGATTTTTTGGTCTTCCTCTCCAAGGTCACACTTATCGAATGCCTTTGCAAAGTCTGTGTAAATAACATCTGCATTTTGTTTTTCTTTTCTAATGTTTCTGTGATTTTGTCTTAGTGATTGGGCAATTGTGAAAGACAGGATCTTCCCGCTATAAATCCATGTTGTTTATTGGGGTGCTAAACAGACAACCGTTTAAATTGTGTACAAACTTTCAGTTGTAGGGAAAGGTACAATACTGTTAGAGGTTTTCGACTTTGATTTAACAAATGTGAAAAAAAAAATATTTTTGATTTTCTCTATCTCTTGTATAGCTTTCTGTTCCAATTCCATTTCCTCAGACTGTTATGATCGCTTCAGCGTCTGCTCAGTTTCTTCGAGCTCCCTGTCTAGATTTCTTTTTCTTTGTCGCGAAAGTCGTGTCTGTTTAAGCATTCTCGCGATTTTCTCCTTCTGCGCAGTTGTCTGCGTTCTCTGTCTAGAGATCCGTGTTCCTCTTTCTGCCCCTCCTCACAGGCACGTGCTTCCAGCAGACCTTGTGTGCTTCCAGCAGACCTTGTGTGCTTCCAGCAGACCTTGTGTGCTTCCAGCAGACCTTGTGTGCTTCCAGCAGACCTTGTGTGCTTCCAGCAGACCTTGTGTGCTTCCAGCAGACCTTGTGTGCTTCCAGCAGACCTTGTGTGCTTCCAGCAGACCTTGTGTGCTTCCAGCAGACCTTGTGTGCTTCAGCTGTCAGTTGGGCTATTCATTGTGTGTGGGAGTTTTGTCGATTAAGACCGTCTCCCATTGGATGTTTGCAAAGTCTATATTTATTTTTCCAAGTCGATCCTCTTATTGTTGAAATTGAATTGATTGAAAAAGACCTTCTCGCTTATTGATCCTCTTGGACTCACTACAGGTATTTAATGCTACTTTGAACTTCAATGAGCTTGTGGTCTGAGTATGTAGTACCTGAGATTGTAATGTGTCTGATTATTTCTTCATTGTTTGTGAAGATCATGTCAAGTGTGTTTTCGTTCCTAGTTGGTTCTGTAATCTGTCGGATGAGCGATAGTTTGTTACAGAATCTCAGTAGTTCTCTGACCTGTAGTTGATTATTTATTACGAACACACCATCACCCCCACTCGTACGAACACACAATCAACCCCACTCGCACGAACACACAGTCACCTCCACTCGTACGAACACACAGTCACCTCCACTCGTACGACCAAAGAGCCAGAGCTCAACCCCCGCAAACACAACTAGGTGAGTACTAGGTGACTAGGTGAGTACAAGCACCTCCACTCGTACGAACACACAGTCACCTCCACTCGTACGAACACACAGTCACCTCCACTCGTACGAACACACAAGCACCTCCACTCGTACGAACACACAGTCACCTCCACTCGTACGAACACACAAGCACCTCCACTCGTACGAACACACAGTCACCTCCACTCGTACGAACACACAGTCACCTCCACTCGTACGAACACAATCACCTCCACTCGTAGCAGCGAATAAATACCACTTCATCTTTGTTTCTACTAAAGTGCTTCCTTGGGCTTCATTTCGCCTGAATTGCCTCGTTGTGCCGTTAAGCACCTCGTTGTGCGCTGTTCTTATTGGTTGGCTCCACCTCGAGGGGGGATTTTGTTTGCCAAGAATTACACTTCACCTGCTCGATTCGTTAATTAATTGTGCGCTCTCCTACCTTGTCCCCCAACCCTGTCCATCCCATGTCCTGCTGTCCAATCTATCCGCTTCTGTCCAACCCATCTCCTACTGTCCAAACCCTCACTCCTACTCCTGTTTGTGGTGATTAGTGTTTGTGGTGGTGGTGGTGGTTGGTGTGTGTAGTGGTTGTTAGTGTTTGTGGCGCAAAGTAGTTCTAGAGCTTATACTACCCCCTTCCAGAGGCCCATCACAGGGTTGGTACAGAACCTGAGAGAGAGAGAGAGAGAGAGAGAGAGAGAGAGAGAGAGAGAGAGAGAGAGAGAGAGAGAGAGAGAGAGAGAGAGAGAGAGAGAGAGAGGGAGAGAGAGAGAGAGAGAGAGAGAGAGAGAGAGAGACAGAGAGAGAGAGACAGAGAGAGAGAGACAGAGAGAGAGAGAGAGAGAGAGAGAGAGAGAGAGAGAGGGGCCCTGTACCAACATCCTCGCCCCTTGATGTGTGTGTGGTGTCTCCACCGCCGCTGGCAACTCCTGCCGCTCTTCTTATTAAAAATAACTTTTGTGTTGGTCAAAGTGTTTCCCGGTGGCAGTGGGGGGTAGGGGGGGGGGGGTGACGCGGGAACCTAACCTGACGCTCACAAGGACAGAGACGTCACTGACGCACCAGCTGGCCAGGGGCCCACCTGACGCATGCCGGGACACGTCACTGACGCACCAGTTGGCCAGGGGCCCACCTGACGCATGCCGGGAGACGTCACTGACGCACCAGCTGGCCAGGGGCCCACCTGACGCATGCCGGGACACGTCACTGACGCACCAGCTGGCCAGGGGCCCACCAGACGCATGCCGGGAGACGTCACTGGACTGACAGCACTTATAGCACAAGAAGACCAGCACGCGGGCATCACACCTGAACGACCAGGCACATGTGTGTGTGTGTGTGACACATCTGCACCGTATGTGCAAACGGTGGTGGACCCCCATACCCATCTCGTAGACGGTGGTGGACCCCCATATCCATCCCGTGGACGGTGGTGGACCCCCATACCCATCCCGTGGACGGTGGTGGACCCCCATATCCATTCCGTGGACGGTGGTGGACCCCCATACCCATCTCGTGGACGGTGGTGGAGCCCCATATCCATCCCGTGGGCAGTGGTGGACCCCCATATCCATCCCGTGGACGGTGGTGGACCCCATACCCATCTCGTGGACGGTGGTGGAGCCCCATATCCATCCCGTGGGCAGTGGTGGACCCCATACCCATCCCGTGGACGGTGGTGGACCCCCATATCCATCCCGTGGACGGTGGTGGACCCCATACCCATCTCGTGGACGGTGGTGGACCCCCATATCCATCCCGTGGACGGTGGTGGACCCCATACCCATCTCGTGGACGGTGATGGAGCCCCATATCCATCCCGTGGGCAGTGGTGGACCCCCATATCCATCCCGTGGGCAGTGGTGGACCCCATATCCACCCCGTAGATGGTGATGGACCCCTATACCCATCCCGTGGGCAGTGGTGGATAAAGAGCACCCGAACTGACCGCCTTCCTCCCCTATACCGAACTGACGAAGGAAACGTCGTACCTGACGCACAATGCGTCAGTAACAACGCAGACGTCGCTTATCAACGCACCCGGGGGAGGAAATTACCTTCGTTCCCGCCTTTGCGTGTTTGTCTCCTAGAAGTAGCGCATCGCGGGTCGAGACCCGTCGTCGAAGACCCGTCGTCGAGGACCACGGCAAAATCGACTTTGACTTCGCCAGGACGCAAGAAACAAGTTCGCGCTCCGTCGAGGTGGTGAGTTACGCCCCTCTTGACCTGGGAACGCTCATTCCAGGAGGGGGGAGGGGTGATAGAGGGGTGGGGGGTGGGGGGGAGGGTGGCGTCGAAAACAAAAACATGTAATTATGCGAATTAAGAACACGTTAATCATGCATTCGTTAACACACACGTGTTTGGTTCGCGTTATACTCACAATAACAACAACAGTGGCTGGTAATGTGTTGTAGAACTAGGGTTGTGTTGCTGTGTGAGTTTGGAAGGTTATTGAAGAATTGTTCTGTTTTATTAGGCTGCACTGTGTACGGTGTTGGTGGGAGGGTTGTAGTGGATTGCTGGTGGATGGGAAGGGTCGTAGTGGATTGCTGGGGGATGGGAAGGGTCGTAGTGGATTGCTGGGGGATGGGAAGGGTCGTAGTGGATTGCTGGGGGATGGGAAGGGTTGTAGTGGATTGCTGGTGGATGGGAAAGGGTTGTAGTGGATTGCTGGTGGATAGGAAGGGTTGTAGTGGATTGCTGGTGGATGGGAAAGGGTTGTAGTGGATTGCTGGGGGATGGGAAGGGTTGTAGTAGATTGCTGGGGGATGGGAAGGGTTGTAGTAGATTGCTGGTGGATAGGAAAGGGTTGTAGTGGATTGCTGGTGGATAGGAAAGGGTTGTAGTGGATTGCTGGTGGATAGGAAAGGGTTGTAGTGGATTGCTGGTGGATAGGAAGGGTTGTAGCGGATTGATTGGAGGGGGAGGAATGGAAACATCATTTTGAAACAGAGCCTCGATGTTGAATTCATCCCCCGATACAATTACAACAGTAAAGATAGCACAACACCATAAAGGAGGTACTAAAGCATAGGCAACAAACACTACACGATAGCATTAACACATTATCAACATGATTGAAAGACAATAATATACACTTGGATTTCACAGTGCCTACTTAATCCTGGACAACCAACCCGTCCTCTCGACTAAACAGTCGCGTTTCTTACGTTGTAGTACAAAACGTTACAAGTGCGTCTTCATGCTTAACCGCTTGGGCCCTAGTAGAGAGAGAGACGTTTAATGAGACAATGAAATACATCTCAAAAGGATTGAGTAGCTTAGGCTATTTCTACCCTCATTGAGGACGTCTAACAGCCTGGTTGATCAGATAGGTAGAGAAAGAGGTGGGAGAGGGAGAGAGAGAGAGAGAGATAGGAGGGAAGAGAAGAGGGGTAGGAGGATAGTATAGGATGGTGGGGGAGGGGTGGGTGGATGCTGGGGGGAAGGGGGGGAAGGGGGGGGGGTTGTGTACCTGCCGGGAGATGAATGGAGGCGAGGAAGTTAATCCCCTGCCTCGTAGTTCATTAACGCTTCACATGGCTCACCTGGCCTGGTTCACCTGGCCTGGTTCACCTGGCTATCGTCGGCCTACGGAGGGCAAAAACAATAGTTTGGTGAGGAAGAGAAGAGTATTGTGGCGTTGGTGGTGGTGAGTGGTAGTGGTAGTGGTCGTGGTGGTGAGTGGTGAGTGGTGGTGGTGGTGAGTGGTAGTGGTAGTGGTCGTGGTGGTGAGTGGTCATGGTGGTGAGTGGTGGTGAGTGGTGGAGACTTCCACAACGTCTTCCAGTGGCTTCCACGTATTAATCAAAGCAATACAATCATCCGTAAGAATGCTTACGGAAATAAACCTTCTCATTCCCGTAAGAATACAAGCATCTCCAAAACTTTTCTACGACTCATTTGCTTTTCAGCTTCCCCCGTTATGTCCCCTCGTCCTATTTTCTCTATATATTTAAGGAGGCTGTCCTTGTTCACAATGTCTGTTCCCCCCTCTCAGTATCGTGTACGTTGTGATCATATCTCCTCCCGTTTCCTCTCTCTCCTCCCTCCCCCCTCAAACGACGACGTTTCGCTCCGTCCTAGACCATAATCGAAAGTCGTCCTGGACAGAAAGAAGCCATCTTGGACAGAATGAAGTCGTCCCGAAACGGAGAGGGAGCGAAACATCATCGCTTCTCCATCTGATGAGTTGTGGCTTAGTCAACAACTCATCAGAGTACTGGCATGGTCTTGTTCAGGGATAGTCCAGGCTAGCTGGTACTACCTTGCTTTTGTCCAGGCTACTGCTGCTATACTACACGACTACGACTACTTGGCTACTTGGCTGTTGTAAGTGGTGTTACTATAGTGACGTTACTGCTGTGACAGCGAGGAGCAGGTCGACTGTAGCTGCCACTAGTTACAAGGTCACACCAACGCTCGCCAGCTGCTGCCTCTCTATCTGTTGATCTGCGTCACGGCGGACACTACCTCCACCTGCTTATGAGGGTCACTTTTGTGCTGTTAGGGGCGAGTGCACGCACGCACACACACACACACACACACACACACACACACACACACACACACACACACACACACACACACACACACACACACACACACACACACACACACACACATCATTGATCCCCGCCGGTGTCAGTCACACATCTCCATTTCGAGGGGAAGGAACAGACCGGAGAGTGGGTCGATCCTCCGGAATGATCTCATATATTTACCTCGAGTAGTTACCCCCCACGCGCGACACGTCCACAGAAAACGGTATATATGGAACTTAGTATGTTAATAAATGTTCTTATAATTATACATTCAAACTGTATCGCGCTTCTGATACCTTGTTATTTATAAATCTAAAAGGTGAAGTTTTTTCTAATATCATTGTGAGTTGTCTCTCAAAGTTTCTATATTGTTCTGATTCGCTTTGATCTTTGATAATTTACTTTACAATCTGGTGATTTTACGCCTGTTGGAGGGTGTTCTAGGTCGCGGGTCACTGTTGGATAAGCTCAGGTACACTCCCAGGTACACTCCCAGGTACACTACCAGGTACCCTCCCAGGTACACCTCCTTCAGCGCCCAGGTAGGCAAGAAAAATACAAGCCATGACTAATTAGTAAACTTCGGATCTGGGATAGTGAAGAACCTCTTGAACAAGCAGTTGAGTAATTTTGGCGCCGTCAACCTACGGGAAAGTTTGTTAACCCTTTTCTTTGGGGAGAGGGGGGGAGGGGTTCCTTTGTGTCCGCGCCTCGTTAAACACCTGACTCGTCTCGTTAACCTGGGGTTCAGTGAACCTTTACACACAGGAACAGATGACTGGAGCATTTGCGAAAAGGTACAGAAAACGAGATTCATTTTCATAACAGAAATATACATGTGGAGGTCAAGGGAATGTATGTGGAGCTAAGGGAATGTATGTAGAGCTAAGGGAATGTATGTGGAGCTAAGGGAATGTATGTGGAGCTAAGAGAATGTATATAGAGCTAAGGGAATGTATGTGGAGCTAAGGGAATGTATGTGGAGCTAAGGGAATGTATGTGGAGCCAAGGGAATGTATGTGGAGCCAAGGGAATGTATGTAGAGCTAAGGGAATGTATGTGGAGCTAAGGGAATGTATGTGGAGCTAAGAGAATGTATATAGAGCTAAGGGAATGTATGTGGAGCTAAGGGAATGTATGTGGAGCTAAGGGAATGTATGTGGAGCCAAGGGAATGTATGTGGAGCCAAGGGAATGTATGTAGAGCTAAGGGAATGTATGTGGAGCCAAGGGAATGTATGTGGAGCCAAGGGAATGTATGTGGAGCTAAGGGAATGTATGTGGAGCTAAGGGAATGTATGTGGAGCTAAGGGAATGTATGTGGAGCCAAGGGAATGTATGTGGAGCTAAGGGAATGTATGTGGAGCTAAGGGAATGTATATAGAGCTAAGGGAATGTATGTGGAGCCAAGGGAATGTATGTGGAGCCAAGGGAATGTATGTGGAGCCAAGGGAATGTATGTAGAGCTAAGGGAATGTATATAGAGCTAAGGGAATGTATGTGGAGCCAAGGGAATGTATGTGGAGCCAAGGGAATGTATGTGGAGCCAAGGGAATGTATGTGGAGCCAAGGGAATGTATGTGGAGCCAAGGGAATGTATGTGGAGCCAAGGGAATGTATGTAGAGCTAAGGGAATGTATGTGGAGCCAAGGGAATGTATGTGGAGCCAAGGGAATGTATGTGGAGCTAAGGGAATGTATGTGGAGCTAAGGGAATGTATATAGAGCTAAGGGAATGTATGTGGAGCCAAGGGAATGTATGTAGAGATAAGGGCATGTATGTGGAGCCAAGGGAATGTATGTAGAGATAAGGGCATGTATGTGGAGCCAAGGGAATGTATGTGGAGCCAAGGGAATGTATGTGGAGCTAAGGGAATGTATGTGGAGCTAAGGGAATGTATATAGAGCTAAGGGAATGTATGTGGAGCCAAGGGAATGTATGTGGAGCCAAGGGAATGTATGTGGAGCCAAGGGAATGTATGTAGAGCTAAGGGAATGTATGTGGAGCCAAGGGAATGTATGTGGAGCCAAGGGAATGTATGTGGAGCCAAGGGAATGTATGTAGAGCTAAGGGAATGTATGTGGAGCCTAGGGAATGTATGTGGAGCCAAGGGAATGTATGTAGAGCTAAGGGAATGTATGTCGAGCTAAGGGAATGTATGTGGAGCTAAGGGAATGTATGTGGAGCCAAGGAAATGTATGTGGAGCTAAGGGAATGTATGTGGAGCTAAGGGAATGTATGTGGAGCTAAGGGAATGTATGTGGAGCTAAGGGAATGTATGTGGAGCCAAGGGAATGTATGTGGAGCTAAGGGAATGTATGTGGAGCTAAGGGAATGTATGTGGAGCTAAGGGAATGTATGTGGAGCTAAGGGAATGTATGTGGAGCTAAGGGAATGTATGTGGAGCTAAGGGAATGTATATAGAGCTAAGGGAATGTATGTGGAGCCAAGGGAATGTATGTGGAGCCAAGGGAATGTATGTGGAGCCAAGGGAATGTATGTGGAGCCAAGGGAATGTATGTAGAGCTAAGGGAATGTATGTGGAGCCAAGGGAATGTATGTGGAGCCAAGGGAATGTATGTGGAGCCAAGGGAATGTATGTGGAGCCAAGGGAATGTATGTGGAGCCAAGGGAATGTATGTGGAGCCAAGGGAATGTATGTGGAGCCAAGGGAATGTATGTGGAGCTAAGGGA
>NC_091201.1:26953455-26955955 GCF_040958095.1 Procambarus clarkii
AATCGCATCTCTCCCTTAAGGGCACATGCTCCTTCGTAATCTTTAAGCGTACGAGGGGGAGGTACTAAAGCTATTCTTAAAATCACTTGAAACTGGAAGGTTGGGACCCAAGCACTTGATCCTCCAACATGGGGCTGGAGCTTAAGGAGCTCCTGGAGACCGTTGGCAGTTTCCACTAGACATTTAAGTGGAGCTTAGCGAGGCGCGAACCAAGGCTCGCTAGTTGGGCTTCCACTTATACCACCCTGAGGGGCACTTACAGACGGCCCCGGGCGGTGGAAGTCACACCCTGGACGTCGTAACCTTGGGCTGTTATGTGCCGTGAACTGCCTTGGCACTGTCCATGGTAAGTGCCAAGGTGCCAGCTCTCTCTCTCTCTCTCTCTCTCTCTCTCTCTCTCTCTCTCTCTCTCTCTCTCTCTCTCTCTCTCTCTCTCTCTCTCTCTCTCTCTCTCTCTCTCTCTCTCTCTCTCACTGCTCCGTGGCTGCTCTTAACCTTTGGGATAAATCAGCTGATCGCGAGAGAGTGTGTAATCTGCTCTTCAAAGAGGCCATCAGCTGACTGTGTAAACAATGCCATGCTGGAGTGATTCCCTGGTGGAGTAAACTGTTCGTACAGTCGAGTGGTATACACACACACACCTTGTCCCCGGAGCCATAAGAGTATTTCCACGAATACCTACGAAACCGCTGCATCTTTTCTCGATCATTGCGGCTTTGTATTGGCCAGTTTACGCGCTCCGAAGCGCGCTACGATGTTGTTGATAATATCCTGTGGTAGAGTACGACCTCGTAGCGTTTCCCAGCTCGTAAGCTGTTGGATAATTACAGACTAAACCGCCAGATCGAGGAAGGATGCACAGGTTTCGAAAGGGCTTGACATCTTTACTCTCACAAGTCAAGCCTGGCCTCAGGCCGGGCTTAGGGAGGTTATCTTGAGGTTATCTTGAGATGATTTCGGGGAAGCAGCCCGTGACAGCTGACTAACACCCAGGTACCTATTTACTGCTAGGTAACAGGGGCATAGGGTAAAAGAAACTCTGCCCATTGTTTCTCGCCGGAGCCTGGGATCTAACCCAGGACCACAGGATCACAAATCCAGCGTGCTGTCCGCTCGGCCAACCGGCTCTCTCTCGACCGGGAGAGTAGAAGAACTCCCAGAACCCCATCAAGCAGGTATCCTAATTACAATATATCGTAATCCTAACCCCCTGATACCCTGATATCGTGATATCCTAACCCCTAGAATGGTCACCTGATGTTCTTACACAGCCTTCAGGGCATTATTGATGCCCTCCCTGAGCCTTGGATATGCCTGTGCTGCCTCTCACGAGTGCTCCAAGCGAGGCATGCAGGTGACAGGAAGAGGGGGGGGGGCGCTGGCCCCCGGGCCGGCATAATCTCATGGGGGGCTGTAGTTGAATTTAAGGGAATGTTTGGTGAGTGTGGATATGGCAAGGCGGCTTTAAGGGAGCCGCGATGGCGCTGGGTGCGTGACTGTGTTGGCGTGTGAGGGTGTAGGAAGGGTGTAGGGAGGGTGTAGGGAGGCTGGCTGGCAGGGTGAGATGGTGAGGAAGAGGTGGTGGGTGTAGTGGAAGGGAGAGAGAGAACCGGTGTGTGTGTGTGTGTGTGTGTGTGTGTGTGTGTGTGTGTGTGTGTGTGTGTGTGTGTGTGTGTGTGTGTGTGTGTGTGTGTGTGTGTGTGTGTGTGTGTGTGTGTGTGTGTGTGTGTGTGTGTGTGTGTGTGTGGTAGTGAACATGTGTGCGATTCAGTGCTGGTATGTTTGGCTTTGCTAATTTTAGCGTGAAATGCTTGCAAGGATAGTGTTTATGTGAGCATGGTTTATAGCATGGTTCTGTGGAGCCTTAGCCCGGTTCTGTGATATATAATATGGTTTTGTGGAGCTTTAGCCCGGTTCTGTGGCATATAAAATGGTTCTGTGGAGCCTTAGCCCGGTTCTGTGGCATATAAAATGGTTCTGTGGAGCCTTAGCCCGGTTCTGTGGCATATAAAATGGTTCTATAGAGCCTTAGTACAGTTCTGTGACATATAACACGGCTCTGTAGAGCCTTAGCCCGGTTCTCTGACCGTTCTGGTTCTGTGACCCAAGAACGAGGCATCGAATTCCCTCCCTAAGTGAAATGTGGTTGGTAATGACCGTAGACTTTATCGACTCAACCCATAAATCTCGTTGTTCCTGTACTCTCCTGTCACTATGTTCCTGTACTGTGTCACTATGTTGTTGTTATTTTAGATTCAGCAACGCTGAACAAAAGTTCCAAGTAGCACGGGCTATGGTGAGCCCGTAGTGGACTTACCTGGCACAGGAGCGGGGCTGTCTGGTGCTATGTCACTATAGGTGAGACTATATATATGGGTAAAATGCTTTTATTGAAGAAGTCTGATTCACTGCACGGTTTTATATACATTTTGTTCAAAGGTGTTGTGAAAAAGAATGTTTCGACCATTTTGAAAATCTGGGATTTTACAATGCGATGTTT
>NC_091201.1:26958455-26983455 GCF_040958095.1 Procambarus clarkii
ACCAGACTAGTACCCGAGCTGAGAGGTATGAGCTACGAGGAGAGACTACGGGAATTAAACCTCACTTCGTTGGAAGACAGAAGAGTTAGGGGGGACATGATCACCACATTCAAGATTCTCAAGGGAATCGATAAGGTTGATAAAGACAGGCTGTTTAACACAAGGGGCACACGCACAAGGGGATACAGGTGGAAACTGAGTGCCCAAATGAGCCACAGAGATATTAGAAAGAACTTTTTTAGTGTCAGAGTGGTTAACAGATGGAATGCATTAGGAAGTGATGTGGTGGAGGCTGACTCCATACACAGTTTCAAGTGTAGATATGATAGAGCCCAATAGGCTCAGGAACCTGTACACCTGTTGATTGACAGTTGAGAGGCGGGACTAGAGAGCCCGAGCTCAACCCCCGCAAGCACAAACAGGTGAATACACACACACACACACACACACGCACACACACACACGCACACACACACACGCACACACACACACACACACACACACACACACACACAACACACACACACACACACACACACACACACACACACACACACACACACACACACACAACACACACACACACACACACACACACACACGCACACACACACACACACACACACACACACACACACGCACACACACACACACACACACACACACACACACACACACACACACACGCACAACACACACACACACACACACACACACACACACACACAACACACACACACACACACACACACACACACACACACACACACACACACACACACACACACACACGCCAACAATGTCCAGGGGTCTCGTGTGTCGTGCCTTTACACGCTAAACAGACAACGTGGCGCCAATTACATTACAATACCAACAAATTACTAAAATTAATATGAAATTAATTAAAGATAAAATTGGGGGGGGGGGTCTGGTGGGTAGGAGGGGGGGAGGGGGGGAGTGAGGCATTTAGATCCCCCCCTCCCCCCCCCTCCCCCCATCGATTGAGCCACTTAGAGTGAGTTGTGTGTGTTGGGGAGGTTGATATGTGGTGAGTGGCGGTGGTTGATCTACTCAACTGTTTGTGCTTGCGAAACACGATCTTCGGGGGTCTTGATCCGGTTCAGCTGACTGTTGTGCTTCTGTTGTTTTTCTGTCAATATATGATTGATTCGTTGGTATATTTCGTGTGTGTGTGTGTGTGTGTGTGTGTGTGTGTGTGTGTGTGTGTGTGTGTGTGTGTGTGTGTGTGTGTGTGTGTGTGTGTGTGTGTGTGTCCGTGGGAGGTGGTCAGGATAAGGATTTGAGATGGTACAAAGAAGGGAAGGAATGGTGCCCAACCACTTGTGGACATTCGGAGAATTGAACTCCTATACCTGCATGAAGCGAGACCGTCGCTCTACCGTCCAGCCCAAGTGGTTAAAAAGCAAAACGCAATATATTTTTTTTCGGTAATATTCCTGCGTGGGCCCCAAAGCCACGGGCTTAGGGCCCACTAAGTGTTACTTATGTGTTGTTTCTATCTTAGTTAAACGGTGTATGAGTATTTATGACTCGTATGTTCGCTTCAGTAAGTTTAATCTCAATTTGGTTAACATATTATTCTGCTTTACTAAATTACTGTTGACACCTTATTGGGTGTGTAACTGTGCACTGTGTTAGATAATGTTCCAGTGGTCTGTTGTGGTTGTAACTGTGTACTGTGTTAGATAATGTTCCAGTGGTCTGTTGTGGTTGTAACTGTGCACTGTGTTAGATAATGTTCCAGTGGTCTGTTGTGGTTGTAACTGTGCACTGTGTTAGATAATGTTCCAGTGGTCTGTTGTGGTTGTAACTGTGCACTGTGTTAGATAATGTTCCAGTGGTCTGTTGTGGTTGTAACTGTGCACTGTGTTAGATAATGTTCCGGTGGTCTGTTGTGGTTGTAACTGTACACTGTGTTAGATAATGTTCCAGTGGTCTGTTGTGGTTGTAACTGTGCACTGTGTTAGATAATGTTCCGGTGGTCTGTTGTGGTTGTAACTGTGCACTGTGTTAGATAATGTTCCAGTGGTCTGTTGTGGTTGTAACTGTGCACTGTGTTAGATAATGTTCCGGTGGTCTGTTGTGGTTGTAACTGTGCACTGTGTTAGATAATGTTCCAGTGGTCTGTTGTGGCTGTAACTGTGCACTGTGTTAGATAATGTTCCGGTGGTCTGTTGTGGTTGTAACTGTGCACTGTGTTAGATAATGTTCCAGCGGTCTGTTGTAGCTGTAACTGTGCACTGTGTTAGATAATGTTCCAGTGGTCTGTTGTGTGTGTAACTGTGCACTGTGTTAGATAATGTTCCAGCGGTCTGTTGTAGCTGTAACTGTGCACTGTGTTAGATAATGTTCCAGTGTCCTGTTGTGGTTGTAACTGTGCACTGTGTTAGATAATGTTCCAGTGATCTGTCGGGCATTTCTCCACAGTGCTGACATTTCCTCTCATCTTCCGGAACCTGTAAGCCAATTTCCCATGCACATGGGTATCCAAGCCTGATGTGAAGTAAGTGTACTTCTGTTGTTCTACTGCTCCCTTTCATCAAACTAAGTGGTTCGTAGTTGGTTGAATTCTTAACGTAAAAAGGAAACTGTATGGCTGATTAAGCATTTATTAGGCACCTTAATAACAGAGTTTGTGAACTCATATAAACACCGACATTTGTCTTGCTTTTAGCAGTAAAATAGGTACCTGGGTGTTAGTCAGCTGTCACGGGCTGCTTCCTGGGGGGGGGGGGTGGAGGCCTAGTCGAGGACCGGGCCTCGGGGACACCTAAAGCCCCGAAATCATCTCAAGATAACCTCAAGATAGGCTTTGTACTATCGGCTCGACTCCCCATCAAAAAGCATCAAACCGGAGGGGATAGTCCTCTCTGACCCAACACGACCATAGGACACTCTTTTTAGTCTATCTTCTATCCTTGGGCCATAACCAGGGCTTCATCAACTTGACTAGACTCTCATCCAAGTCACTCAGGCCCGCACTATCCCCCAGCCCCCCACCCCACCACCCCCCCATATACAATGTAACATTTTAAAAGGGAAAGGGGGGGGGGTGTATGAAGGCAGGTAGGTAGTTAAAGGGGGGGAGGGGGTGAGAGGGTTGACCAGGTAATTGAAGTGATGGGGCAGGGGAGGGGGGGGGAGGGTTGATGGGGCTCCAGGGCCTTATTTTGCTTGTAAAAAGGAAAAGCAAATTAATTACGGGACGAGGCGGTCATCGGTAGAGTGCCGGAGGCTGGGAGGTATAGGGAGAGGGAGAGAGACAGACAGACAGACAGACAGACAGACAGACAGACAGACAGACAGACAGACAGACAGACAGACAGACAGACAGACAGAGCATCAGTGCATACTCCTGCGGGTGGTTCGTATTTTTTTATCATTCTGCAGAAGCCAATTTCTCAACCCCCTTCCTTATACTTCTTCAGTGGCATTACTACTCTATTCCCATTTAACTCCCTACCACACTGTTTATTCTCTCTCTCTCTCTCTCTCTCTCTCTCTCTCTCTCTCTCTCTCTCTCTCTCTCTCTCTCTCTCTCTCTCTCTCTCTCTCTCTCTCTCTCTCTCTCTCTCTCTCTCACACACACACATACGGAAGAATTCTGTGAGCTTTCTTTGTGTTCAAGACTCGACTAGCTTGAGATATATTGATTCGATAAGGGTAGTGAGCAGAGGGGAGTGGGAGAGGGGGAGTGGCCAGTATTGGGGGAAGGGGGGAGACGCCATGATAAGGGGGGGGGCTGGCGGTGCAGTAATCAGGTCCTGTACTCATTAGACGTTCATAAGGCTGCTACTGCTACTTCCACAACACCTACTGCTGCTGCTACAACTGTTTCTCCTGCTTCTACAACATGGAAAGCCTTGCGGAATGGTTTCTACATTGCTCTTGTAGAGGTTGCTTATCTCCTGGTTAGTAAGTATATGTATATGATTATTTTGGGAGGGCGGACGAAGCCCTGGTGTGTGTGTGTTGTGTGTGTGTGTGTGTGTGTGTGTGTGTGTGTGTGTGTGTGTGTGTGTGTGTGTTGTGTGTGTGTGGGGTGAGAGACAGTGCCTCACATTGCTCAATTAAAGGGGACGTCGCCTTCATGGACCAGTAGCCGGAAGAGAGGACCGTATTTGTTTCGTATATCCGGCTATATGAAGTTTGTTGCCTGAGGCTCAGCTTAGCGTGGCTGCGAAGTTTGCTTCCTGGGGGGAATATATATGATTAAAACGCAGGCAAATGAAGTTATTTTTGTGTGTTTTTATCCCTTATAAAAACATGGATAATTAATCCTGACTATGATAGCATCAGTTAAGTTAGTCTAGCTAAGGTGAGGGTAGGTTTGGTTAGGTTAGATAAGGTTAGGTTAGGTTAGGTTAGCTTAGATAAGGTTAGGTTAGGTTAGGTTAGGTTAGCTTAGATAAGGTTAGGTTAAGTTAGGCTAGGTTAGGTTAGGCTAGCTTAGATAAGGTTAGGTTAGGTTAGGTTAGCTTAGATAATGTTAGGTTAGGTTAGGTTAGGTTAGGTTAGGTTAGGTTAGGCTAGCTTAGATAAGGTTAGGTTAGGTTAGGTTAGGGTCAGTGAGAATGCTTCAGGTCTGAAAGTCATGCTGAAAGTCAGGGTTACTTTACCTTAGAGTTTTGGACTGTATAAAATACAGAAGAGGAACCAACACCTCAATGGCAACTGCCATTTGACCAGATCACAATCATTCGCCACTTTATAAGCATGTCTTGTATGGTTCTGATGCATCCAAAGTTGACTTTGGATGCTTCAAAGTCAACTACCAACCACTTGGGCTGGACGGTAGAGCGACGGTCTCGCTTCATGCAGGTCGGCGTTCAATTCCCCGACCGTCCAAGTGGTTGGGGCACCATTCCTTTCCCTCCCGTCTCATCCCAAATCCTTATCAAGACCCCTTCCAAGTGCTATATAGTCGCAATGGCTTGGCGCTTTCCCCCGATAGTTCAATTCAATTCAATTTCAAAGTCAACTGTCCATATTTTCCGCTTGTTACAACTTGTAATAAAGGTGTTACATCTTGTTGGAACGTTGTTACAACGTGTTATACTGGTTGTTACAACTGGTTAGGACGTGTTAAAAACTTGTTCGAATGTTGTAGCGACGTTGTATTTTCGTCTCGTGACCTCTTTCTGAGCGCTGTGAGGAAATGAGAAGGAAAATGTCAGGTGGTTTAGACGCCAGAGGGATAGGTGAGGAGGAGAGCCTTTATGTGTATTTTATGGATAGGCGAGGGATGAAGGACGAGCACAACCTATCCTCCTGTTTCGACAGTACCTTTTGTAACTTTGTGGACCATATATGATTGTTGGACAATTAGATAGTAGGCTTTGGTACTGTTTACTGTATAAGAGACAGAAAGAAATAACCAAATAGAATATTCCCAGACTTAGTATAGCACATATATGTACTATATTAGGCGTCAGATACCGCGTATTAGGCCTAGGGGAGTTAGGTTAAACGGGAGAGGAATGGTGTGTGCGTGCGTGTGCGTGTGTGTGTGCGTGTGTGTGTGTGTGTGTGTGTGTGTGTGTGTGTGTGTGTGTGTGTGTGTGTGTGTGTGTGTGTGTGTGTGTGTGTGTGTGTGTGTGTGTGTGCGTGTGTGTGTGTGCGTGCGTGTGTGTGTGTGTGCGTGTGTGTGTGTGTGTGTGTGTGTGTGTGTGTGTGTGTGTGTGTGTGTGTGTGTGCGTGCGTGTGTGTGTGTGTGTGTGTGTGTGTGTGTGTGTGTGTGTGTGTGTGTGTGTGTGTGTGTGTGTACTCATCTAGTTGTACTCACCTAGTTGTGCTTGCGGGGGTTGAGCTCGGGCTCTCTAGTCCCGCCTCTCAACCGTCAATCAACTGGTGTACAGATTCCTGAGCCTACTGGGCTCTATCATATCTACACTTGAAACTGTGTATGGAGTCAGCCTCCACCACATCACTTCCTAGTGAATTCCATTTACTAACTACTCTGACACTGAAAAAGTTCCTTCTAACGTCTCTGTGGCTCATGTGGGTACTCAGTTTCCACCTGTGTCCCCTTGTTCGCGTCCCACCAGTGTTGAATAGTTTATCCTTGTTTTACCCGGTCGATTCCCCTGAGGATTTTGTAGGTTGCGATCATGTCTCCCCTTACTCTTCTGTCCTCCTGTGTGTGTGTGGGGCCGTAGACAGGATACTGCAACTACTATAAGCAAAAGGAAATGTTGCAGATGACTATGAAGGATGCTTCAACAAGGCGGTTAAGAGTCACACACACACAAGAGAGTGCAGGCCTTGAGGGGGGCCCACATAGGAGGCTTTGACGCAGTTTACGGACGCAGTATCGACGGTTCCTGACGCAGGCCCTGACGCAAGAGCATCGGTGCATCAGCAGAGAGAGAGAGAGAGGAGCAGGTTATAACCCAATGCTCCGCAGAATACCCGCTACACGCCTCCCTGCTGGTGGGGGAGTGGACGAACCAGGAGAAAGAAAACTGCGAACACACAGGGGACATAATGCCTTAAATAGAAAGGGGAAAGCAGGATGTGGAAAGGAAGATGGGAAGGAAGGGGAGAGGAGGAATGAACGTAGAGGGAAGTGATTAAGGAGAGGATAAGGGAGAAAGAGCCAAAGGATAAGGGAAGGAAAGCCAAGAAATAGGGAGGAAAAAGTCGGTCTGAAGGGAAGGGGATCGAGGCACGGTTTGGTGGAAAGGGGTGCTGGTGGAAAGGGGGGGAAGGATAGATGGACAATGTGGTGGATAGGAGGATAGGCCACCTGGCTGTCTCCATCCTCCATCACTTAAATGGCACTTGCCGTTTAAGTGATGGAGGATGAGCATTCACCATTCACCAGCATTGCTCCATTCATAAGGAGCATTCACATTCTCTTCCTTCTATACTCCCTCTTCTTAATTCTCTCCGTTTGTGTTCTTCTCAATGTGTTCCTTTGTTTTCGTGTCTGTGCCCGACACCCCTGGCGTGGGGGCGGAGAGGAGGAAGAGGAGAGGGAAGGAAGGAGAGGGAGAGGGAGAGAGAAGGAGAGGGAGAGAGAAGGAGAGGGAGAGAGAGTGAGAAGAGACACTCATCTCACAGCTGGAGTGAGTGTCAGGAACACAAGTGGTGGGTGTTACTGAGTCAGTAAACGGTGCTGCTACTGCTACTGCTGCCGCTGCTGCTGCTGCTGCTGCTGCTGCTGCTGCTGCCGCTACTGCTGCTGCTGTTAGGTGGGATGGTGTGGGGTTGGTACTCCTGGACAACGGTAAACATACCACTCAACCTTCCACGTTATTATTTCTGTTGGTATTAACGCAGCTTCCGTTACTGTTGGTGTTACTGTTGCGACGTAACTTAATGCTACTCTCGTTACTGGTGCGACTTAGGCTGCTACTCTCGCTACTGCTACTCTGCTTAGGCTGTGACTGAGCAGTCCATATTTCTCTTAGTTCACACCCCTCTGTTATTGCCGCAATTGACCAGACTTACGACCTGTTTTGCCTTCCAGAATGCATCGTAATTCTCACTTCAACGTAACGTTCGTGTGTGTGTGTGTGTGTGTGTGTGTGTGTGTGTGTGTGTGTGTGTGTGTGTGTGTGTGTGTGTGTGTGTGTGTGCGTGTGTGTGTGTGTGTGTGTGTGTGTGTGTGTGTGTGTGTGTGTGTGTGTGTGTGTGTGTGTGTGCGTGTGTGTGTGTGTGTGTGTGTGTGTGTGTGTGTGTGTGTGTGTGTGTGTGTGTGTGTGTGTGTGTGTGTGTGTGTGTGTGTGTGTGTACGCCATCTCCCTCCCTCACCTTGCCTCACCTGGGTAGGAGGTCATCACTCTAGAGCAGGTTTACCGAAGCACTACGAGACAATTTGCCTCACCTTGCGTGCGGCGGGACCTAAGTCACGGCATTACAGTCTTGGTCGACGATAATGGATCTAATCCTTTCAACTTCTTGAGACGGAGGCTCCGAAGCCTTTAAACTGAAGCTTTTGGGCATGATATCTTAAAGTGGGAATTAACTTAAGCATCACGTGGCGGTACCGCTTGCCGGCGGAGACCTGGGTACATAGGCTCCTTCTCCTCTGACCTGTACGTCGCATTTTTGACGTAATAGTGAATGTTAATGCATGGTAATAGTGACGATTTTGTATGCGTCGGCCCCCTCGAGATGTTAGAGGGGTTGGTTGGGTACGTGCGTTTCTGGTTAGGTAAACAGTTGTATTTTTGACGGAGTGGGGACGGAGCTTGGCACCCCCTGGGGGGGGGATGACGGAGCTTGGCACTCCTTGGGGGGGGTGACGGAGCTTGGCACTCCTTGGGGGGGGGGTGACGGAGCTTGGCACTCCTTGGGGGGGGGGGGGTGACGGAGCCTGACACTCCT
This sequence comes from Procambarus clarkii, assembly GCF_040958095.1. Taxonomy (NCBI): domain Eukaryota; kingdom Metazoa; phylum Arthropoda; class Malacostraca; order Decapoda; family Cambaridae; genus Procambarus; species Procambarus clarkii. The sequence continues at coordinate 26,966,811 of NC_091201.1, forward strand.
TGGGGGGGGGGGTGACGGAGCCTGGCACTCCTTGGGGGGGGTGACGGAGCTTGGCACCCCCTGGGGGGGTGACGGAGCTTGGCACTCCTTGGGGGAGGGGGTGACGGAGCTTGGCACCCCCTGGGGGGGGGTGACGGAGCTTGGCACTCCTTGGGGGGGGGGTGACGGAGCTTGGCACTCCTTGGGGGGGGTGACGGAGCTTGGCACTCCTTGGGGGGGGGTGACGGAGCTTGGCACCCCCTGGGGGGGTGGTGACGGAGCTTGGCATTCCTTGGGGGGTAGGGGGAAGCTTTATCTGTGCAAAGTTTTAGGTCGCCTGATTATATGCAAATAGTAATGCCAGAGACGGTTGGGCGTCTCTACAAGCTGGTGAGGGGGGAGGGTAACGACCCCTCTGGCCTGGTGGGGGGGGAGGGGGGGGTAGCGACCCCTTTGGTCTGGTGGGGGGCGGGAGAGAGGGGGAGAGGGGGGGGGGAGAGGGGGGTAGTCTAGCACCTGTGATGTTCTCATCCTGTAGAACACACTTGGTAGAATAGACGGCCGAGTGGTCAGCGTCCGCGATTCACAGTTCACGGACCCGGGGTTCGATTCCCTGCTGAAAGAGAAAGAATTTCACCAGATGCCTTTGTTCACCAAGCAGTTCAAAGTTACCTCGGTGTTAGACAGCTGTTTTGGGCTACATTATGTTAATGTGTGTGTTTGTGTGTGTGTGTGTGAGAGAGAGAGAGAGAGAGAGAGAGAGAGAGAGAGAGAGAGAGAGAGAGAGAGAGAGAGAGAGAGAGAGAGAGAGAGAGAGACAGAGAGAGAGAGAGACAGACAGACAGACAGAGAGACAGACAGACAGACAGATGTTGCAGGTATATGATAAAGGACAGAATAAGTCAGGTATCATTTCATTAGACAACCGATGGTTGGAAAGCCGGGGTCCAAGAGCTATTATCAGCTCTTGACACAGCAACGGACACGAGGAAAAATAAATTATTGACTAACTGGTAGTTCAAAGTTCAACGACACAGTGAAAGACCATGAATATTAAAGCTGGCGAAACAGTTCCATCTTAACAACAAAATCACATAAAATCTTATTATGCAAAATCGGAAAGTGAAAATGTATATATATATATATTTTTTTAGGCATACGAGTTAATGAGGCATTGTTGTGGGGGGGGGGAGGAGGGGAGGCGTGCAGGTTAATGATACATTAATCACATAGGCCTATTTATGGACCTTTATAAACAAAGTTATTTCTGACTGTGCATCAGAATGTTAAGAGAGTGGTATTGTAAATTTTAATGAATATATAAATGTATTTAATAACTTGGTGAGGGATTAAGTGGGAGATATTTAAGTTCACTTTATTTGTGGAAATTCTGATGATTTGGGAGGATAATTGTAGAGCGTATGACAGATTGTAAGGCTTACCTTAGCCTTACAATCCAGCCTTACCTTTAGCCTAAGGTTCCAGGGTAAGGCTTACCTTCAGCTATGGGAAGGAAGAGCTGTCAGCCTGCTGACAGGAGGCATAAATCGTCTAATTTTGTAGTTTAATTAAGCATTTAATTTAGAAATGTACCATATGGATGACTTTAAAACACAGCCATATGAATGAATTCCTTTGCAACACAATGTTGACGACTTGGATTGCTTGCAACAGCTGCATGGATGTCTTCCCAAGACTCACGACTGCAGGAACGTATCCTGTCATGAAAGATTGATTGATTGATGAAGATTAAGCCACCCAAAAGATGGCACGGGCATGAACAGCCCGTAAGTGGTGACCCTTTTGAGCCATTACCAGTATCAAGAGCTGATACTGGAGATCTGTGGAGGTGCGACTGTACCCTGCGTGACGGGAGATGTCTCCCGTGTGTCGTGAAATACAATTAGTTCGTTTTATACCAACGAAGACCCAAGGTTAAAATTCCCTTTAGTGATGCGGAGTTTGAGTCAGCTTCTGAATATGGTAATTGGGAGGGGTGTAGAGAGTGGGTGGGAGGGGTGGGAGGAGAGGGGGGGTAAGGATAGAGGGATAGGAAGAGAAGGTATGGAGGAGGAAAATAGAGAAGGGAGAAAGAGAGGGGGAACCACAGGAGGTCATAAGTATTATGTCGCCATCTTGGTTGTTCATCTGGTATTATCCAATTTTCCTTTTCCCAATTTTTCAGTTACAAATTCTATTTCATGTTTTGAGCCTCGTCATTTATTCATTTTTTTCTTCTGTCACGTCGATCTGTGATGCATAAGGGGATTACTGCACGCTAATTCTTACTCTTAATTAGTGTGAGTAATTGTGGTGCTGTTGAGTTTCTCTTCAGGCTGAAAAGAGAGTGTAATTACCTAAGGGTAGTTACAGGATGAGAGCTACGTTCGTGGTGTCCCGTCTTCCCAGCACTCTTTGTCATATAACTCTTTGAAGCTACTGACGGTTTTGGCCTCCACCACCTTCTCACCTAACTTATTCCAACCGTCTACCACTCTGTTTGCGAAAGTGAATTTTCTTATATTTCTTCTGCATCTTTGTTTAGTTAGTTTAAATCTATGACCTCTTGTTCTTGAAGTTCCGGGTCTCAGGAAATCTTCCCTATCGATTTTATCAATTCCTGTTACTATTTTGTATGTAGTGATCATATCGCCTCTTTTTCTTCTGTCTTCTAGTTTTGGCATATGTAATGCCTCTAACCTCTCCTCGTAGCTCTTGCCCTTCAGTTCTGGGAGCCACTTAGTAGCATGTCTTTGCACCTTTTCCAGTTTGTTGATGTGCTTCTTAAGATATGGGCACCACACAACTGCTGCATATTCCAGCTTTGGCCTAACAAAAGTCGTGAACAATTTCTTTAGTATATCGCCATCCATGTATTTAAAAGCAATTCTGAAGTTAGAAAGCGTGGCATAGGCTCCTCGCACAACGTTCTTTATGTGGTCCTCAGGTGATAGTTTTCTATCTAGAACCACCCCTAGATCTCTTTCTTTATCAGAATTCTTTAAAGATTTCTCACGTAATATATAGGTTGTGTGGGGTCTATGTTCTCCTGTTCCACATTCGATAACATGGCATTTATTAACATTAAATTCCATTTGCCAAGTGGTGCTCCATATACTTATTTTGTCCAGGTCATCTTGAAGGGCATGACAATCATCTAAGTGTCTTATCCTTCCTATTATCTTAGCATCATCAGCAAACATGTTCATATAGTTCTGTATACCAACTGGTAGATCATTTATGTAGACAATAAACATCACTGGTGCAAGAACTGAACCTTGTGGTACTCCACTTGTGACATTTCTCCATTCCGCTACATTGCCTCTGATTACTGCCCTCATTTTTCTATCAGTCAGAAAATTGTTCATCCATGTTAGAAGCTTTCCAGTTTCCAGAACAACCTCTTATGTGGAACTCTGTCGAAAGCCTTTTTTAGGTCCATATAGATGCAGTCAACCCAACCATCTCTTTCCTGTAAAATCTCTGTGGCTCGATCATATAAACTGAGTAAGTTTGTTACACAGGATGTTCGAGATCGAAGACCATACTGTCTGTCTGATATTATATCATTACTCTCCAAGTGATCTACCCATTTAGTTTTTATTATTTTTTCCAATATTTTGACTATTACACTTGTCAATGATACAGGTCTATAATTGAGTGGGGTCTTCCCTGCTGCCACTTTTGTAGATTGGAACTATGTTAGCCTTTTTCCACACATCTGCTACGACTCCTGTACACAGGGATGTCTGAAAAATCAGTTGAAGTGGAATGCTGAGCTCAGGTGCACATTCTCTCAGAACCCATGGTGAAACTCCATCTGGACCAACTACTTGTTCTTACTTTGCTCCAGGAGCATTTGTTTCACTTCGTCTCTAGACACCTCTATGTGCTCTATGTTGTTCTCTGGAATTCTTATTGTGTCTGGTTCTCTGAAGATCTCATTTTGTACAAACACACTTTGGAACTTTTCGTTTAATGTTTCACATATTTCCTTTTCATTTTCCGTGTATCTGTCCCCCATTTTCAACCTCTGAATATTATCCTTTACCTGCAGCTTGCTTTTAATGAATTTATAGAAAAGACCTGGATCTGATTTACATTTGTCTGCTATACCGTTCTCAAAGTCCCTCTCTGTCTCTCTCCTTACTGCCGTGTAGTTGTTTCTTGCATCTTTGTATCGCTGGTATGTTTGGGGGTTTGGCCTCTTTCCATAATGATTCCATGCTTGTGTCTTTTGATCTCTGACCCTCTCGCAATTTCTGTTGAACCAACCCTGTTTCCCAGGTCTGAACCTCTATTTTGGTATGAATGTTTGTGTGCCTTCATCGTATATTTCGCAAAATATGGCATACATCTCATTTACTTCCTTGCCTAGCAACAAGTCTGTCCAATTATACCCATGAAAAAAATTCTAAATTCTCCATAGCATCCCCTCTTGAAATCGAGTTTAATAACTGTTTCAATATCCTCATTCTCTACTAAATTATATCGCAAAGCGTACTTAATGTCCAAGAGGACATGATCACTCTTAACCAAGGGAGGAAGGTACTGGATGTCAAATACCTCTTCTTCTTTCCTGGTGAATACTTGATCCAGTACTGACGGAGCATCCCCTTCCCTCATTCTTGTGGCCTGCTTGACGTGTTGATACATGAATGTCTCCAAAATGAGGTTTATAAACCTGCCTGTCCAAATGTCCTCTGTTCTTGCCTTGTATGCCTCCCAGTCTATTGCCTTAAAGTTGAAGTCCCTCAGTACCAACAAACGGGATTTATCTTTGTCAGCTCTGACCATAATCTCTCTCATGACCATTATGAGGCCCTCTCGTTTGTCATCCAGTTCTTCCTTTGTCCATGTGTTGCTTGCTGGTGGGTTGTAGGCATTTAACATTATCAGCTTATCATCTTGATTCCAGACCTGCAATGCCGTTGTGTTAATATCGCGAGAGTTCTCAAATATTAACTCTCTTACCTTCAGGTGTTCTTTCACCAGCACAGCCACTTCTCCTCCCACCTTCCTAGTCTTCCTGTCACGTCTCCAAACTGAGATGTGGAAATATTGGAAATACGACCTCATAGAAATAATTTGAAATATTTCCTTGGAAATACGACCACATTTAAAATATTTTCTTCAAGTTTCGTCTCTGTTAATGCGACAATATCTGGGACTTTGAGCTGAATTATATCCTTCAGCTCCAATATTTTCTATCTCACTCCATCTACGTTGGCATATACTATTTTCAGGAACATGTTCTCCTTCCCATTGTTCTTTACACCCTCCTTCCTTTAATGATTTTGTTGCTTTGTCTTTATGTGCCATTTCACAAGCTTTCCAGTCCGTGACATTTTGTAGAAAAGAGAATTCCTCTCTTCTTCATTTCTATCCCCATTTACACGTTTCGCTTCAATGAGGTTCATTTTCTGCTTTTCTCTGTCCTCCTTTGAGAGGTCTTGTCTTATTGACCAAAGTTTGCCATCATCGTCACATTGCAATTTTCTGGCATTCTGAAGCACTTCTGTTATATACTTCACTCCATTAAACGTGTGTGTGTGTGTGTGTGTGTGTGTGTACTCACCTAATTGTACTCACCTAATTGTGCTTGCGGGGGTTGAGCTCTGGCTCTTTGGTCCCGCCTCTCAACCGTCAATCAACTGGTGTACAGATTCCTGAGCCTATTGGGCTCTATCATATCTACATTTGAAACTGTGTATGGAGTCAGCCTCCACCACATCACTTCCTAATGCATTCCATTTACTAACTACTCTGACACTGAAAAAGTTCTTTCTAACGTCTCTGTGGCTCATTTGGGTACTCAGCTTCCACCTGTGTCCCCTTGTTCGCGTCCCACCAGTGTTGAATAGTTCATCCTTGTTTACCCGGTCGATTCCCCTGAGGATTTTGTAGGTTGTGATCATGTCCCCCCTTACTCTTCTGTCTTCCAGTGTCGTGAGGTGCATTTCCCGCAGCCTTTCTTCATAACTCATGCCTCTTAGTTCTGGGACTAGTCTAGTAGCATACCTTTGGACTTTTTCCAGCTTCGTCTTGTGCTTGACAAGGTACGGGCTCCATGCTGGGGCCGCATACTCCAGGATTGGTCTTACATATGTGGTGTACAAGATTCTGAATGATTCCTTACACAGGTTCCTGAACGCCGTTCTGATGTTAGCCAGCCTCGCATATGCCGCAGACGTTATTCTCTTTATGTGGGCTTCAGGAGACAGGTTTGGTGTGATATCAACTCCTAGATCTTTCTCTCTGTCTGTTTCATTAAGTACTTCATCTCCTATTCTGTATCCTGTGCCTGGCCTCCTGTTTCCACTTCCTAGTTTCATTACTTTGCATTTACTCGGGTTGAACTTCAACAGCCATTTGTGTGTGTGTGTGTGTGTGTGTGTGTGTGTGTGTGTGTGTGTGTGTGTGTGTGTGTGTACTCACCTAGTTGTGCTTGCGGGGGTTGAGCTCTGGCTCTTTGGTCCCGCCTCTCAACCGTCAATTAACAGGTGTACAGGTTCCTGAGCCTACTGGGCTCTATCATATCTACATTTGAAACTGTGTATGGAATCAGCCTCCACCACATTGCTTCCTAATGCATTCCATTTGTCAACCACTCTGACACTAAGAAAGTTCTTTCTAATATCTCTGTGGCTCATTTGGGCACTCAGTTTCCAATGATATATGTAAATGATCTCCCAGAAGGTATAGACTCGTTCCTCTCACTGTTTGCTGACGATGCAAAAATTATGAGGAGGATTAAAACAGAGGAAGATAGTATGAGGCTACAAGATGACCTAGACAGACTGAATGAATGGTCAAACAAATGACTTCTAGAGTTCATCCCGAGTAAATGCAAAGTAATGAAACTAGGCGGTGGAAACAGGAGGCCAGACTCAGGATACAGATTGGGGGATGAATTACTCCATGAAACGGACACAGAGGAAGATCTAGGAGTTGATATCACACCAAACCTGTCTCCTGAAGCCCACATAAAGAGAATAACATCTGCGGCATATGCGAGGCTGGCTAACATCAGAACAGCCTTCAGGAGCCTGTGTAAGGAATCATTCAGAACCTTGTATACCACATATGTAAGACCAATCCTGGAGTATAATTTATAGAAACGATAATTTATAGATGACGGATATGGAAGCACAGGCAGGTGTGTACACGAGCGTCTGCTCTCCAATTTCAACATTTCCAACATTTGCAACTCTCAATATGCTTCAAAATGCATTGGTGCACAAAATTGCTGTCCTCCATCTTGTAAATGTATCCGAGTGTAGGTTGCTGGACCATTTATCCCGTAAAACAGGATAACATATATATGTTATATCGGGTTTGTAAAAAAGTTGCGAACTTTGTAAATCACTTTCCTTGTAATCCTCTAACTTTATTAATTTACATTAATTTGAACTGGTCTAGTAAATATATATTAATATTTTAATCAGAATATATTATCGTTTACTGTGACATATATATATATATATAATATGTCGTACCTAGTAACCAGAACGCACTTCTCAGCCTACTATGCAAGGCCCGATTTGCCTAATAAGCCAAGTGTTCAAGAATTAATTGTTTTTCGACTACCTAACCTACCTAACCTAACCTAACTTTTTCGGCTACCTAACCTAACCTAACCTACAAAGATAGGTTAGGTTAGGTAGGGTTGGTTAGGTTCGGTCATATATCTACGTTAATTTTAACTCCAATAAAAAAAAATTGACCTCATACATAATGAAATGGGTAGCTTTATCATTTCATAAAAAAGAAATTAGAGAAAATATATTAATTCAGGAAAACTTGGCTTATTAGGCAAATCGGGCCTTGCATACTAGGCTGAGAAGTGCGTTCTGGCTACTAGGTACGACATATATATATATATATATATATATATATATATATATATATATATATATATATATATATATATATATATATATATATATATATATATCTGTAACACGGGAAGATTTTTGAGTTGCCACTTTATAATTATTAATAATAATTAGTGATTGTGTCCTCCTGCCTCCTGTTTACATAGTACTTTTTCTGACTATGTGCAGCATAGTACAAATATTGACGTTCTAAGGAATTATATAGTAGAATTTTGTATTATTCACTATTTAGAGTCCGAAAAAATGTACACATATGTACTATACCTAGTATAGTACACATATGTACTATATTAGGCTTCAGATAGCGAGAATTAGGCCTAGGATGGTCAAGTTAGGTTAGTTTGTCTTCGTAATATAAATAGAAAATCATTTTCGGATTGTCCAAATTCAATAGTACCGATTTCTACTTTCTAATTGCGTTGTACGTCGGTATAGGTACTATGGTGCTCATCGTTACTGTAAGTACTACCGAAACAGGACGATGGGCGGGACTATTCGTCTAACAGCTTCGTACGTAATTTTTGAATTTTTAATTAAAGGTTTTAATCCCCTGAGTGAATATACCTACTTTTCCATCCTTTGTGAAATGGTTTATGGGTACTCTGATTGTGTTGTTAGTGTGTGTGTGTGTGTGTGTGTGTGTGTGTGTGTGTGTGTGTGTGTGTGTGTGTGTGTGTGTGTGTGTGTGTGTGTGTGTGTGTGTGTGCGTGTGTGTGTGTGTACTCACCTAGTTGTGCATGCGGGGGTTGAGCTTTGGCTCTCTCTCTCTCCTCTCTCCTGACCTTTCTCTCTCTCTCTCTCTCCCCTGCAGGAGGCGAGGCAGGACCTGGCCACCGGGTCGCCACCCCCGCCCCCACTACCGGACTCCTCAGAGGCAGGTGAGGTGTGGCAGGACCTAGAGATCCTAACCTACCACATCCAGTCGCTGGTCATCTCCCGCTACGCCGTCACCACCGTCACCTGTAGGATACGGAACCCGTCTCTAGACGCGCAGGAAGCCACCTTCAGCATCCTCCTTCCTGTCAACGCCTTCATCTCCAACCTCACCATGTTAGTAGCTCACGATCTGGTTTTTCATCTTATTACTAGTAATACAGCATCATGTGGAGGATCTGTTGGGTTTCTGGAGTCAGATGTATCTGGGTTATCCTTCCGTGATGGGCTGGAACGCTCCAGGCAGCGCTCAACTCGCGAAGATGGAAGATCTGGATATAAATCCATCGGCCGGGTGGTGTTCTTGGGGGTGATCTCTTTCACCCTGAGTAGGATTTACCGTGCCACGAGCTTTTTGTAACGTGGAGATCCAGCTTGGACGACGACACTTCCAGCTGTAGTCGACTGTATTGAGGCCCCGATCTGTGTTGCAGTAGAAGTTTGTGTTATGTGTACTGGAGTATAGCACGGCCTGGCCTCAGGTCGGGCTCGGGGGAGTAGAAGAACTCCAGAGACCCGCTCCAGGTATGTTCCAGGTATGATATTCAGGTATAACGTTGGTAGTCTGGTCGAATTGCCTTCTTCGAGGTGTCGCAGTGGCAGAGATGGTCGTAGCGTTCTTGAAGGAAGACCGTGGGATGGCTCCGACATTCTTCCCTGCTCTTGTACTCCCGAGACAGCCTGAATGGAAAGATACATGTCTACTCAAGCATCCTTCATCTGGGCGGAGCGGGGGGGGAGATGCCGGCGCCAGGGATGCTGCCTCGCTATCATTTACCTGCTGGAGGAAGTGATTATTGAATTAGCTGATGCTCAATACACATATAAAGCACAATAAAGTGATGCATCAAGCTCTGTCGAGCTCTGGGATGCTCCCGGACGCAGGTTCGAATCCTCGTCACGGCCCTTGTGGATTTGTTCATTTGATACTCAATGTTGTTTGATGCTGGGACCAAACAAATTGGCTGTCTTTGGTGTGCGTGCACGCTCACTTGAGTGCGGGTGTGTGGGGGGTGAGTATGTATGGGTGTTCAATTCTCTATTCACGACGCCCATGTGGTAAAAAAAATTGCAAATTGAATTACTGACACACTGTAGAATAGGGGTTAACAGAAACTATATGTAAGTTAACTGGTATAAATGATAAAACGGTTTCGGAAACTATGGCAAACCATCCTTCCAAAATACTAGTATACACAGCAAATATATGTGTGTGTGTGTGTGTGTGTGTGCGTGTGTGTGTGTGTGTGTGTGTGTGTGTGTGTGTGTGTGTGTGTGTGTGTGCGCTTGTGCGCGCTTGTGCGTGTGTTAATAGACGCTATACACAACATACATTTTCGCGTGCTGGGAGAGATGAGAGGAGGTGTATAAATTACTTTAGTAAATTGGGTGGTAATTCGTATTTGTGTGATGAAGCACATAAAGTGGGCAGGGGACAGGTAGAGCCTTTTCTCACGCTCCCAGGTGAGTGTGGGAGAGTGTGAGGCTCTCTCCCATGGCGAGGATGGGAGAGTATGAGAGCCTCTCCCATGGCAAGAGTGTTAGAATATGAGAGCCTACTGATAATACAATTTCTACTACTATTACCAGTAATGCTATTTCTACCTTTTCTACTTCTGCTACTCACACCAGAGGTGATGTTGACATGACGCTGAGTGGGTTTGATGTCTCACTCGTGGCAGGATAAGCTTTCCTGTTCAGCTTAAGTCTGGCGTTGTCTAAACTGCTCTGAAGCTTTTATGAAACCTTGAGCTACAACTGGGGAGATCATTTGAGAGTATTCGCTCGTCACCCCACCACAAGCAGCTTGGGGTAGGCAGGTTCAACCAGCCATACACACAAGATCATACAGCTGCAGCCACACACCACTCAGTATACACAACACTGGAGATCCCAGTACCACATCCGATTGTTCACAAGACTCACTTGAAACTCGACCTTCGAGACAGTATGTTGTGTTGATTTAGGGGCGACGACGATCGTGGGATCGGATGCGCCCACCTTCGAGACAGTACCAAGTCACTATGTATAACCTTCAAAATATGTATCTTATCAGTTCCTATCATCTAATATCAGTGATGTTTGTGCGTGAGACCTCAGGAGATAACAGAGTCCCGTGCTTCAGGAGCTTTGAATTATTATTACCTTCTAACTAACCGAAGTTTCATGTCGAATTTGTCTTGAAACTTCAGAACACAAAGTTCAAGGCAAGGCGGTGGGTTAGAATATGAGTCACGACCAGAGGTCTTCCCCCAATGAGGAATGGCCGAGAAGTGAAAATATATTGAAAGTAAATTTAAAAAGACTGAACTTGCCTACTTGCTAAGGATTTATTGACGGTGTCAGAGAGAGAGAGGGGGAGGGAGGGGGTGAATGGGGGAGGAAGGGTAGAGGAATAAACAAGGGGTATAAAAGAGGGAAGTGAAGACTTAATATCATAATTGAGGGGAAGTGATTAGCGGAGTGCCACAGTGATCGGCACTCATTCCATGGGGTGCCTCATGTATATATAAATAATACACCTGATAAATTACTTTTGTTTTGCCTCACTGTTGATGAGGTTTTGATGAGGTGTGTTTCAAGACGAACCCAAGCTCCAGGAAGGCTCCAGGATGGCTCAACTGGCGTCGTTGGAATATATATATTTATATGCATGGCTACTAGACTTAAATACGGATACGTGCAAGGTCATAAGCACAGAGCCAGGAATTGGATCAGATGATACAATGAAAGGAAGTTACCATCATCACAGAGGGTTAAATGTTGTTGAGACGGAAGCAGTACAGATGGAAGCAGTCTAGAGGTTCTTATTCTTAGTCACATCACCTCCATAAACAGAACAGCTTCGACTACAGCTTCGGCCCCAGCTTCGACCACAGCTTTGGCCACAGGTTCGACCACAGCTTCGGCCCCAGCTTTGGCCACAGGTTCGACCAGTGCTGGAGTATGCAGCATCGGCGTGGAGCCCCTCGCCTCAAAAAATATTAAACAAAGGTTGACACTAATCGAGGATACTGATCTTGAACCTACCCACCTTGTGGCGGTTCCGAGGATGAACGTCCCCCGCGGCCCGGTCTCCGATCAGGCCTTCTGGTTGGTGGTAGTCTGGTCAACCAGGCTGTTGGTTGCGGCTGCTCGCAGCTTGACACAGTCTACCGAGTGAGAAAGTGGAGCGAGTTGCCAGAAATAGCTTAGCGTACCTCCATACTTCATATTATATATATATATATATATATATATATATATATATATATATATATATATATATATATATATATATATATATATATATATATATATATATATATATATATAATATTGTTTTTATGAGAAGAAACAAAGTGTCGGAAGTCCAGGAGCTTAAATTCTAATTTTAATTTAAGCTTAAACAGCTTAAATTAAAAGCTATTGAACCAGAGAAAAAATAACAAAATATAGAACCTAAACATCTTGTACAAAATACAAATATATTTTATCAATCAAGAAGACGAATTTAAAGAAAGATCTGAGGACATAATCTCTGATGTAAGACAATCGTTTAAATTAAAGTGAAGATGAAGGATAACAAGGCAGTATAAGAAGTCATGCCAGGTATATAGAATATCAAACAGAGATCCACAAGGATGACAAGACCTTTGTAAACAATGTTGTGGGGGGATAATTCCTGTCTGAGGGTGAGGGAGTGGTCATGAGAGACACTCCCCAGGGAACCACAGGACGGACTCACACACACACACACATACACCGTCAGTAGTTTCAAAGCGTTATATGACAAAGAGTGTGGGAAGACGGGACACCACGAGCGTAGCTCTCATCCTGTAACTACACTTAGGTAATTACACACACACACACACTCACACACACACACACACACACACACACACACACACACACACACGCGCGAGTGGTGAGAGGTTGAATGTAGGCTTCCTACTATTAATCATTTTAATATATATTTATAGCGGCAATTTATCACCAGCTTTATGGTACTTAATTATTCGGAACAAGACTGGTGTGTGTGTGTGTGTGTGTGTGTGTGTGTGTGTGTGTGTGTGTGTGTGTGTGTGTGTGTGGGTGTGTGTGTGTGTGTGTGTGAATTATACCCCACAACATTGTTTACAAAGCTCTTGTCATCCTTGTGGATCTCTGTTTGATAATCTTTATACCTGGCATGACTTCTTATACTGCCTTCTTATCATTCACCTTCACTTTAATTTAAACGATTGTCTTACATCAGAGATCATGTCCTCAGATCTTTCTTTAAATTCGTCTTCTGGTTTGAGAAAAGTCAGGACCTTCGGTATACTTTCTAGGTGGTTAGTAAGGTATTAGGGGAAAGGGGGTGTGTCAGGTGTTGATGTAGGGGAGGGAGGGGGGGTCAGGTGTTGATGTAGGGGAGGGAGGGGGTCAGGTGTTGATGTAGGGGAGGGAGGGGGTCAGGTGTTGATGTAGGGGAGGGAGGGGGTGTCAGGTGTTGATGTAGGGGAGGGAGGGGGGGTCAGGTGTTGATGTAGGGGGAGGGAGGGGGTCAGGTGTTGATGTAGGGGAGGGAGGGGGGGTCAGGTGTTGATGTAGGGGAGGGGGGGGGGAGATTAAGGGTGGAGCCCCCCCCCCCCAGGTTGTGGGGGTAAAGTTGAGGCTGTTGGGGTGGAAATTGATAACCTTTGACCTTCTAGTGTGTGGTCTGGTCAACATAATTTAGCCACGTTATTGTGACTTATCGCCTGCATTGACAGATGTTGATACGACTGGTAAGTGTGGTTGTGGGTGGATATGAAGGTGGATTACTGGGGTTATTGGTCTCTGTTTACTGCGGTGTATCTTTATCAGCGTCCATTTATCCTCCTGCTGTGGCGTGCCTGTGTGTGCTCTGATACTGAGCTCCTGTCCTCTCCTCTCTTGGGTAAATACTGGTTCAGTAATGGGTAAATACTGGTTCAGTAACAGGGTTGTTGATTTGTGGAACCAATTGCCGCGTAACGTGGGTAGAGGTGGGGTCCCTCGATTGTTTCAAGCGTGGGTTGGACAAGTATATGAGTGGGATTGGGTGGTTATAGATAGGAGCTGCCTCGAATGGGCCAATAGGCCTTCTGCAGTTACCTTTGTTCTTATGTTCTCTTGGTTATAGATAGGAGCTGCCTCGTATGGGCCAATAGGCCTTCTGCAGTTACCTTTGTTCTTATGTTCTCTTGGTTATAGATAGGAGCTGCCTCGTATGGGCCAATAGGCCTTCTGCAGCTGCCTTTGTTCTTATGTTCTTATGTTCTTCCTCTCAGCCTCTACTGCCTCTCCTACACCTATTATTTCATCTCTATTCTCTCTGTTTTGATCTTCCTCTTTATTTCCTCTTTATGTAATTTCCAGGGACTGAATATTCTCTTGAATTTGTCATTGAGATCCCTCTCTTTTATGATTACAGTATTTCTATGGTATGGGGTATGACTTCTTTTTTTTTTGAGATATATACAAGAGTTGTTACATTCTTGTACAGCCACTAGTACGCGTAGCGTTTCGGGCAGGTCCCTGGAATACGATCCCCGCCGCGAAGAATCGTTGTTACAACCAAGTACACATTTTACTGTTGAGTTAAACAGAGGCTACAGTTAAGGATTTGCGCCCAGTAAATCCTCCCCGGCCAGGATACGAACCCATGACAAAGCGCTCGCGGAACGCCAGGCTAGTGTCTTACCACTACACCACGGAGACTGGTACACTTCTGGAGTGTATATTCCCCTAATTCAGGTTTACGTAGGCCTAGCAATCCAAGAATGTGAATGGCAGTTGTCTATAATCAAGCTGTTAGTTCTTGCTTCTTCTGTTTGCTCGTGTGAGAGGTAATCAGTGTTCCTTTGGGTTAAACTACTTTTATAGCTTCCCAGTTTGCAATTTGAAGAATAATGTCTGTAGGACTTTCTTTAGTGTCTTGGAGGGAAGTACCTACGTGGAAGACAGCCTCTTCCTTCCTTCCTTCCTTCATTGTTTGCTTTCTTCCTTCCTTTCTAGTTGAGTCTCTTTTGTTTTTACATTCTTCTGACGCTGTCATTAATACCTGCCGTCTGGTGTCTGGGTTTTCTCCTCTTAACACTTCTCCAACATTTCCTCAGTTCTCGCTCATATCTTGCATGTATTTCTGCAATTTGTTTTCCTTCCGTTAGTTATTCCTATATTTCAATGTTTCTATAATATTTGTGTGTGTTTTTTTGTGTGTTTGTACATCCTGTTTGTGTGGTCTCTTGTGCTGGTGTATTTGTCAATACTTAAAAAAAAGGAGAAAACCTTTTAGCCCAACCAGTACCGTAATAACCCCAGCAACCTACCTAACCTATCGAGTCATGCATAGAAAATGTGGATATTTGCGAGTCGTTATTTTTCTTTAATGGGTTACATTTATATTTTTAACCTTACGATAACGTAAGGCGTCGCGAGCTTATAGTTGAGAAAGCGGGTTGTGTGGGTGTAGTTATGTCTCGTGTCTCCCGGCGGCTATCTTGAGGTTATCTTGAGATGATTTCGGGGTTTTAGTGTCCCCGCGGCCCGGTCCTCGACCAGGCCTCCACCCCAAGGAAGCAGCCCGTGACAGCCGACTAACACCCAGGTACCTATTTTACTGCTAGGTAACAGGAGCATAGGGTGAAAGAAACTCTGCCCATTGTTTCTCGCCGGCGCCTGGGATCGAACCCAGCACCACAGGATCACAAGTTCAGCGTTCTGTCCGCTCGGTCGACCGGCGCCCCAATAGGCTTTCTTGAGTTTTTCTAAGATTCTTGACTCTGCTTGGATATCAGTCCCAACATGGGTTCCCTCTGGTGTGTGGTCCAACATGGCTATCACTCCATGGGTGCCCGATATCACACTTGTTGATTCGTAAGTCTTTATGATAATAATGAGTGTCTCCTCACACTCCTCACATGACGGGACTCACAACTAGTATTTACTCACACGTACAAACATGTACTGTACTCAAAAAAACTCTCTGTATTATTGAATTAGCCCAACAGGTACACTATGCAAATGAAGACCCCCTAACTCATCTTATCTAACCAATCCTAGGCCCTAATATACACTATCTTAAGCATAATATAGTACATATACAAGGTCTAGGAATGATATAAGTTTGGTTTATAGTCTATTTTGGTCGTGCCATCTCCAAAATAAATATGAATCGTAAATTTGATAAGTGCCAGAGTAGAGTAGTGTGTGTGTCAATGTTGTCACTCGTGGTGTCTGTGAGGGCCGGCAGAGGGGGAAAGTGTTGTCACTGGTGGTGTCTGTGAGGGCCGGCAGAGGGGGGAAGTGTTGTCACTCGTGGTGTATGTGAGGGCCGGCAGAGGGGGGAAGTGTTGTCACTCGTGGTGTCTGTGAGGGCCGGCAGAGGGGGGAAGTGTTGTCACTCGTGGTGTCTGTGAGGGCCGGCAGAGGGGGGAAGTGTTGTCACTCGTGGTGTCTGTGAGGGCCGGCAGAGGGGGGAAGTGTTGTCACTCGTGGTGTCTGTGAGGGCCGGCAGAGGGGGGAAGTGTTGTCACTCGTGGTGTCTGTGAGGGCCGGCAGAGGGGGGAAGTGAGTTATGTGAGACTCAAGCAATAAATTACATTCTTCTCCGTATTGCAAGGGGTACATTGCAAGGACTGCAGGGGGGGGGATGGAGGAAGGTTGCATGTGTTGCTAAAGTGGGCTGAGAGTAATAATAATACAGTAATATTATATATATATAACATTATATATAATACAGCAAGAGAGTATTATGATACAGCAAGTGGGAGTAAGACTACAGTGTGAAATATAAAGTTACAATTGGGAGTTACATTGGTGGGAGGTGGGGGGCTAGTACGCTCCCT
>NC_091201.1:26988455-26995955 GCF_040958095.1 Procambarus clarkii
CCTTGCATCAGTCTCCATCAATGTCAAGTTAGACCATCGCCCTGTATCAAAGACAATCCAACTATCGCTTTAGAATGGCGACCTATTTAGAATTTAAAATTTTGACATTATACGAATCGGCTGTTTGTAATTGTTACCAAAACTAGCATAGACAGACAGAGAAACTAATGTTACCACCTTAGAAGGAACAATCAGAATGATTGTATTTCAGATAAATCATCACTATACTAAATTTGAATGACAAAGGTTCCCAGAGAAGATTCAACAGACTATTGCTTGATGAGCGTGGCCGCATTAGGCTACAAGTATTCCCCCCTCACCCTAGACTCATTAGAGTGAAACTTTAAAAACTTACCACCACCACCACCACTCTGTGTACTCAGTGGGTTACAGTACACCACACCACACAACACTGTGCTGTATTCCTCCCACAACAGCCTAATCTCCCGCCCCGCCATTACACTCTAGCAGCTCATTTGTACCCAAGAAAAGTACAGGAAGAGTAGAGGCACGTGAGAGTAGGAGAGAGAGAGAGAGGGATGATGTTCCGGAAAAAGGGGAACTAGATAGACCTCTCCCACGGTCATGGGGCTAGATAGACCTCTCCCATGGGCTAGGAAAGACGGTATTCCATCCCTGCTAGCGGCAGGACCGTGGGAGGGATAGCAGGAACAGGAGAAAGGACACAGGTGGACAGAGAGGGAGGTAATGGATGGAAATGAGAAGTAAAGAAGGAGGAATGTAATGTCAGAGACTTATGAGGAGACAGATTTAAAAAAAGAAAGATGTAAAGTAGAACACGAGTAAGAAAAAAAGCGAAACAAGAGAATGGAAAGAGGAAGAAGAACGGTGAAGAAGAGAGAGAGAGAGAGAGAGAGAGAGAGAGAGAGAGAGAGAGAGAGAGAGAGAGAGAGAGAGAGAGAGAGAGAGAGAGAGGGAGGGAGGGCGAAATACAAGGAGGAAGGGAGGAATGAGTTAACAGGCGGAGAGAAGTGAATGAATATTAGATGAGGGAACCAGTGGAGGAAAATTGAGAGAGCGGGACTTGCCTAGTGAGGAAGAAAGAGAGAGAGAGAGAGAGAGAGGAGAGAGAGAGAGAGAGAGAGAGAGAGAGAGAGAGAGAGAGAGAAGGAAGAATGGAAGGAGAGGGGGTAGAGGCGAGTCAATAAAATGACGTAAGACGATAAAAAAATGTAAATAAAGTGATGATTCAAAAGGATAGAGAGAGAGAGAGAGGCAGATAACTATCATTAGCGGGTATTATTGTACGACAATAATGGTCAAAATAATAAATATAGTGAATAACCAAACGTGAAAGAGAGGGATGATGATGCACGAGGGTGTATGTGATGAATGGTGATGATGTATGAGGAGATGGCGCAACAGGAAGATGAATGAGGCGTTGGTACAACCTTGAGAAGCACAAGAACTCTAATAGATGACTTTTGTTTACTAAGAAGAGCTGCAGAAAATGGGAATTATTCTTCATGTAGCTGAATGCTTCAGTATTTTTATGTTAACCAAACAAAAAACGGGTTTTATAAGAACTGAGTGCTACAAAGCACTTGGAAAGTCAAACAAATAGTTTTTGTTTTGAAGTTAATGACTTTTTTTTATTTGTAAGAATATTCCAGCGTTAGGCTTGAACCACTGGGCTAACTATCTGACTGGTCTGGAAACAAGGTTGGAGATTTATGGAACAAGTTACCGGGTATAGTAAGACTAGTCTGTCCTCAGGCTGTGTTCATTTCCATCCAGCGGCCGACCCCCCCCAAAGCCTCGTTCATTACTTTAACGAGCTGTTTGTTCATAATAGCGATGTTCTCAAGTATACATTAATATTATATGTATTAGCGTATTGTGCATATTAAGGTGTTTAGTTGACCAGACCACACACTAGAAGTTGAAGGGACGACGACGTTTCGGTCCGTCCTGGACCATTCTCAAGTCATCGACTGAGAATGGTCCAGGACGGACCGAAACGTCGTCGTCCCTTCAACTTCTAGCGTGTGGTCTGGTCAACATACTTCAGCCACGTTATTGTGACTCATCGCCTGCTTAAAGTGTTTAGGTTCTGTTGGCGATTATTTGTATTTGTAGTACGTGGGTGAAGCATTTACAGCGATGCGATTCGAATAGAGGTCATCACCAGAGTATTGTTCGAAAAGTGTTCGTACGTCGGTTAAGTCGTTTCCCTAGCCAGAGTCCGTAGTCGCATACAAAGATCCAAGCTCGTTAATGCAGCCGCCAAACCCCCAGCTGCTTATGAATGAAAAATAGTTTACACACGACTCACAACTGCTGACGTTCGAACACTTCCGGAACAAGTGCTTCACTGACGACTTTTGTTCGAACCACAACGCTGTAAATGCTTCACCCACGTACTACAAATACGAATAATCGCCAACAGAGCCTAAACACCTAACCTAACCTATGCCTATATATACACAATATGCTAATATATTATAATATTAATTTATATTTGAGAAAATTCCCGTTTTGAATGAAGAGCATGTTAAAATTGATGAATGCGTCTGTGGGGTCGACCGCTGGATGGACAGCCTGTCTTCGTGTACATTATATGGGTGGATAGCACGCTGGAAACGTAATCCTGTGGCCCCGGTTCAATTCCCGGCGCCGGTGAGAAACAAAAATGGGCAGAACTTCTTTCACCCTGATGCCCCTGTTACCTAGCAGTAAATAGGTACCTGGGAGTTAGATCCTGGGGTGGGGGGGGGAATAGTATTAACAGTTGATTGATCGACAGTTGAGAGGCGGGCCGAAAGAGCAGTGCTAAACCCCCGCAAGCACAACTAGGTGAATACTAGGTGAATGCAGAAGAGTAAGGGAAGACATGATCACTACCTACAAAATTCTCAGAGGAATTGACTGGGTAGATAAAGATAAACTGTTTAACACGGGTGGTACGCGAACAAGGGGACAGAGGTAGAAACTGAGTACCCAAATGAGCCACAGGGACGTTAGAAAAAACTTTTTCAGTGTCAGAGTAGTTAACAAATGGAATGCATTAGGCAGTGATGTGGTGGAGGCTGACTCCATACACAGTTTCAAGTGTAGATATGATAGAGCCCAGTAGGCTCAGGAACCTGTACACCAGTTGATTGACAGTTGAGAGGCAGGACCAAAGAGCCAGAGCTCAACCCCCGCAAGCACAACTAGGTGAGTACGCACGTCTTGCTCTGGATCTTTGAGGTGTAAATGTAAGATGGTGGCTGTGTGGGAGTTATGACCGGGGCTCGAAGCACACCTGGTAAATATTTGATGGGTGTTGAGGTGGCGGCCACCAGCCATCATTGTTGGCGGTAAGTCAAGCCTGGCCTCGGGCCGGGCTTGGGGAGTAGAAGAACTCCAGAACCCCATCAACCAGGTATCAACCAGGTAGTGGCGCCACCTGACGGCTCCTTGGCCTCGGGCCGGGCTTGGGGACTAGAAGAACTCCAGAACCCCATCAACCAGGTATCAACCAGGTAGTGGCGCCAACTGACGGCTCCCGGCGGTACTTGGCGGTGCTCCTGCCCTCTGGTGGTGGTCGCTGGTGGTGGGTGTTGTTCCTGGTGATGTTGCTGGTTCTATTATATCTGCCTTTGAGATCTACATGGAGCTGGCTTCTACTACTTCCTCTTCCAGTCTACGTTCCTGCTAACTACCCACATCCGGTATAGTGACGGCCTTGCTTCTTGCAAGTCGGCGTTCGATCCCCCGATAATTCGCGTGGTTGGGCACCGTGATACTGCCTTCAAGTCCTTTCCCAGATCCTTGTCCTCCTTGTCCTGTGTCTCTCAACAGTCACCCTTGTCCTTCTCCTGCTGTTATTCGTCATTGTACCTTTGTATTCTTCCTCTGATTACTTGTACGTAATTTTATGTAATAACAATAATATTTATTCAGGTAAAAGTATACATAGAAAATGAGGTACAAACGGAATGTTGGATTTCAAGGTAGAACTAATATATATATACTATGGCTAAAGCCGCTAGCTAATACGGGCAAGGATATCTTTTCTCTGTGTTTTCCTTGCGCCTCTGGGACCTCTGCTGTCACCCTGTTCTCTCTTGTTTTACACAGTGGTTGGTTGGGGCGGTCCTCGTTGTAAACTTCTGCGCCCTTTTTTTAGGTGTCCAGGTTTACTGCTTGAGGTGAAAACGCAGTCCCCCACCATGCTCAGTCACTCCACCTGTGTCTCCACCACCTTGCCTCTCCACCACCTGTCTCTCCACCACCTATGACTCAACCACCTGTGACTCCACGACCTGTCTCTCCACCATCTGTGTCTCCACCTGGCCCTCCACTGGGCACTGGAGCGTCAGCTTCCTTGATAGCTCGCCCGCTTGAGGCTTAAGGGTTGATTGCCCTCTGATCCAGCTTACTCCTAGTCAAAATCAGATCGTGGCGATGTGGTTCAATACTGACCCTTATTGCTGAGGGTTGTGGCTTGTTGACTCGGTGCTGCTTGGCTACTTCTGTCGTGTGTGTGTGTACTCAGCTATTTGTGTTTGCAGGATCGAGCATTGAGTCTTGGAGCCTGTCTTTAGAGCTTCGGTTGTTTACAGCAATGACTCCGGTCCTATTTCCCTATTATAGCTGGTTTTAAGATTATGAATGTGTGTGTGTGTGTGTGTGTGTGTGTGTGTGTGTGTGTGTGTGTGTGTGTGTGTGTGTGTGTGTGTGTGTGTGTGTAATTACCCAAGAGTAGTTACCTAAGTGTAGTTACAGGATGAGAGCCACGCTCGTGGTGTCCCGTCTTCCCAGTACTCTTTGTCGTATAATGCTTTGAAACTAAAACATAAAGTGTGTGTGTGCATTAACATATAAGTATTTTCTTGCTTTTTATGCTGGTTAATGTGCACTTTTGTCCTAGTTTATCTGACTAGCGTCTTCCACAACAGCCAGTAACGAGGCAACAGCCCAATTACCCTTAATATTAACAATAGGTGTGGAATAATTTCCCCTTTAACAGCAATAGATAATTTTCTCCCTTAAATGGAATAACGAATGAAGGTTGTTAGCCATTACAAATCGATCTAAAGTTAGCTTAAGCTCACACGACTACAGCTCACTAGTGAGCCCATTAGTTAACGTATAAATTACACCTATTATTACACCAAACTCCTATTAAGCGAAGTATGTTGAGCGTAACCCGGATAGTACGATCTAGTAGACCGTTTTAGCGGAGAGGAAACAACTTTACCCAAATTAGAAAATAATTTTTTAATAAGATAATACGCTGAGAGAGGATAAGCTTGGGAGGAAATTGGCCCACATATTGCTGGGGCAGGTGCTATGCTAATTAGCCGTGGGGCAGGTAGCTCATCTTCCACCCCACCCCCCCCGCCCCCCTTCAAGATGAGTTGATGGTGTGTATAGGGGGGGGAAGGATGAGTTGATGGTGTTGAAGACATACCTCAACACATTGTCATCATTCTCTCGAGGTAACTATCTTGAGGTTATCTTGAGATGATTTCGGGGCTTTAGTGTCCCCGCGGCCCGGTCCTCGACCAGGCCTCCACCCCCAGGAAGCAGCCCGTGACAGCTGACTAACTCCTAGGTACCTATTTACTGCTAGGTAACAGGGGCATTCAGGGTGAAAGAAACTTTGCCCATTTGTTTCTGCCTCGTGCGGGTATCGAACCCGCGCCACAGAATTACGAGTCCTGCGCGCTATCCACCAGGCTACGAGGCCCAGATAACTAGCCATCAGGAGCTGAATGGCTTCAACCTGGGTTCATAAACGAAGGGTTTTAATGATTTGATGATGGGAAAAAACCTCTTCTCCCAACCCCCTTTGGCTTCACACCGGAGAGAAACCCACAAACTCCACATGCTAATTCACACACAGAGATCACACTAACGTGATGCATCAAATGGCAGTGATTAAGGCAGTGTCTGGGATGCTCCCGGACGCAGGTTCGAATCCTCGTCACGGCCCTTGTGGATTTGACCACATGCTAATTCTCTTCCCTCCTCCTCCTCTTACTCCGACTTCCGCCGCTAGAGGGACGGGGTGCTGAAGACGGACTCACTTGACCACCTCATAACTCACAATTATGAGGCAGTGTACTCGTCCTTACCTGTAATTACCAACACCCAGGGGTTAATAGCCCTGTGATTACCTCTCTCACCCGCCAGGACCGGGGTTGGACACGGGGGGGGGGGGGAGAGGGACTAGTGTGTTCAGTACCGGTGAGGATCTGGTTCAGTACCTGTGCGAACCTGGTTTTAATACCTGTATACATCTTATTTCTTAACCTCTCACATTCTAGCATGAAGGACAATTATTTGTTTCGGTCAATATTACATCATTTTGCACATTAACGAAGTGAATAGTAATCACCAGGACAATAACAAGGCAAGCCTGTTGTTTGAACGGATCAATATAGCCGAAAATACATTAATTTAGACGTCAATATTTGTTTCTCGTGTGTGTGTGTGTGTGTCTTTGGGGGCTTTGGGGATCATATCTTGGCACTATTTTGACCCCTGCTTGCCATGTCTCTACGTCTGGTCAACCAGGCTGTTAGACGCCGCTGCTCGCAGTTACTCGTATGAATACGTCAAGGGGGGGTGGTAGGGGGAGGGGAGGGAGTGTAGGCGGTGTAGCGACATATATTTTCCTCACGTCAATATGTGTTTTCCCGCGAAAAAATCACTCTATATTCAGGTGTGTAAATTTAGCAACTATTTTTTTTTTTTGCATATTTAGCCTGCACTTCACAGCTGTGTTTTGCGCGGGGGGAAAAATGATTCTGAGGATTAGGACTTCGCTGTCAGCTAATTGTTGTGCGATAGCAACTGTTTTTATAAGTGTTATGAGTCCGTGTTTGGTGTTGTGGGAGCGCGGTGTCTGACGTTTATTGTTTGGGTCCGGGAAAATACGGTATGTAGTAGGCTGAAGAGTATTATTTTGTTTTTTTTCCTTCTGATGGTAATGGTTTGTGTATCTTTGGTATTGTGTTTATTATTTGTGCCTGGAGCATCGAGGTGTTAGCTCCTGGGCCCCGCCTCTCAACTGTCAATCAACTGGTGTATAGATTATCCTGAGGCTACTGGGCAGAATCAAAATCGTGCATTTACTGCCCTGAGGGTGGGAAGGCGGGGCTACAGAGCTAAAGCCCGACCCCCTGCCAGTACACGAATACACACAAGCGGAAATTTGCTCCACTAAGGGTAATAATTTTATTTTTTTTTTTATTTTTATCTTCAAGTGAATTTGCATATTGTAATGAAGTTTTCTGGTCGGTAGGACTCGCCTCACTGTGTGTGTGGAGGTGGTGCTCTAGCTCCTGGTCCCTCCTATGTTTTATTCTGAAGGGTGTAATTAGTCCAGCTTGTTCTTCATATTTCCAGTGTGATAATGATGTTTTAAAACCTGTGTGTGTGTGTGTGTGTGTGTGTGGTGTGTGTGTGTGTGTGTGTGTGTGTGTGTGTGTGTGTGTGTGTGTGTATGTGTGTGTGTGTGTGTGTATGTGTGTGTGTGTGTGT
>NC_091201.1:27000955-27088455 GCF_040958095.1 Procambarus clarkii
TCGAGCACTCTCTCCTTGTATGATGTTTTTAAGAATACAGGACACATCTGGAAGGAATGGAAGGAACGCCAGGAACGGAAGGAACGCCAGGAACGGAAGGAACGCCAGGAACGGAAGGAACGCCAGGAACGGAAGGAACGCCAGGAACGGATGGAACACCAGGAACGGAAGGAACGCCAGGAACGGAAGGAACGCCAGGAACGGAAGGAACGCCAGGAACGGAAGGAACGCCAGGAACGGAAGGAACGCCAGGAATGGAAGGAACACCAGGAACGGAAAGAACGCCAGGAACGGAAGGAACGCCAGGAATGGCAAGAACACCAGGAACACCAGGAACGCCAGGAACGCCAGGAACACCAGGAACGCCAGGAACACCAGGAACACCAGGAACGCCAGGAACGCCAGGAACGCCAGGAACACCAGGAACGCCAGGAACACCAGGAACGCCAGGAACGCCAGGAACACCAGGAACACCAGGAACGCTAGGAACGCCAGGAACACCAGGAACACCAGGACACCAGGAACACCAGGAACGCCAGGAACGCCAGGAACGCCAGGAACACCAGGAACACCAGGAACACCAGGAACGCAGGAACGCCAGGAACGCCAGGAACACAGGAACGCCAGGAGGAACGCCAGGAACACCAGGAACGCTAGGAACACCAGGAACGCCAGGAACACCAGGAACACCAGGAACGCCAGGAACGCCAGGAACATCAGGAACACCAGGAACGCCAGGAACACCAGGAACGCAAGGAACACCAGGAACGCCAGGAACACCAGGAACACCAGGAACACCAGGAACACCAGGAACGCCAGGAACACCAGGAACACCAGGAACACCAGGAACGGAATCTTAGAGTTATCAAACAGATCTTCTAAAGACATCATTAGACGAGAACTCTTGGAATAAATGTTAAGAAAACAGAACATTACAAACTATTCACATCTCACACTGATAAAAATTGAGCCATTTAGAGATAAAATTTAAACTCATGCTGCATACAAATGACCAACTCGTCTTATTACTAAGGATTAAATCTCTCAAATCATTCCGCTGTATCCATAATTCGCTTCCGGTAGTGGATTATCGGACTAATGATTGGTACTGAGGATTAGTCCCACAAGATTGGTGAATAGGATTATTAAGAATCGTAATATTAAAGGAATAGGAAGTAAATTTGGTAACTAGTTCAGGAAAATGTAATGGAATAGGAATTGATTCTAACGTCAGTGTTGCCTGTTCCTCAGGCAACAGTACCAGTAGCTGGAACTGTTCCTCAGGCAACAGTACCAGTAGCTGGTACTGTTCCTCAGGCAACAGTACCAGTAGCTGGTACTGTTCCTCAGGCAACAGTACCAGTAGCTGGTACTGTTCCTCAGGCAACAGTACCAGTAGCTGGTACTGTTCCTCAGGCAACAGTACCAGTAGCTGGTACTGTTCCTCAGGCAACAGTACCAGTAGCTGGAACTGTTTCTTAGGTGGAACGACAAGTTTCCTAGTCAAGCGAAATCATTAGTTTGTTTTTCTCTTTCTTGCTCTCGTCTTTTAAGAAAGTCTTGGAGGGAAGTGCCCTAAGAGGGAGGGAGAGAGGTGGGAGGGAAGGAGGGAGGGAAGTAGCCTAGGAGGGAGAGAGAGAGAGGTGGGAGGGAAGTACTCTAGGAAGGAGAGAGGTAGGAGGGAGAGGTCACTGCCCCCATATGGAGAACGAGGGGAGAGAGTTGTTACTTCAGATTTAGCTACTCAGAACGAAGTGTCCATGTAGCACGGGCTATGGTGAGCCCGTAATGGGGGGGGGGGAAGAGGTCACTGCCCCCATATATATAGGGGGTGAGATACAGATTACAGTTACAAATACAGCTGCTGGCACAGCAGTACAGTTACAGGTGGAGCCGCTGGTACATGTGGACTACTAATTAAATCCTGTAAAGGGGGCAAATTTTTTCTATAAATGTGAAGGGGAAGAGGAAGCCATGAGGACTCAAGAGGGCCGCAGGGAATTAATGAAGGCACTTTCCTCTTCACAACCACCAAAGTCAAGCTGGAACACTTGTGGCAGCCGCGAGCAAAAATATTTATTGGAAATATTTATAACGAGGCTGGAAAAATCTTATTTTATATTTATTTGACTTTTCTGGTATTTTTTGTTAAAAAAAAAAAGTCATGTTTACGTGAATTTTGAAAGTAGAAATGTAGCCTCTGATGATTTGTTAGATTTGTAATGAAAACGGAACTTGGTCCCAAGGCAATGTATATAATAATTTTTTATTGTAGTTACTGTAGTAGTTGAAGGAACTAGTGTTCTAGTGAAGGCATTAAAGGTTTATCACAGAGTTTACAATCTGAGTATTCTGGTAGTGGCTCAGCCTCACTAACCTGCCAGATGTGTCTATAGCCTAAGTGAATTACCGCAATGACTACATCACATTGCCTGGTCCGGTTACTGTGCTGACCATACAAATGCCTATTATTACAAAACTTGTCATAGCTTTTAATACTGCAGCTTTCAGGTCTCTGGTATGAAATGATGGACAACGTTTCGGTCAGCGGTAGAGCCTTACCCAGGACAGGTCATGACATAAGGGCGCCGAAACGTCGACAATTTCATTGTACACAAATACATGAGGTGTATATTTCATATATTTTTTTATTTGTGTCATTTCATATGTTTTTGTTTAATAACTACGAAAACTACTGTAGTTTTAAAGCAATAGTTAGTGGACACTAATGGTTATTTTGGGAAAAAAATGTATTGATAAAATATATCGGGAATTATTTTATATATATATATATATATATATATATATATATATATATATATATATATATATATATATATATATATATATATATATATATATATATATATATATATGTGTGACTTTTTGTGTCTTGTTAACAAAAGGTACTTTTTATGGAAGTGAAAAATTGGTAAGTTATATAAACTAATATTTTCATATTATTTAAATTTTGGAAAGGTGATTAATGTTCATTTGTGTCGTATATTTGTAGGACAGACGTAAAATATATATATATGCTCGCAAATTTTCGTTCGCTTTGTGAAACAAAAAAATTTATTTTGTATCAACGCATTTTTGTATTTGTGATAGATAGGTAACTGTGTATTGTGTGTGTGTCTGTCTGTGTCTCTATCTTTATCACTTTCCCTGTCTGTATATACATTCCTCTCTGCCCTTTCACAAACTGCTCCCTGGGGGCCATATACCCGCCATATGGCTCCCAAATGCCAATATTTCCCCCTGACTCGTCTTATTCTGCGCGCGCGCGAGAGACAGAGAGAGAGCCCGCAAACACACACCGAAACTACGACGTTGCTACAACGTTCGAACTAGTTTTAACACCACCTAACCAGTTATAACAACCAATATAGCAAGTTGTAACAACGTTCTAATACGTCATAAATACGTTAAGCCAAGATGTAACAACTTTATTACAAGTTGTAACAAGCGGAAAATAAAGACAGTTACGGTTTGTGTTTCCAGAGAGAGTTCCTTTAACAGCTCTTCAGAAACGCCTTATTCTATGTCCCGGTCACAAACTTGTAAGTTTCCCTCCCCAGCAGTTTCCTGGCGCTTGTAGCCAGGTATGGCCTCCTTGGTCTTCATACTTTCTGCCTGTGCGAAACGTTTGTGCTCGGTCTGAAACACTTCCTCTCAGACGGAAACGCCATTTTCCAGTCTGGAACAACTGCTCTTCTCTTGGCACTATGG
Source organism: Procambarus clarkii (assembly GCF_040958095.1). Classification (NCBI taxonomy): domain Eukaryota; kingdom Metazoa; phylum Arthropoda; class Malacostraca; order Decapoda; family Cambaridae; genus Procambarus; species Procambarus clarkii. Next base: position 27,004,688 of record NC_091201.1, read on the forward strand.
AACTCTGGCACTCTGGTCGTTTGACCTGTGGTGTGTGTGGGGACGTTCAGTTTTTTCCTCGTTCGAGTCCCCCCTCCTCGTTTCTTGTCGTCCAGAAACACTTAAGAGCTCGTTAAGAATAAGGATGGGAGTTCTTGCTAAGAATTTTACAAGCTAAGACATGCTGTGAACTGCGTCTCTTTTACGCTCTTTATTTTAAACCAAATTTGTAGGTTTATATTAGATATATGTATGTATATATATATATATATATATATATATATATATATATATATATATATATATATATATATATATATATATATATATATATAGACGTATAAACATCCACACACACACACACATGTCGTAGTGGTTGGGCTTTACCATCTGTCATCTTCGCCCCGTCAACCTAACCTAACTTTATAATTGATCATAAAGGTTCCTTACTGCCAAGGGCGGGGGGCGGGGGGGGGGGGGACTTCCCAAAACTAGGCGAAAATTCTTTGTGAATTTGTGTTTGCGATGAGCTGGCATGGTTTTAAGGCGTCGCTTAAGTGTGGGTTTACGAGGCGGGTTAGCGCCGCGGCAAGTGACGTCGCCAAGACCTTTTTTGGGGCGAGGGCAGGCCATTCAGGGAGGCCATTGTGCTGTTAAGACACTCCAAGGTTCAATTACGCCCGCTCATTGAGTCAGCTGTACACACACACCCACGACTCAATGGTACTGAGTCTCTTGCGCAACGCTCTGCGCCTGGTAGGTCGCACACACGCACGCACGCGCGCACGCGCACGAGTACACACACACACACACACACACACAAGATCGGGATCCAAGAGTCAATGCTCGATCCTGCAGACACAACTAGGTGAGTACAACTAGGTGAGTACACACATATCACGCATTAGGCAGTGATGTGGTGGAGGCTGACTCCATACACAGTTTCAAGAGTAGATATGATAGAGCCCAGTAGACTCAGGAACCTGTACACCAGTTGATTGACAGTTAAGAGGCTGGACCAAAGAGCCAGAGCTCAACCCACCCCCGCAAGCACAACTAGGTGAGTACACACCTGTCATACAATTCCCAGTGTGAGTGAGAGTCTGTCCCACAGACTCCACAGATAAAAAGATGGAGTTTAAGACAGAAGGAACTCCTAAAATCATTGCCCTAAGCACTTTGGGATTGTCACATGACTATAATTCTCACCAGCTATTGGAGTGAAGGAAGAAAGCGCCAAGCCATTACGACTATATAGCACTGGGAAAGGGGTCAGGATAAGGATTTGAGATGGGACGGAAGGTGAAAGGAATGGTGCCCAATCACTTGTGGACGGTCGGGGGATTGAACGTCGACCTGCATGAAGCGAAACCGTCGCTCTATCTTTCAGGTAGATCGCCAAATTGACGGTGTCCCGTTTTCTGTTTTGGGTCCTCGGGTTGGGTTAGGTTTGGGTAATTTAGCACTAGAGTTTATAGTGACGTTGGTAACGCTTGGGCAAACGGGCTGGACAATTGCCATCTATGAGTGAGCAGACACAGTTAACCAAAGCCTAATTAGACACCACTACAGCCAAAAATAAACATTTATTTGACGTGATTTATGAGGATAAATAGAACAAATGATCGTCATTTGTTAACAATTTGACCAAACAGCGAAGTCGCCACCAGACGCCCTCGCTTGGCGCGCAAATTTAAACCACCTTTCAAACTTGTATCGAGGATGAATTACTATATAATACATCGGAATTAAACAGAAATTGCCGATTTAATTGTGTTTTACTTTTAATCAACCGTTTGAGTAATATAAATGACGTTAATCAAGTCGGTAACAAGTAATGTGAATGTTTACTGTGTACAGTGCCCGCGTAGATGCCAGAGGTACGATGATGACGGCAAGGTGCAGAGGGCGCTCACAGATTGAAAAAAAATGACTGCATTTAAAACTCCAAATATGTGCAATGAGCCAGAATTCGGTTAAAAAATAACGCTCAATGGTCATATTTTCGACTAGGCTTCGTATTTTGACAACTACAGGTCAATTTGTGCCAAATCTGACCAATTGTCGTTTTCACTAATTTGTATATTTTCTGTATAAAAAGTCGTAATTTAAGTACTTAGCTACCAAACAAAAATGAAAATTGTTATTTCTCATTGTTTTTCCTTTAAAAAAAACAAATTTGAGCATGGATTGAAAATATAGTAAAGCGTAGTTTGTAGTAAACTAGTTTTTGTTATGAATTAGGCTTTAAATGGCAGTTGTGCAACACCGCTGCCTGACGTATGACTCGTGGTTTAAATAAGCCGCCGTGGTAATGCCACATCCTCCAAGTGCCAGTCAGACTTTTCAACACATTTGCTGCCAAAAGTTGGTTAAGATAACTTTGCAGAGGACAATTGGATATTTATGCCAGAAAAATGATGCAGTATATAATTATGCTGCCTGGTCGTGACGCCCTGCTGCCTGACGCATGAGGCTCCTTATCATTATGTTCAAAGTTATTGTTAATTATAATTTAGCATTATACAATATGAAAAAACTGAACATATTACATTGTATGTTTATTTAGGACTTTAAAACAGTGGTGGAAGTTGTACAATAACAACGGCTACTATGGTACGACCAGCAGGTCCGGTCTCGTATGCAAAGCTGTTTAATTAACTCAATTTAACTCTTGTCAAAAACTGCGACGGTTAACCCGATTATTTCCGATGATAAATGACCAGGAGCGGGTAAACAGTTCGCAACTGTTTATTAATGACTTATATTCGAATGCTGTGAACAGGGTGTTGGCAAGTGTGTAATTACCTAAGTGTAGTTACAGGATGAGAGCTATACGCTCGTGGTGTCCCGTCTTCCCACTACTCTTTGTCGTATAACGTTTTGAAACTACTGACGGTTTTGACCTCCATCACTTAGCTTGTTCCAACCGTCTACCACTCTTGTTTGCAAAAGAAAACTGTCTAATATTTATTCGGCACCTTTGTGCCGAATCTGTGTCCGAATCTTTAGCTTGAATCTGTGTCCTCTTGAAGTTGCTGGTTCTAGGAATTCCTCTTTTGTCAATTTGGTCGATTCCTGTTAGGATTTTGTATTTGGTGATCATATCACCAAAATACAAAATAATGTGCGTCTTGGGCAAACCCAGCGCATAGGTTCGAATCTCCCACCACGGCCCCTTGTAGATTTCGTCACGATGGGCTGTACATGTGGGAGGTGGCGTCGTTAGAAAAGACATTCTAAACCCTTTATTTTAGGCTACGGGCTCACCATAGCCCGTGCTACTGGGGATAGTCAATCTCTCAAGGACGTCTGAATAGTTCCTATCCCCCACCATCTGAAACAGTAATATATGTAGAGTATTAAATATACACATGATGAGCGCTCCTGTCGTGGGCTGTGATTACCATACATCACGGTGGAATGCTGGAGGTGTGTGTATGGGTAAGTATGGGAGCGAGAGAGGGGGAGGAATTAGTGGTGATGAAGAGGTAGTGGGGAAGGGGCTTGTAATTATGTCGGGTGTGTTATTAAAATGTTCAACGCCTGCCCTATCGCTCATTGGCGCGCCCAGGAGTGTGTGTGTGGGTGTGTGTGGGTGGGTGTGTGTGGGTGGGTGTGTGTGGGTGGGTGTGTGTGGGTGGGTGTGTGTGGGTGGGTGTGTGGGTGTGTGTGTGTGTGTGTGTGTGTGTACTCACCTATATGTACTCACCTATATGTGCTTGCAGGATCGAGCATTGACTCTTGGATCCCGCCTTTCGAGCATCGGTTGTTTACAGCAATGACTCCTGTCCCATTTCCCTATCATACCTGGTTTTAAAATTATGAATAGTATTTGCTTCCACAACCTGTTCCTGAAGTGCATTCCATTTCCCCACTACTCTCACGCTAAAAGAAAACTTCCTTACATCTCTGTGACTCATCTGAGTTTCAAGCTTCCATCCATGTCCTCTCGTTCTGTTACTATTCCGTGTGAACATTTCGTCTATGTCCACTCTGTCAATTCCTCTGAGTATCTTATACGTTCCTATCATGTCCCCCCTCTCCCTTCTTCTTTCTAGTGTCGTAAGGCACAGTTCCCTCAGGCGCTCTTCATACCCCATCCCTCGTAGCTCTGGGACGAGTCTCGTTGCAAACCTCTGAACCTTTTCCAGTTTCATTATATGCTTCTTCAGATGGGGACTCCATGATGAGGCGGCATACTCTAAGACTGGCCTTACGTAGGCAGTGTAAAGCGCCCTAAATGCCTCCTTACTTAGGTTTCTGAATGATGTTCTAACTTTTGCCAGTGTAGAGTACGCTGCTGTCGTTATCCTATTAATATGTGCCTCAGGAGATAGATTAGGTGTTACGTCCACCCCCAGGTCTCTTTCACGCGTCGTTACAGGTAGGCTGTTCCCCTTCATTGTGTACTGTCCCTTTGGTCTCCTATCTCCTAGTCCCATTTCCATAACTTTACATTTGCTCGTGTTGAATTCTAGTAGCCATTTCTCTGACCATCTCTGCAATCTGTTCAGGTCCTCTTGGAGGATCCTGCAATCCTCATCTGTCACAACTCTTCTCATCAACTTTGCATCATCCGCAAACATCGACATGTAGGACTCTACGCCTGTAAACATGTCGTTAACATATACAAGAAATAGAATTGGTCCCAGCACCGATCCTTGTGGTACTCCACTTGTTACTGTTCGCCAGTCCGACTTCTCGCCCCTTACCGTAACTCTTTGGCTCCTTCCTGTTAGGTAGTTCCTTATCCATTCTAGGACCTTTCCCCCCACCCCCGCCTGCCTCTCGAGCTTGAACAGCAGTCTCATGTGCGGTACTGTATCAAAGGCTTTTTGGCAGTCCAGAAATATGCAGTCTGCCCAACCATCTCTGTCCTGTCTTATCCTCGTTATTTTATCATAGAATTCCAGAAGGTTTGTTAGGCACGATTTCCCTGTCCAGAACCCATGTTGATGTTTGTTCACAACCTAATGTTCTCCAGGTGTGCAACCAGTCGTAGCCTAATTATTCTTTCCAGTATTTTACAGGGGATGCTTGTCAGTGATACAGGTCTGTAGTTAAGTGCCTCCTCCCTATCTCCTTTCTTGAAGATCGGCACGACATTTGCCTTCTTCCAGCAACTGGGCAATTCTCCTGACATAAGTGACTCATTAAAGATCATTGCCAGAGGCACGCTGAGGGCCTGTGCTGCTTCTTTTAGTATCCACGGTGATACTTTGTCTGGTCCAACTGCTTTAGTTGCATCTAGAGTTGTCAACTGTTTCATTACCTCCTCTGCTGTCACCTCTATATCTGATAGTCTTTCATCTAGGGTAACCCCTTCCAACAATGGGAGCTGCTCAGGCTCGGTAGTGAACACTCCATGGAAACTGGCATTCAGTGCCTCGCAGATTTCCTTGTCACTTTCAGTATATGCCCCCTCTGTCTTCCTTAGTCTTGTCACTTGGTCGTTCACCGACATTTTTCTTCTTATATGACTGTGTAGTAACTTAGGTTGTTTTTCGCTTTGATTGCAATATCGTTCTCATAGTCCCTTTCCGATGTTCGTCTAATGTTAATGTAATCGTTCCTAGCTCTGTTGTATCTGCTTCTGTTGTCCTCTGTTCTTTGTCTTCTGTACTTCCTCCACTCCCGCCTGCTGGCCATTTTTGCTTCCTGACACTGTCTATTAAACCATGGGTTATTATATTCCTTCTTATTTTTTCCCTTTACCGTTGGTATAAATCTCTCTTCGGCCTCCTGGCATTTCTGTATGACTAGGTCCATCATATCTTGGACTGTTTTTCCTCTAATTTCTTCCTCCCACTGCACTTCACCCAGATAGTCCCTTATCCTCATATAGTCCCCTTTCCTGTAGTCAGCTCTCCTTTCCCAGATCTCTTGTCCCATGGTCATAATTTTGAATTCCATCATGTAGTCAAAGACTAGGACACAATGGTCACTGGCCCCTAGAGGTATTTCATGCTCTAAATTCTCGATATCTTCTACGTTCTGGGTGAAAATCAGGTCTAATAGGCTCGGTGCATCTCCTCCTCTTTCCCTTGTGTCTTCCTTCACATGTTGTGTCAGGAAATTCCTGTCTATAACATCTACTAATTTTGCTCCCCACGTTTCATCCCCTCCATGGGGATTCCTTGATTCCCAATTTATCTCTCCATGATTTAGGTCCCCCATGATCAGCAGCTTCGCTCTCATTCTGTGGGCTAGTGTTGCTGCCTTCTGCAGTTCATCAATACATGCTTTGTTGTTGTCATCATACTCCTGCCTGGGTCTTCTACTGTTTGGTGGGGGATTGTAGATTACCATGATCACAATCTTCCTCCCATCTACTGTCAGAGTTCCATGTATGAAGCTTGTGCACTCATTGGTAACTCGATTTCCCAGGTCTTCAAACTTCCATTTCCGCTTTATTAGGAGTGCTACTCCCCCTCCCTGTCTCTGTGTCCTCTCTTTTCGTATCACCTGGTACCCTTCAGGAAAGATAGCATCTGAGATCATGTCATTAATTTTAGTTTCCACAATTGCAACTATGTCAGGATCTGCTTCACTCACTCTTTCTTTTATCTCTTCTGCTTTATTAGATACCCCATCAGCATTGGTGTACCAAACCTTGAGATTCTTCATGGAAACTCTTGTACCAGAGTTCTCCCTTTCTCTGGGGGTCTGGGGGGATCTGGGGGATGTCTGGGGGGTGACTGGGGGCAGAGGGGATCTGGGGGATCTGGGGGGTGTCTGGGGGATGACTGGGGGCGGGGAGGGTCCGGGGGATGTCCGGGGGGATCCAGGGGGTGTCTGGGGGGGTCCGGGGGGTGTATGGGGGGTGAAAGAGTTCAGGAGGGGTGCTTGGGGGGCTACTGGGGGCTGGGCTTCTAGGAAGGTAGGTAGGAGGGTCTGGGGTAGGGCCTGGGTAGGTAGGTCTGGAGTAGGAAGGGCATACTGGGTCTGAAGATTAGGGAGGGCATAGAGGGGTTGGGAGATGGCGTAAGGTTGGGAGACAGATAGAGGTTGAGAGGTTGGGAGGGGGATGGATAGAGGGGGTGGGGGGGACCTCCCACCTCCCTCGCAAGGGTGGGGGGTCACATGGAAGGAGAGGGGATGAGGAGGGGTGAGGGCAGGGTAGGCTTTGGGTGTTGAGGGGATGAGGTCTGGGTGGGTTCTTGGGGTTGAGGGGATGAGGTCTGGATGGGATTTGGGGGTTGAGGAGATGAGAGCTGGGTGGGTTTTGGGGGTTGAGGGGACGAGGGCTGGACGGGTTTTGGGGGTTGAGGTGATGAGGGGGTCCTTGGAATGTGGGATGAATTTGACTCCAGTGGGGTCAGAGGGGTCAAGGGATGTGCTGGGGAGATAAGCAGGGGCGGCTGATTTGGGAAAGGGGTGACCTGAGAAGCACGTGTGAGCTGGTTAGCATGGGGTGGATTAGCACTGGGGTGTGTAGCTGCGCTCAAATGGGAAGAGTCGTATTGTTGTTTGCTTGCTCTGTGGGCAATCTGTTCCTCCTTCGTCATGAATTTGTCAATAAATACGTTGTAGTAATTTTCGCTACCTCTGAGTAGGTGTTTGTGATGCAGTATGTAATCCACTGCCTCTTCGTTAGTGAACTGTACCAGGACAGGTCGTTTCCTGTTACAGTTGTATGGTCCAATGCGTCGGTGGACTTGCACCTCATTCCCTGCCATCTGGGCTCTCATGTCTCTCAAGATCCCCTGTAGTTCCAAATCCTCAATCTCCATCCTTTCCTGCCTCGATGGTGCCCTGGCTTCAAGTAATCCATGGATTATGATTGTCCTCTTTCTCAGTTCAGGGTCATGCTGGTGGCCCTCTCCCTGGCTGACCCCCACCCCTCCTACACCCGCTACTCCACCTACTACTACTACTTCCCCTTCCCCTGCCAAGCTTCCCTTATTCCTGCCAAATTCATTAGTAAGCCTAGATATTTCTCCTTGCCATTCTACCCTGCTCTTCCTGATTTCCTCTTGAATATACTCCATAAACTCTTGTTTGAGTCTTTGAACCTCGCCCTGTATCTTATTAAAGACTTCACTTTTAATCCCCTGGATTAGATCACCTATCCAAACATCCCTCTTCTCTACAAATTTCCCAATCATCTTCTCCACAAACCTATCTTCTTCCTCAATCATAATACTGCTGGACCTAGACGCCCTTCCTGACCTAGTCATTGCTATAATGCAACCTTACCCACAGGGGTTCCAAGTATCTTACCGTCCTGCTAACACAATAGGTGAGTGAATCTCCAAGCGTCGTCCCCGTGGTGGTAGGAGGGTTGCTGCCGGGGTGAGGTCACGCGGTCAGAGGTCGGTGAGGTCTGCTCCACACTACACACTGCCACAATACTACAACTATTTTGAATTACGCTATTTAAACTGTTTTTCTTCACTACTTTATGGCTCTGGCCAAAACTCAAGGTTTTTTCATTCACTTGTACACACTTTTTCACTTCGAAGTTGCCTGATTACCCCTCCCACTCCACTAGTGAACCTGGAGCTCCCAACCCACGTCCACCCAACACGATGGTCACAAGACAAGTGTGTGTGTGTGTGTGTGTGTGTGTGTGTGTGTGTGGCGCCCAGGAGTGTGTGTTGTTGATGGGGGATTGGTCTCGTGTGTGTGTGTGGGGGTGTGGGTGTGTGGGTGTGTGTGTGGGTGGGTGTGTGTGTGTGGGTGTGTGTGTGTGTGTGTGTGGGTGTGTGTGGTGTGAAGTCCAATTTATTGTTTGTTCTTCCAGTCCCCGAAGGTGTTATAATTACACACACACACACACACACACACACACACACACACAATCCTCAGGGGAATCGACCGGGTAAACAAGGATAAACTATTCAACACAGGTGGGACGCGAACAAGGGGACACAGGTGGAGACTGAGTACCCACATGAGCCACAGGGACGTTAGAAAGAACTTTTTCAGTGTCAGAGTAGTTAACAGGTGGAATGCATTAGGCAGTGATGTGGTGGAGGCTGACTCCATACACAGTTTCAAATGTAGATATGATAGAGCCCAGTAGGCTCAGGAATCTGTACACCAGTTGATTCACGGTTGAAAGGCGGGACCAAAGAGCCAAAGCTCAACCCACCGCAAGCACAAATAGATGAGTACACACACCACAACAGTAAATTATTCCCGCCAACTTACGCTTCAAAAGTCGTTGTAAAACTGTTGGGGGGAAGGAAGCATTTAATTAGTTTAAAGTAAGAGATAAGAGCAGTTGACAAGGGCTGCTGCAACGTTGACAAACGTTATGCTCCGGGGGAGGAAATGTCGAGAAATGTTAGGCTTCGGAGGAAACGTTGAGAAATGTTAGGCTTCGGAGGAAAGGTTGAGAAACACTAGGCTGCAGAGGAGGAAATGGTGAGAAATTTTACGCTCTGGAGGTGAGAAACGTTATTGGAGGAAGACATGACGGTGAAAACCTTTTAAGATGTTGAGGAAACGTCAATTATTGGCAAAGAAAAAAAAGGCGGGAAATGATACGATGTGTTGAGATAAGGAGGGCGTGAAGAATCACCACGTAAGGTATAGATACGTCTTCCCCATGACCTTTGTCGTAAATGGTTTCCTCGTGTTTTAATTGTTGCTTGATTAACCTATTTGAAAAATGATTATTTATTTTGAATTTCACTGTAATACGAACGCGCGCCAACAATGACGTCACAATCTGCAAGGCATGCGCTTCGCTGATTGGCTGGCCTGACGTTGCCCTCTTCGCACCTTCTGTTAATATTCTCTCCTTTATTTCTCCTCCTGTACCTCATGTGGCCAGCCACGTCGTGAGTTTGAAGTTGTAACTATCATTCGGTATAATTATAATAATAATAATAATAATAATAATAATAATAATAATAATAATAGAATTAGATTCAATATGGCGTCCCCTCCAAGATGTGTTTTCGCAAATTGTTTACATTTACAATTCTTGTATTATCCGTTTTTTTTTTCCACGATTTCTCGGCGCTAAATTTCTCGAAGCTAAAATTCCAAGGCACTCTGTTAATTGGCTTTGTTTCTGGAGGCCCTCACAGGGAAATTTCTTTACGATTTCTTAACTGAGATAGTTAATGATGTTTTTGCAACCTTATTTTTTAATTATTGTACACGTGGAGTGAAGAAATCTTTTCTGTAATTAGTCTGGTAAATTTAAACCTTGGTATAATTTATGTGTAGGTTAATGTTTTTTTTTAGTCATTTTGTAGTTGTTTTTAAACAATGTCATTAACTAGTAGCATAGAAAACGGTTTATTTCCGTTTATCTGATACGTTCGCCCCGGTCAAGAAATGTAATAATATATGTTAGGTTGGCAATTCAAATTCAAATTTCAAATTTCAAAATGCCAATGCAGTGCCCATTTTCTGTGTCTCACATCTCTGTCTCTTTGTTATCACGGCTACAAGACACGAAGGGTGTAACAGCGCTGTAAGTCGGGCCCCGGGAAATACTCGCTCTCAGCCACCATGACCATGTAATATTATGGCCGCCATTATCCCCCCGCGTTATATCCCGCCAAAATTTAAACCGTTATTTTTGGCGGGAAATAACTGCCACTGAAGATGCAAATGGTGGACAAATTAATTATAACACGGTGTATGTTGTGCCGAGTTTGACACTAATGCAGAGAAGAGTTCCCAAGGCTGTCTCTCCTCACCCCCCCCCCCCACCTCCGGACGGAGGTCGAACGTGGGCGAGGAGGAGTTCGCCACCACTGGATCCACCACCATCCATCCACCAACCCTTCATTCGCTAGTATTTTGCTTCTGTGATCATGAGAATTGTATTCACCGTTGGACGTAAGAGCTAGATTACAGGTCTTTATAACTTCCTTCTCTCTCCTCCTCTCCCTTCCCTCCGTCGTTAGCCAGGCCCTCGCACGCTGTAGATTAGCTTTTAAGCACAGAATGTGTAACAAAGCGGCCATTGGTGGAAGTCGCAGAGTTTGGGCCACCTTTTTTTTTTTTTTTCGAGGGGAACTGTGTAGCGCCTTTCTCTGTGCTTTTGTCTTCCGTGTTCACCTTTCTTTGTCGTGTGTCGTCGTTTTCAATTGCACTTTCACCCATCATGCTCTCTGTCTCTGTCTGTCTCTGTCTGTCTCTGTCTGTCTGTCTGTCTGTCTGTCTGTCTGTCTGTCTCTCTCTCTCTCTCTCTCTCTCTCTCTCTCTCTCTCTCTCTCTCTCTCTCTCTCTCTCTCTCTCTCTCTCTCTCACACACACACACACACACTGAGTGCGAAGTTTGACCATTAAAGTTGTGCCGGATAAAGCCTGGTGCATTAATAAGTGTTTACAGGAAAAAATACACAATTAGTCTGAGTAACATTGATGTTCAGTTTTGGGTGTATTGGCGGGGACTTTCTGGGGGTGACGTGGGGGAGTTTTCTGGGGTGGTGATGGGAGCTTTGTGGGGTGATGTGGGAGAGAAGGTGTTTATAAAGCTGTGTGAGGCGTTTAAAGCCACACACACACACAGCACCGCTCTTGTGCCGGGTAAGTCCACTACGGGCTCACCATAGCCCGTGCTACTCGGAACTTGTTCCGAGTAGCTGAAGCTTTACATTGTGAGACACAGTGTGAGATAGATCATGTTAGCTGAGAGTGAAAAGTGAAGACTCCCGAGTGACGAGCAGTGAATATGTACAGTGAAAATGACTTGAGATGAGAACATGTGGGAAAAGATCATGATTTCTGTTCCCTCCCTCTCACTCCTGTCCTCTCCCACCCCTCTCACCCCCACCGTCTCCTCTTCCATCTTCCTCCACAAATATCTTTCAACTCTGCCAGTCTCTTGAGCAGTGGATGAGCTCCAGTGACGTCACTCATTGATTAATAGACGGAACGGGATAACGAAGGAGAGGGAGGGAGGGGGAGGGAGGTAGTAGACAGGGAGAAGAGGACAGAAGAGAAGTAGAGAGAGAAGGAGGAGAGGACAGAGGGACGGGGGGGGAGAGAGAAGACAGAGGGGACAGGCAGACAGCTATAGTGTTCTGCCTGTTTATGGTTGTTTGTTGTTAAAGATTCGCTACCTGGAACAAAGTTCCAAGTAGCACGGGCTATGGTGAGCCCGTAACTTGATTTTATGGGTTGGTGTGGGGGGGGGGGGCAGCTGTCGTTATCTTGCTGCCTAAGGTGCTCTCTGACATTTTGTTAAGGGTAAATGATTTATTATAAATATGAAATATTTACACACACACACACACACACACACACACACACACACACACACACACACACACACACACACACACACACACACAGGAATCTGTACACCTGTTGATTGACGGTTGAGAGGCGGGACCAAAGAGCCAGAGCTCAACCCCCGCAAACACAACTAGGTGAGTACAACTAGGTGAGTACACACACACACACACACACACACACACACACACACACACACACACACACACACACACACACACACACACACACAGGAATCTGTACACCTGTTGATTGACGGTTGAGAGGCGGGACCAAAGAGCCAGAGCTCAACCCCCGCAAACACAACTAGGTGAGTACAACTAGGTGAGTACACACACACACACACACACACACACACACACACACACACACACACACACACACACACACACACACACACACACACACACACAAAACCTGTCAATTTCCACGCACCTTCAACAGGTATAGTCAGGAAGGCCGAGGCTAAGAAGGAAATTTTCGCCGCGTAGGCCTGGCATGGGCCCCAGGCCGCGCACAAATGTTCCAAATTTTCAAATCTTCAAATTTTGGTTTTTATTATTCACGCGGCAAAGTGAGGTAACTTACAGTTTAACCCTACAATTACAGCTTATCTTTCTTATGGTTAGTTTTTTTAGAGTAAAGGTATAAAGGTTAGTTTAGTTTGGCCACTGTGATAAACTTGGGCGTTAAATGTGGAGTGGAATTACGTTAAGTATTCTTAAGCCGAGACCTCATGTTTTTGGTCCATTTACGGGAGTGTTGTTAAGCCGTGTTTAATGTTAGTGACATAAACAGGCTTTGTTTTATGCGTGCACAGTGTTGTACACGCACGTGCACGCACGCACACACGCGCGCACACACACACACAGGAATCTGTACACCAGTTGATTGACAGTTGAGAGGCGGGACCAAAGAGCAAAAGCTCAACCCCCGCAAGCACAATTAGGTGAGTACACACACAAACACCCACACAGGGCGTCGGTGGCTGTGTGGATAGCACGCTGGACACGTAATCCTGTGGCCCCGGGTTCGATTCCCGGCGCCGGCGAGAAACAAAATGGGCTCAGTTTCTCTCTCCCTGATGGCTCCTGTTACCTAGCAGTAAATAGGTACCTGGGAGTTAGACAGCTTGCTACTTCCTGGGTGTGTGTGTGTGTGTGAAAATAAGTAGTTAGTAACAGTTGATTGATTGATAGTTGAGAGGCGGACAGAAAGAGCAGAGCTCACTCCCCCCCCCCCCCCCGCAAGCCCAACTAGGTGAATACACACTCGCACACCCTACACCAAACAACAAACAAAAAACACACAATGTTTTATCACAGCTGACAAATAAAACAAAATACAATACACCAATAAAAATCGACCATTTTCGGCCCTGGTGATGGAGCCGAGGCGCCATATTAGACGCCAGACGGCGGGCGGGAATTCTTGGAGGAAAACGGAAGTACTGAGAGAGACGGAGTGGGTGGGTGACTATTATAATTGCGGCTCTCGAAGCCCTCGCTTCTTGCAGATCGGGGGATGTTCGATTCCCGATGGGTCCCCACGAGCGGTTGGGCACCCATTTTTTTTGTTTGCAGCCCTCCGCTCTTATATATCTAGCCTCATTGTCCTTTTGTTCCTTGCAAGTGTTACTTGTACTGGCTTAGAACTTTCTCCTCATAATTATTATACCTTATACCGTATGTGATTGTTCCTGCAAGATTGTTGTTGCTGCTGTCGTCTCTCTGGTGGACAGAGAGTTCCTCTGGACTGAGTCTTGTACATAAAGATCGTTAGAGTAAGTGTTCTCTAGCCTAAGAGAGCTAGGAGCGCTGCTAGGACCTCGCCCCCTCGCCCTTCCCAGCCTCAGAGAGCCAAGAACGCTGCTAGGACCTCGCCCCCTCGCCCTTCCCAGCCTCAGAGAGCTAGGAACGCTCCTAGGACCTCGTCCCCTCTCCCTTCCCGGCCTCAGAGAGCTAGGAACGCTGCTAGGACCTCGCCCCCTCGCCCTTCCCAGCCTCAGAGAGCTAGGAACGCTCCTAGGACCTCGTCCCCTCGCCCTTCCCAGCCTCAGAGAGCTAGGAACGCTCCTAGGACCTCGTCCCCTCTCCCTTCCCGGCCTCAGAGAGCTAGGAACGCTGCTAGGACCTCGCCCCCTCGCCCTTCCCAGCCTCAGAGAGCTAGGAACGCTCCTAGGACCTCGTCCCCTCTCCCTTCCCAGCCTCAGAGAGCTAGGAACGTTCCTAGGACCTCTATCCCTCCCTTACCATCACTCTCACTCCTCACACCAAAGAGTCCCGAACGTATTTACGAACAGAGAGAGAGAGGCAGACAGGGTTCCAATACTTTTCCTGCCTCGTTCCATTGATTTTAAACAAATTGTTTTCGTGCTGGTGTAGGACAGTATTGATTTGTTGAAATAATTTGTTTGTCTGGTGGGCATGGTAGAGGCAATGTGAGCGGCGGTATATGAGTATATGTCTCTCTCTCTTGACTCACATGTGTGAGTACAAGAGAATTTTGAACAAGTTCCCATGAAAAGTTTTGGTGTGTGGTGGCTTCCTGTTTGCTCCTGTGACAGAGAGATATACACAGACAGACAGACAGACAGACAGGGACACACATTGACACAGACAAGACAAAGGTCCAACACATCCAAGGGGGGGGCAAAAAAAGCCATGATATTCCCCATTTAAAATTCCATAAAAGGAGGTGAATTATGGAGACCAAAATGTGATAATGTTCGTCATGGGCCAAACACTGAACATTACGTTTGTGTAATATTCAAGTTAAGTCAATATTTAACGAACCTTAATGAGACAAGGAGAGAGAGTGAGAGAGAGAGAGAGAGAGAGAGAGAGAGAGAGAGAGAGAGAGAGAGAGAGAGAGAGAGTGAGAGAGTGAGAGAGTGAGAGAGTGAGAGAGTGAGAGAGAGAGAGAGAGAGAGAGAGAGAGTGAGAGAGTGAGAGAGTGAGAGAGTGAGAGAGAGAGAGAGAGAGAGAGAGAGAGAGAGAGAGAGAGAGAGAGAGAGAGAGAGAGAGAGAGAGAGAGAGAGAGAGAGGAAGTGGGGGGGGGAATAACGAGAACAAATAAATGGCACAACTGGAGATAATGATGAATAAATAAGCAAAAAAAGGACGTCATTAAGTTGGTCCCGAGCGAAGGAGAAAGGCGGCAATAGAGAGAATGAGAACACGAAGAGGAAGTGGAGAGGAATGTGCGATAATATAAACAGAAGACAAAGAACGAATGTGTGTGTGGAGGGGAGGAATATGATGATGATGTAATGGAGGAAGATGATAACAGAGTGAGGAATGGGGTGGGGGGGAGGCAGGGTGGAGAGAGAGAGAGAGAGAGAGAGAGAGAGAGAGAGAGAGAGAGAGAGAGAGAGAGAGAGAGAGAGAGAGAGAGAGAGAGAGGCAGGCAGGCATGGCTGCCACCTATGAGGCAGGCCCGACAGATATTGTATAGGTCTGTTACCTTTGGGACCATCCTGTGATGAGAGCCTCCTACTCTCACTGCTATTCCTCTCCCTTACTTCCCAACTCTCATGCTTTCTCTCACTCTCACTCTCATTCTTACTGCCTCTCTCCCTTCCTCCATACACACAGGAATTCTTTTCCATATCAACATATATATAACTTTTCCTTCCCTTCTCATTCTCTGACGTTTTATCTATTTATGAACCTCATTCCATCTTCTCCGTTACTTATTATTTGTGTTCTTATTCCATTTTCCTTCGTCCTCCCCTCCCCTCCCCTTCCCCCCCTTCTCTTCATTGATCGCATATTCCTTTGCTTTGCCCTGGCATGGCTTTGTTCTTCGTCTCTCCTCTTCTGTATTCTTTTTCTTCCCTTCTCTTCCACTCTTTTCTCTAATTAATATCTTCTTTTATTTCTTCTATTCCCTTTCTTTATTCTCTCTCACATGGAATTCCCATATTTCTGCTCTTAATTTTCTTGTTATCTACCTTACTTCTCTTCTTCTCTCCTTTCTCTTGTAATTATTCGTTCCTCCTCTCATTTGTCTTATCTTTTTCCCTTCCAAATCTTTCTTATTTCACCTATTCTTCTTCCTCTTCCGCTTCCCTCTTCCTCTCCTTCTTCCCCCTTTATTCTCCCCTCATTTTCCTTGTTCGCATCTTTTATTAACCCGTCTTTCTCTCCCTTTCTTAACTCCGTCGATCATCCTCTCTCTCTCTCTCTCTCTCTCTCTCTCTCTCTCTCTCTCTCTCTCTCTCTCTCTCTCTCTCTCTCTCTCTCTCTCTCTCTCTCTCTCTCTCTCTCTCTCTCCTTCCTTTTGCCATCTCCCCCTTTCTCTTCTTTCCTCTTCCTGCAATTCCCTATTCTTTATTGTCCACTTCACCCCCTCTCTCTCTCTTCCCTGTTCACATGTGTTGTCAGAGCGAATGTGAAAGATAGTGAGAAAGAGGAACTACACAAAGTTACGATGAGAGAGAATACAGCGAATACGAGCCTAATAACAGACAATAACATTGACAAAATATTGAGGAGAAAACGAGAGGTTAAAATTCCCATTTTAAGTAAACAGAGAACAGGTAAGTATGGTAAACTAAGCTAAACTTAAGTAAACAGGGCTTCCTGGCGGACCCTGATTACAGGACGCTTATGGGTCCTGAGTACACTATTTGCATGATATGAATACTTTGTATGTATACTGTGTATAGGTATGTACACCCCCAGGTGTATGTACACCACCAGGGGGGGGGGCTGGTCTAGGTCCCCAGCACCACCAGGGAGGCTGGTCTAGGTCCCCAGCACCACCAGGGAGGCTGGTCTAGGCCCCAGCACCACCAGGGAGGCTGGTCTAGCCCCCAGGACCACCAGGGAGGCTGGTCTAGGCCCCAGCACCACCAGGGAGGCTGGTCTAGGCCCCAGCACCACCAGGGAGGCTGGTCTAGGTCCCCAGCACCACCAGGGAGGCTGGTCTAGGTCCCCAGCACCACCAGGGAGGCTGGTCTAGCCCCCAGCACCACCAGGGAGGCTGGTCTAGGCCCCAGCACCACCAGGGAGGCTGGTCTAGGCCCCAGCACCACCAGGGAGGCTGGTCTAGGCCCCAGCACCACCAGGGAGGCTGGTCTAGCCCCAAGCACCACCAGGGAGGCTGGTCTAGGCCCCAGCACCACCAGGGAGGCTGGTCTAGCCCCCAGCACCACCAGGGAGGCTGGTCTAGGCACCAGCACCACCAGGGAGGCTGGTCTAGGCCCCAGCACCACCAGGGAGGCTGGTCTAGCCCCCCAGCACCACCAGGGAGGCTGGTCTAGCCCCCAGCACCACCAGGGAGGCTGGTCTAGGCCCCAGCACCACCAGGGAGGCTGGTCTAGCCCCCCGGCACCACCAGGGAGGCTGGTCTAGCCCCCAGCACCACCAGGGAGGCTGGTCTAGCCCCCAGCACCACCAGGGAGGCTGGTCTAGCCCCCAGCACCACCAGGGAGGCTGGTCTAGCCCCCAGCACCACCAGGGAGGCTGGTTTAGCCCCCAGCACCACCAGGGAGGCTGGTCTAGCCCCCAGCACCACCAGGGAGGCTGGTCTAGGCCCCAGCACCACCAGGGAGGCTGGTCTAGCCCCCCAGCACCACCAGGGAGGCTGGTCTAGCCCCAGCACCACCAGGGAGGCTGGTCTAGCCCCCCGGCACCACCAGGGAGGCTGGTCTAGCCCCCAGCACCACCAGGGAGGCTGGTCTAGCCCCCAGCACCACCAGGGAGGCTGGTCTAGCCCCCAGCACCACCAGGGAGGCTGGTCTAGCCCCCAGCACCACCAGGGAGGCTGGTCTAGCCCCCAGCACCACCAGGGAGGCTGGTCTAGGCCCCCAACACCACCAGGGAGGCTGGTCTAGCCCCCAGCACCACCAGGGAGGCTGGTCTAGGCCCCCAGCACCACCAGGGAGGCTGGTCTAGGCCCCCAACACCACCAGGGAGGCTGGTCTAGCCCCCAGCACCACCAGGGAGGCTGGTCTAGCCCCCAGCACCACCAGGGAGGCTGGTCTAGGCCCCAGCACCACCAGGGAGGCTTGTCTAGCCCCCAGCACCCCCAGGGAGGCTGGTCTAGGCCCCCAGCACCACCAGGGAGGCTGGTCTAGCCCCCAGCACCACCAGGGAGGCTGGTCTAGGCCCCAGCACCACCAGGGAGGCTTGTCTAGCCCCCAGCACCACCAGGGAGGCTGGTCTAGGCCCCCAGCACCACCAGGGAGGCTGGTCTAGCCCCCAGCACCACCAGGGAGGCTGGTCTAGCCCCCAGCACCACCAGGGAGGCTGGTCTAGGCCCCCAGCACCACCAGGGAGGCTGGTCTAGGCCCCAGCACCACCAGGGAGGCTGGTCTAGGCCCCAGCACCACCAGGGAGGCTGGTCTAGGCCCCAGCACCACCAGGGAGGCTGGTCTAGGCCCCAGCACCACCAGGGAGGCTGGTCTAGGCCCCAGCACCACCAGGGAGGCTGGTCTAGGCCCCAGCACCACCAGGGAGGCTGGTCTAGGCCCCAGCACCACCAGGGAGGTTGGTCTAGCCCCCAGCACCACCAGGGAGGCTGGTCTAGCCCCCAGCACCACCAGGGAGGCTGGTCTAGGCCCCAGCACCACCAGGGAGGCTGGTCTAGGCCCCAGCACCACCAGGGAGGTTGGTCTAGCCCCCAGCACCACCAGGGAGGCTGGTCTAGCCCCCAGCACCACCAGGGAGGCTGGTCTAGGCCCCCAGCACCACCAGGGAGGCTGGTCTAGGCCCCAGCACCACCAGGGAGGCTGGTCTAGTCCCCAGCACCACCAGGGAGGCTGGTCTAGGCCCCAGCACCACCAGGGAGGCTGGTCTAGGCCCCAGCACCACCAGGGAGGCTGGTCTAGGCCCCAGCACCACCAGGGAGGCTGGTCTAGGCCCCAGCACCACCAGGGAGGCTGGTCTAGGCCCCAGCACCACCAGGGAGGCTGGTCTAGCCCCCAGCACCACCAGGGAGGCTGGTCTAGGCCCCAGCACTACCAGGGAGGCTGGTCTAGGCCCCAGCACCACCAGGGAGACTGGTCTAGCCCCCCAGAACCGCCAGGGAGGCTGGTCTAGCCCCCAGCACCACCAGGGAGGCTGGTCTAGCCCCCAGCACCACCAGGGAGGCTGGTCTAGGCCCCAGCACCACCAGGGAGGCTGGTCTAGCCCCCAGCACCACCAGGGAGGCTGGTCTAGGCCCCAGCACCACCAGGGAGGCTGGTCTAGGCCCCCAGCACCACCAGGGAGGCTGGTCTAGGCCCCCAACACCACCAGGGAGGCTGGTCTAGGCCCCCAGCACCACCAGGGAGGCTGGTCTAGGCCCCCAACACCACCAGGGAGGCTGGTCTAGCCCCCAGCACCACCAGGGAGGCTGGTCTAGCCCCCAGCACCACCAGGGAGGCTGGTCTAGGCCCCAGCACCACCAGGGAGGCTGGTCTAGCCCCCAGCACCACCAGGGAGGCTGGTCTAGCCCCCAGCACCACCAGGGAGGCTGGTGTAGGCCCCAGCACCACCAGGGAGGCTGGTCTAGCCCCCAGCACCACCAGGGAGGCTGGTCTAGCCCCCCAGCACCACCAGGGAGGCTGGTCTAGGCCCCAGCACCACCAGGGAGGCTGGTCTAGCCCCCAGCACCACCAGGGAGGCTGGTCTAGCCCCCAGCACCACCAGGGAGGCTGGTCTAGGCCCCAGGATCCATTCCCTTTAAGAGCAGGCGGGGGGCGGCGCGGCCAGCAGCCCACACTGGCCAGAATAGATCACTTGATGAAATAATAATGAGACGAGCAGGAAGTAGGAAGCATGACGGATGATGAGTCTAGCAGGTGGAGGAGGAGTCTCTAGCAGGGAGAGTCAGGTGGAGTGTGTCTAGCAGGAAATTTATAGCAGGAAGCGCTAGATTTCTCCCTACACACCTCATTGAGGCCATAGTTTTCTCTTTATATCTCAATCATTATCTCTCCCCTTCCCTCTCTGCCCATTCTCTCATCCGCACATGCTCTCTCTAGCTCTCTCCCTCTCCCTCTCTCTCTGTCTCTCTCTCTCTCTTTCTCTCTCTCTCTCTCTCTCTCTAGCTCTCTCCCTCTCCCTCTCTCTCTGTCTCTCTCTCTCTCTTTCTCTCTCTCTCTCTCTCTCTAGCTCTCTCCCTCTCCCTCTCTCTCTGTCTCTCTCTCTCTCTCTTTCTCTTTATAACGTGATTTCCTCTCCCAGTCTCTTCTTGCGTGTCTTTTCCCCTTTCCCCTGATTGACTTTCGTCCCCTCACTTGTTTTTTTCATGTTGTGACTCCTCAATTGCTTAGTTCAGCCTGTTACTACCCCCCTCCTCCTCTTCCCCTTTCTCTCTGTTAGTTTGCCCCCTTTCTCTTGCCCCTTAGACACCTGTGTACCCATTATGCTTTTATTTGGATACCGTTGAGCGCCTTCAGAAGTCCTTGAGCTCTTTGAGCACTGGTTGCTTTCCTCTGAGTCCCTAGAGCGTGGATGACTCAAGGAACCAAGAGAGCAATTTCTCAAAACTTTCTCAAACTCTTTCAGAATTTGTGTACATGATCTACATTGTAAATGCTTCAGTTTTTCCTAATGGATCAATATCGTAACATGAGCACAAAAACAGTTTTATATTTTCAAATGAAAATATAAATTATACAATGTAACCAGCTGTACTTTTTTTACCCTTTTCATTGTGGTCTCAGATTAGAATATGGTCTTCAGTTATATCTTCTAGATTTTAGTGTGGGAATATAGTTTATTGTGAAAACAATTCGTTAATGTGGCCTATTAAATATGGGCAAAATTTTTAGACGCCAAAATTTATTACTCAAAAGATCTTGCGTTTTGGGGAAAAACGAGAAGAGGGACTTTTAGAACAAAGAACTTTGCACATAATATGTAAAAATGTTGATAATCGATCAGAAACTGTGTTTTAGGTAAGGTTTCAAAATTTACAATCTTGTAAAAGAGAAAAATGAAGTTCAATTTTATTGAACTCTGCATTATATATGCTCGTTGAACTTCATGGATTTCCTTGTAAGTTTTAAATAAACATTGCTTGGCATTTGTACTCTAATATGTGAAAGTTGTAGGTGAATATGTGTTGAAATGACGTCAAGATAAAATAGCCCCCCCCACTAAAAAATATATATAGGGGATAGAGATAAGAAACATATATATTTCATTCACTTTATTGCCCTCATCTGGTCCCCGTTCACCTAAACAACCTAAAGACACAAAGAGACTTGTTCTCATTCTCTTCATCCAACTCTGTTTTTTTTTCATTTTTCTCCTATCTTTACTCTCTTTAGCTTTCCTCTTTCCTTTCAATATATATATATATATATATATATATATATATATATATATATATATATATATATATATATATATATATATATATA
This sequence comes from Procambarus clarkii, assembly GCF_040958095.1. Classification (NCBI taxonomy): domain Eukaryota; kingdom Metazoa; phylum Arthropoda; class Malacostraca; order Decapoda; family Cambaridae; genus Procambarus; species Procambarus clarkii. Next base: position 27,026,238 of record NC_091201.1, read on the forward strand.
TATATATATATATATATATATATATATATATATATATATATGTCGTACCTAGTAGCCAGAACTCACTTCTCAGCCTACTATGCAAGGCCCGATTTGCCTAATAAGCCAAGTTTTCATGAATTAATGTTTTTTCGTCTACCTAACCTACCTAACCTAACCTAACCTAGCTTTTTTTGGCTACCTAACCTAACCTTACCTATATATATAGGTTAGGTTAGGTTAGGTAGGGTTGGTTAGGTTCGGTCATATATCTACGTTAATTTTAACTCCAATAAAAAAAATTGACCTCATACATAGTGAAAAGGGTAGCTTTATCATTTCATAAGAAAAAAATTATAGTAAATATAATAATTCAGGAGAACTTGGCTTATTAGGCAAATCGGGCCTTGAATAGTAGGCTGAGAAGTGAGTTCTGGCTACTAGGTACGACATATATATATATATATATATATATATATATATATATATATATATATATATATATATATATATGTACATGTTTTACAGCGTATAAAATCTGTAAATTTTGTTTGATTACAAAAAATCAAAGTGATAAGTTCTGGCACCTGTGGCTGATTCACACGTTGACCAATTTCGTTCCAACTTCACCAACTTAGAGAAGGATATACATTCTCCAAGATGTAGAAATCACAACAAAATCAGCTGAAAATAAAAGGCGACAAAAAAAATGAAATACAAAAAATGGGTTGACGTTGGTGGACATAAGAAATACTGGCATTGGCCAATGTATTTATATGATATATAATAAAATACAGCAAAATAACATAATTACTCATTAGTATATGTAAAATTTGGCACTCCAGGTGGCACTCAACACTACTAGAAGGCACCAGCTGTGGTGCCTGTCTTTCTAAACAGATAGACAGGCCCCACATCTGTGGTGCCTGTCTATCTGTGGACGTCTATCTAAAGAGTATCTACTGTAGACGTCTATCTAAAGAGTATCTTCTGTGGACGTCTATCTAAAGAGTATTTACTGTGGATGTCTATCTAAAGAGTATTTACTGTGGATGTCTATCTAAAGAGTATTTACTGTGGACGTCTATCTAAAGAGTATCTACTGTGGACGTCTATCTAAAGAGTATCTACTGTAGACGTCTATCTAAAGAATATCTACTGTGGACGTCTATCTAAAGAGTATCTACTACTCATTTTCTTTGTGCATCAGAGGAAGGTGCTTTGCATCTCTTTATCCCTTCATTATCCATGAGTTCCAGTAAATCGTAAATCGTATATCATCAGAACCGGTTGCGCACGGATTTATTTGTAAAAAAAAAATCCCTTTGAACTCCATTTTCTTAACATATTGAGATGAAATTTTCACGACGCTGATAACGTGAGATTTGTTGAACATTTTACAATATATTTCATATTTTGAACGAATATTTTACATCTGTCAACCAACTCTAGTGTGGTTGACTCAACATTAACCAAAGTAAAAGAGGTTCATACAACCATGGTTCATACAACCAACTTTTTCTCATTTTCTTCATCCAACTCTGTTTTTTTTCCGTTTTTCACCTCGCTTTTCTCTCTTTAGCTTTCCTCTTTCCTTTCAAAATATATATATATATACATGTTTTCCTTTTTCCCTTCACGTGTCCTCTTACCCCATCCCCCTTTCCGAAATTGTAAAATATATACGTGGTTTGGAAAGGTTGGGAGTGCTTTGGTGAGAAAAGAGAGGGAGGGAGAGCTTTGGTTAGAGGAGAGGAGAAGGGAGGGAGCTTCTCCTCGTCAATGTACTTTACACATTCATAATATCCTTCTAGAGAGGGTAGAGAGAGAGAGAGTTAGAGAGAGCATGTGTGAGAGGCAAGAGTTAGAGAGAGAGAGAGAGAGAGAGAGAGAGAGAGAGAGAGAGAGAGAGAGAGAGAGAGAGAGAGAGAGAGAGAGAGAGAGAGAGAGAGAGAGAGAGAGAGACAGAGAGAGAGAGAGAGAGAGAGAGAGAGAGAGAGAGAGAGAGAGAGAGAGAGAGAGAGAGAGAGAGAGAGAGAGAGAGAGAGAGAGAGAGCGTCTGTGAGGTGTGAAAACACTTCAAAAACTTAAGGTATACCCAAATTTTCACAAATTCACAAAACCGATGCAAATATACAATCCCCCAAAAATTCATTATAATGTCTGATCGCGTCTGCGTTCAACATATCCTCATAGATTCACTGTGAAATATAATGCAAATCTGATGCTAAAGTGTTCAAGAAAATGTGTTTCCATTCCCTTCGTGGTATTTTACAAGCCGCCTCGATCCCAGTGAAATTTTGCGTTTTCTTGCAAGAGGCTCGCTTAGGTTGTCAGTCCACTCCCTCAGTATCTATGACGACATCTTTTCCAGCTCCATTTTTCTCCATAGCCAAGTCTTGTTAGTGCTGTTTTACGCCTTTTATTTAATATTTTATTGAATTTGTGTGTCTGGATTTGTGGGGTTATGCGTTCGCGTGAGAAATATTAAGCGAATACCTTTAGTGCCGATGAGAAATAGGAATTTGCAAAAGTCGTACTTCTAGGAAGTTCTCTGAGTCGCCTCTTCTTCAAAGGTTTTTACTCAAAGTTGCAGATATTTTGTTTTTTATTTTTGAAAAGCGTATATCTGTAGTGTTATAAGGACTTTGATGTTGATTGCGATTGTGAGAGGATGTGAAAGTTTGACATATTAGTTTGGATGTCCTGCTGTGGAAAGGAGAGAGAGAGAGAGAGAGAGAGAGAGAGAGAGAGAGAGAGAGAGAGAGAGAGAGAGAGAGAGAGAGAGAGAGAGAGAGAGAGAGAGCACCTCTCACCTCTCCCATCTCTCCATGATGCTAAACAGCACACACATACACAAGTGTGTCCTTAGAGACGGGACTGGCGTACTATATATAGGAAGTGTGAGGTAATATAGTGTGAGAGAGGAGGTGGTGTGGGTGTAGACTGGAGCTATATTGGTCCAGGCGCGGCTATTATGGGGCTACCTCCACCCCCCCCCCCCCCCTGCCTCTCTCTTTCCCTCTCTCTCTCTCCCTCTCTCTCTCTCTCTCTCTCTCTCTCTCTCTCTCTCTCTCTCTCCTGCGCTGCCTGCATTGTTCCCCTTTATCGCTACCGCCATGCACACGCCTCTTTCACACACACACGCCACTACACGCCTCTTTCACACACACACGCCACTACACGCCTCTTTCACACACACACGCCACTACACGCCTCTCTCGCACACACACGCCACTACACGCCTCTCTCGCACACACACGCCACTACACGCCTCTCTCGCACACACACGCCACTACACGCCTCTCTCGCACACACACGCCACTACACGCCTCTCTCGCACATACACGCCACTACACGCCTCACACACACACACACGCCACTACACGCCTCTCTCGCACACACACGCCACTACACGCCTCTCACACACACACACACGCCACTACACGCCTCTCACACACACACACACGCCACTACACGCCTCTGTAGGCACTAGTCTGTGTGGCCCAAGTATGGCTCAAGGTGCGTAAACCAGGGTGTGGAGTGTGGCCCAGGGTGTGGAGTGTGGCCCAGGGTGTGCAGTGTGGCCCAGGGTGTGGAGTGTGGCCCAGGGTGTGCAGTGTGGCCCAGGGTGTGGAGTGTGGCCCAGGGTGTGCAGTGTGGCCCAGGGTGTGCAGTGTGGCCCAGGGTGTGCAGTGTGGCCCAGGGTGTGCAGTGTGGCCCAGGGTGTGCAGTGTGGCCCAGGGTGTGCAGTGTGGCCCAGGGTGTGCAGTGTGGCCCAGGGTGTGGAGTGTGGCCCAGGGTGTGCAGTGTGGCCCAGGGTGTGCAGTGTGGCCCAGGGTGTGCAGTGTGGCCCAGGGTGTGCAGTGTGGCCCAGGGTGTGCAGTGTGGCCCAGGGTGTGGAGTGTGGCCCAGGGTGTGCAGTGTGGCCCAGGGTGTGCAGTGTGGCCCAGGGTGTGCAGTGTGGCCCAGGGTGTGCAGTGGGGTCCAGGGTGTGGAGCCTCTGGTGTAGTGTGGCCCAGGGTGTGGAGCCTCTAATGTACAAGCGAGAAAGAGGTGTCTGGAGCTTGAGAAAGTAGGCAGGTGTGTGTGGCAGGTATTTGAAGATATTGTGCGGAAGCTTGAAGCCCTGGAGAGGTGGTGAGGGAGTGGTGAGAGAGAATGGTGAGAGAGAATGGTGAGAGAGAATGGTGAGAGAGAACTGTGATAGTGGTGTGACGGACTTCAATGGGAACGTATTTTGGGTAGAGAGTGAGAGGAATGTATTTATAGTGAGTTTAGTGAAAAGGTGATTGTGAGAGAGAGAGAGATGAGGTGTCGTAAGAAATAATAATAAACAATTACTCCAGTTCTTTTTATTGTGACATCTTATTAGTTATTTACATCTGGGGTTTGAGTTGTCAGTTCCTTCATCTGCTTTGTTTGACATGCCATCAGCATTTGTCTTCCAGATTTCTAGATCTGCGTATGTGTGCCTTAGTTGATACTGTTGGAATTATATCCACTCCAAAATCTCCGATTCCTATAGTTGCCCCTTCCATTGATGGTGTAGAAACTCTCTGGTTTTCTTTCTCCCTTCCCCCTGTCTTCATTACCTTACATTTATTGGGATTGAACTCTAGCAACCATTTGTTCGTCCACTCCTGGAGTTTGTTAAGGTCTCCAAGAAACATTCTTCAACATGGACTTCGAGTGCCACTCCATGAGTGTCTCCCCATGAGTGTCTCCCCCATGAGTGTCTCCCCCATGAGTGTCTCCCCCATGAGTGTCTCCCCATGAGTGTCTCCCCCATGAGTGTCTCCCCCATGAGTGTCTCCCCATGAGTGTCTCCCCCATGAGTGTCTCCCCATGAGTGTCTCCCCCATGAGTGTCTCCCCATGAGTGTCTCCCCCATGAGTGTCTCCCCATGAGTGTCTCCCCCATGAGTGTCTCCCCCATGAGTGTCTCCCCCATGAGTGTCTCCCCCATGAGTGTCTCCCCCATGAGTGTCTCCCCATGAGTGTCTCCCCCATGAGTGTCTCCCCCATGAGTGTCTCCCCCATGAGTGTCTCCCCCATGAGTGTCTCCCCATGAGTGTCTCCCCCATGAGTGTCTCCCCATGAGTGTCTCCCCCATGAGTGTCTCCCCCATGAGTGTCTCCCCCATGAGTGTCTCCCCCATGAGTGTCTCCCCCATGAGTGTCTCCCCCATGAGTGTCTCCCCATGAGTGTCTCCCCCATGAGTGTCTCCCCATGAGTGCCACTACATAAGTGTGTCAGCCTGAACTATATGATGAGTCAACAAAGATCTTGCCTCTCCCAGCCTTTCACGAGGGCCAGGGTTCGATACCCCGTTCCTTCTTATCAAGTCCGTACCCCCGTGGGTCACTTGCGGCACACAGGGAAACACAGGCCTGATTAATCCAACTGTTGTTGTCAGTCTCAATCACCTTGTGGAAGTAAATTGCCATGTTCTTGACGTTAAAAATTCCTTTTTGTCTTGAAATTATTTGTTCTTAGGCATGTTAGACAATTTAAAGTTGTTGGTGTGTTTAGCTGTTGATGGTGAGTTTAGCTGTTGACGGTGAGTTTAGCTGTTGATGGTGAGTTTAGCTGTTGATGGTGAGTTTAGCTGTTGATGGTGAGTTAAGCTGTTGATGGTGAGTTAAGCTGTTGACGGTGAGTTTAGCTGTTGATGGTGAGTTTAGCTGTTGATGGTGAGTTTAGCTGTTGATGGTGAGTTAAGCTGTTGATGGTGAGTTAAGCTGTTGATGGTGAGTTTAGCTGTTGATGGTGAGTTTAGCTGTTGATGGTGAGTTTAGCTGTTGATGGTGAGTTTAGCTGTTGACGGTGAGTTTAGCTGTTGATGGTGAGTTTAGCTGTTGATGGTGAGTTTAGCTGTTGACGGTGAGTTTAGCTGTTGATGGTGAGTTTAGCTGTTGATGGTGAGTTTAGCTGTTGATGGTGAGTTAAACTGTTGATGGTGAGTTTAGCTGTTGACGGTGAGTTTAGCTGTTGACGGTGAGTTTAGCTGTTAACGTTGAATTAAGCTGTTGATGGTGAGTTAAGCTGTTGATGGTGAGTTAAGCTGTTGATGGTGAGTTTAGCTGTTGATGGTGAGTTTAGCTGTTGACGGTGAGTTTAGCTGTTGATGGTGAGTTTAGCTGTTGATGGTGAGTTTAGCTGTTGATGGTGAGTTTAGCTGTTGATGGTGAGTTTAGCTGTTGATGGTGAGTTTAGCTGTTGATGGTGAGTTTAGCTATTGATGGTGAGTTTAGCTGTTGATGGTGAGTTTAGCTGTTGACGGTGAGTTTAGCTGTTGATGGTGAGTTTAGCTGTTGATGGTGAGTTTAGCTGTTGATGGTGAGTTAAGCTGTTGATGGTGAGTTTAGCTGTTGACGGTGAGTTTAGCTGTTGACGGTGAGTTTAGCTGTTGACGGTGAATTAAGCTGTTGATGGTGAGTTAAGCTGTAGATGGTGAGTTTAGCTGTTGATGGTGAGTTTAGCTGTTGATGGTGAGTTTAGCTGTTGATGGTGAGTTTAGCTGTTGAAGGTGAGTTTAGCTGTTGATGGTGAGTTTAGCTGTTGATGGTGAGTTTAGCTGTTGAAGGTGAGTTTAGCTGTTGATGGTGAGTTTAGCTGTTGATGGTGAGTTAAGCTGTTGATGGTGAGTTAAGCTGTTGATGGTGAGTTTAGCTGTTGAAGGTGAGTTTAGCTGTTGATGGTGAGTTTAGCTGTTGATGGTGAGTTAAGCTGTTGATGGTGAGTTAAGCTGTTGATGGTGAGTTTAGCTGTTGACGGTGAGTTTAGCTGTTGACGGTGAGTTTAGCTGTTGACGGTGAATTAAGCTGTTGATGGTGAGTTAAGCTGTTGATGGTGAGTTAAGCTGTTGATGGTGAGTTAAGCTGTTGATGGTGAGTTTAGCTGTTGATGGTGAGTTTAGCTGTTGACGGTGAGTTTAGCTGTTGACGGTGAGTTTAGCTGTTGACGGTGAGTTTAGCTGTTGACGGTGAATTAAGCTGTTGATGGTGAGTTAAGCTGTTGATGGTGAGTTAAGCTGTTGATGGTGAGTTAAGCTGTTGATGGTGAGTTTAGCTGTTGATGGTGAGTTAAGCTGTTGATGGTGAGTTTAGCTGTTGATGGTGAGTTTAGCTGTTGACGGTGAGTTTAGCTGTTGATGGTGAGTTTAGCTGTTGATGGTGAGTTTAGCTGTTGATGGTGAGTTTAGCTGTTGATGGTGAGTTTAGCTGTTGAAGGTGAGTTTAGCTGTTGATGGTGAGTTTAGCTGTTGATGGTGAGTTTAGCTGTTGAAGGTGAGTTTAGCTGTTGATGGTGAGTTTAGCTGTTGATGGTGAGTTAAGCTGTTGATGGTGAGTTTAGCTGTTGACGGTGAGTTTAGCTGTTGACGGTGAGTTTAGCTGTTGATGGTGAGTTTAGCTGTTGATGGTGAGTTTAGCTGTTGACGGTGAGTTAAGCTGTTGATGGTGAGTTTAGCTTTTGATGAAAGAGCATACATAGCCTAGATTTAGCTCATCTTGATGTGGGTTGAGCCTTAGGTTTTTGGTCAACCGAACTGTTGGTGCTGATCTATGTTCTCGACTACTTTGTTTAGTGGCACTAGTTGACCCCCTCCCCCCCCCACCCCACCCCAACCCCACTCCCGCCCCCCCCCCCCCCTTGCCCTCTGTTCGGTGCCTCAAACTACGAATGGCCGACAGGATCTTTAGTTGACATAGTCGTTAGTCACACACACACACACACACACACACACACACACACACACACACACACACACACACACACACACACACACGCGCGCGCGCACACACGCACACACACACACACACACACACACACACACACACACACACACACACACACACACACACACACACACACACACACACACACAGATTCGTCTATACAGGTATAGATTCGTTCCTCTCAATGTTTGCCGACGATGCAAAAATTATGAGGAGGATTGAAACAGAGGATGATAGTAGGAGGCTGCAAGATGACCTGGATAGACTGAGTGAATGGTCCAACAAATGGCTGTTGAAGTTCAACCCGAGTAAATGCAAAGTAATGAAACTAGGCAGTGGAAACAGGAGGCCAGGCCCAGGATACAGAATAGGAGATGAAGTACTTAATGAAACAGACAGAGAGAAAGATCTAGGAGTTGATATCACACCAAACCTGTCTCCTGAAGCCCACATAAAGAGAATAACGTCTGCGGCATATGCGAGGCTGGCTAACATCAGAACGGCGTTCAGGAACCTGTGTAAGGAATCATTCAGAATCTTGTACACCACATATGTAAGACCAATCCTGGAGTATGCGGCCCCAGCATGGAGCCCGTACCTTGTCAAGCACAAGACGAAGCTGGAAAAAGTCCAAAGGTATGCTACTAGACTAGTCCCAGAACTAAGAGGCATGAGTTATGAGGAAAGGCTGCGGGAAATGCACCTTACGACACTGGAAGACAGAAGAGTAAGGGGGGACATGATCACAACCTACAAAATCCTCAAGGGAATCGACCGGGTAAACAAGGATGAACTATTCAACACTGGTGGGACGCGAACAAAGGGACACAGGTGGAAGCTGAGTACCCAAATGAGCCACAGAGACGTTAGAAAGAACTTTTTCAGTGTCAGAGTAGTTAGTAAATGGAACGCATTAGGAAGTGATGTGGTGGAGGCTGACTCCATACACAGTTTCAAATGTAGATATGATAGAGCCCAATAGGCTCAGGAATCTGTACACCAGTTGATTGACGGTTGAGAGGCGGGACCAAAGAGCCAGAGCTCAACCCCCGCAAGCACAATTAGGTGAGTACAATTAGGTGAGTACACACACACACACACACACGCACACACACACACACACACACACGCACACACACACACACACCACACACACACGCACACACACAGACACACACACACACACACACACACACACACACACACGCAATAATAACCATCATACCCACCGCCAAATGTGACCTTGGGGGGGGGGGGGAGGGGGAGAAATGGTTGTTTGAAGACAGTGCAATCAGGTCAAAACGTTCTCCAGACGGGCATATTACCTTAAGGGTTAATATTGAGGAGAGACGAGGATGGCGTTGCCGTTACGACCAATCCTTTTTTGGTGCCCCGCTCCTGCCTTCATCCTTCCTTCATTCCTTCCTTCATTCCTTCCTTCCTTCCTTCCTTCATTCCTTCCTTCATTCCTTCCTTCATTCCTTCCTTCCTTCATTCCTTCCTTCATTCCTTCCTTCCTTCCTTCCTTCCTTCCTTCCTTCCTTCCTTCCTTCCTTCCTTCCTTCCTTCCTTCCTTCCTTCATTCAGTCCTTCCTTCATTCCTTCCTTCATTCCTTCCTTCCTTCCTTCCTTCTTCAAGTTCTGAGAAAACCTTTATATGCTCTGTTTTAATTATTGGAAATGCGGTTAGGTTAGGTCAGACAAGGGGGAGGCTTCTCTTCGTGGCTTGTGAAGGGTTAGGGGTGTTGTTAAGGGTCAGGTGGTGTGGTTGTTATAAGGGGGGGGTAGGGGGGTTGTGAATGGTTAGTTAGAAGGGGGGGTAGGGTTGAGAGAGAGAGTGGGAGGGAGGGAGGAAGAGTTTGGTATACTATATCCTTTTAAAGGATACCTTGGTGTAAACTGTAAACTATGCATTCCCCCCCCTTGAAGGATATACCTTAGTATATCGAGGAAGGAGTGGAGGTAAACTCGATATCACATTATATGCTGATAGTGACTCGTCACGTGAGTTATAGCGAGGCGGGGGCCCAGTAGCTAGAGACCGGCCATTGATATCCCGACACCCGGATGGGGTGTCTGGGAATACTAAACAACCCCCCCCCCCCTTCCCAATCGCCTATTATTTAAGGGGAAATGGGAAAATACCGACACAACTTTCTAGTACAATTACTTTAAGGAGATAACCCATTCACGCTCCCCATTGATCTATGGGGACTCCTCCCCCTCCCCCCCTTTTCTCAATGGGACGCCGTCACAGTTTGTACTAATGGTACAAACATGTATTCAGACCATGTTAACTGTTAATTTCATTTAACCTTTCATTGATATTCCAGGAGCCAGATTCACGAAGCAGTTACGCAAGCACTTACGAACCTGTACATGTTTTCTCATTCTTTGGCGGCTTTGTTTAACAATTATTAAACAGTTATAATGAGCTCCGAAGCACCAGGAGGCTGTTTATAACAATAACAACAGTTGATTGGCAAGTTTTCATGCTTGTAAACTGTTTAATAAATGTAACCAAAGCCGTCAAAGATTGAGGAAAGATGTACACGTTCGTAAGTACTTGCGTAACTGCTTCGTGAATCTGGCCCCAAGGCTAATCAGGTTAATTATAATGTTGAACGAAGCTGTTGATTAAACATTCACTACAGCTAATTGTATTTCTCTTTGGTTCGTTTTTGTAGTTAATTTTCGTATTGAAAGTACTTTTCTGGAGGCTTTTATGCCTGATATATATATATATATATATATATATATATATATATATATATATATATATATATATATATATATATATATATATATATATATATATATATATATATATATATATATATATATATATATATATATATATATATATATATATATATATATATATATATATATATATATATATATATATATATATATATATATATATATATATATATATATATATGTAGATTTTTAAAGGAGATATACGTGTGAAATACGAATTAATAGTGTGTGTATATATGTATGTTTTCTTGCTTCTTCAAACTGCAGGTCAGTTTGGGTAAAATGCTAAAAAAATCTCCATTTTTTGCCTTATGGTCTAATTTCCTAATAAAATGACTATATTGAAAACTTCAGATTCGTGCAATCACCATAAATTACGCTAAGCAAAATTGCACTTATGCATAATATTTTTAAATATCCATCGTATTTTAAAAAATAATTTTTGTACCCACTTTGGGTAAAATGCCAAAAAATCTCCATTTACAACACACTCTAAGAACTTGGAGAGTGTTGTAAATGTGCCCTTATTTCAAGCGTGAAATAAGGCCACGTTTGCCCTTATTTCTGAGTTACAGGTTCTGATTTTTTTTTTTTTTACTTTTTGCGTTCAAAATTTCAATTTCATTTAAAATTTCACCACAGACAGTTTTTGAGCCAGGCTGACTAAGGCTGCAAGATCAAAAAGAAAAACAGAATTATGACAAAATTTTTTATTTTTTGGGGGCAGTATTTACCCCGGTTATTCATGCAAGAGGTCATGGCCCGCAGTCTTGATCGATCCCCAGGGCCTCTTATTTGTCTATGTTTAGTGCATAATTTTGAATATTTTCGTCCAAATTGTTCATTTCCATTTAGACTCTCACCAGAGGTAGTTTCAGACCTGCTGGTTAAGGGTTTCAGGTCAAATGGAGTCAGTTCGAAAAATTGGTTCCTTTATCAACCCCCCACCCCCTTGGTCGACGACCGGGCCGCGGGGTAGCTAAGCCCCGAAATCACCTCAAGGTAACCCCTCCAATAAAAAAAAAACTACTAATTGTCATTTAAAACCTGCAAATTGCACATCAAAATACTTTCAATCACCCAACAAAATTAACCCTAACAAGGGTTTATAATCACGTTATAAAATTATGTTTCCAACTAAAGTTACTTGTAATCAGGTTCAGTTTTACACACCAATAACACCGGCGGAAAATATTGTATCTCTGTTATTAACGTAATTATATGAGTATTTGTGAACTTTTAGGAAATGTGGTTTTTTTTTGGGGGGCCAATAAAAAAAATTCTAAACGCCAGCATCAGTATCCAACCAAAAAAATCTAAAACATCCAAGGTCTAATGAAAAATTCCTAGTGTCTATTGAAAATATCTAAAAGATCTAGTGAAAAATTCCTAGTGTCTAGTGAAAATATCTAAAAGGTCTAGTAAAAAATTCCTAGTGTCTAGGGAATATATCTAAAAGATCTAGTGAAAGATTTCTAGTGTCTAGTGAAAATATCTAAAAGATCTAGTGAAAAATTCCTTGTGTCTATTGAAAATATCTAAAAGGTCTAGTAAAAAATTCCTAGTGTCTAGGGAAAATATCTAAAAGATCTAGTGAAAAATTCCTAGTGTCTAGTGAAAATATCTAAAAGGTCTAGTAAAAAATTCCTAGTGTCTAGGGAAAATATCTAAAAGATCCAGTGAAAAATTCCAAGCAAAAATAAATCACCTTCTCTTCACCTCTCCTCTCTCTCAGTTCCTCACCAAAGGCTAGAGTAAAAGTTGGAGACACTAAGTCAACTGGGAAGAAACTGAACTAAGAGTAAGAGAGAGTACCTGAAGAATAGAAGACAGTGAGTCACAGTGAGAGAGAGAAGCTTTCAAGCAAGATCAAAGTAACATGTTCCCAGACATATTTCGTCTGGGTCATGGACTTGAATAAGAGTTCTAGATATTTTAAACAGATAAGTAGAATTAGAATAATGATCTGAATGGGTATGGAGGGTCCACTACCACTCACAGGATGGGTATGGGATGTCCACTACCACTCACAGGATGGGTATGGGATGTCCACTACCACTCACAGGATGGGTATGGGGGGTCCACTACCACTCACAGGATGGGTATGGGATGTCCACTACCACTCACAGGATGGGTATGGGGGGTCCACTACCACTCACAGGATGGGTATGGGTGTCCACTACCACTCACAGGATGGGTATGGGTGTCCACTACCACTCACAAGATGGGTATGGAGGTCCACTACCACTCACAGGATGGGTATGGGATGTCCACTACCACTCACAGGATGGGTATGGGGGGTCCACTACCACTCACAAGATGGGTATGGAGGTCCACTACCACTCACAGGATGGGTATGGGATGTCCACTACCACTCACAGGATGGGTATGGGGGGTCCACTACCACTCACAGGATGGGTATGGGTGTCCACTACCACTCACAGGATGGGTATGGGTGTCCACTACCACTCACAAGATGGGTATGGAGGTCCACTACCACTCACAGGATGGGTATGGGATGTCCACTACCACTCACAGGATGGGTATGGGGGGTCCACTACCACTCACAGGATGGGTATGGGTGTCCACTACCACTCACAGGATGGGTATGGGTGTCCACTACCACTCACAGGATGGGTATGGGGGTCCACTACCACTCACAGGATGGGTATGGGGGTCCACTACCACTCAGGATGGGTCTGTGTGTGGATCTATGCATCGCCTAGTGTCTCTTGGCTCATCTATGCCCTCAAACGCCTGGCCCCGTTTTTCCCGGTTCGAACCCAACGCGTTGGACACCAGAGACGACCGGGTTCCTGATTAGCCAACGTAAGTCCGGTTTATTAAAAAAAATTACCCCCAAATTTCCAGTTTAGTCCTGAAGACCATTTTGGGATTTCAGACCATCTTTGTGTCGTTCCATTTGTACCGTACGCGAGCAGCCCTTCAATATGCTTAGCTAAGTGTAAATGCAGAACTGATACGCGCACAAACACACACAGAGGCGGGACCAAAGAGCCAAAGCTCAACCCCCCCCCCCGCAAGCTCAACTAGGTGAGTAGACACACAGACACATATACGCAGGGAGAGAGAGAGAGAGAGAGAGAGAGAGAGAGAGAGAGAGAGAGAGAGAGAGAGAGAGAGAGAGAGAGAGAGAGAGAGAGAGAGAGAAGAGAGAGAGAGAGAGAGAGAGAGAGAGAGAGAGAGAGAGAGAGAGAGAGAGAGAGAGAGAGAGAGAGAGAGAGAGAGAGAGAGAGAGAGACAGAGAGAGAGAGAGAGAGAGAGAGAGAGAGAGAGAGAGAGAGAGAGGGAGAGAGAGAGAGAGAGAGAGAGAGAGAGAGAGAGAGAGAGAGAGAGAGAGAGAGAGAGAGAGAGAGAGAGAGAGAGAGAGAGAGAGAGAGAGAGAGAGAGAGACAGAGTACTACCCATAACAAGATGCTCATCTTCACTCCTACAGGGAGAGAGAGACGTCCAAGTTCCGGGTAGACGTGACGGTAGCTGAGCAAGACGAGATCATTTTCTACCTTACCTATGAGGTAGGTTCTACTACCCACTTCTACCTCACCTACAAGGTAAGGCTACCCAATTCCTACCTCACCAGTTAGGTGAGTCTACCCAATAATTTCCACCTTACCTACAAGGTAAGTGTACAGTTAGGCAAGCCTCTGATGCCCGCTTTATCTACAACTTAGTTCCGGGAATCCATGTCTTCCCCGCAGCCCGGTCTCTGACTAGCTCGGCTGATAGTCTGATCAACCAGGCTGTTGGACGCCGCCGATTGCAGTCAGAGGCATGACCCACAGCCCAGTGAGCCTCCACATGTTCTTGTTACTCCTCATTCTGCCTGTTTGTTTACGTTGAAAACCTCCCATGTTAAAAACAAACTTAGCATGGGCGCTGTAGTTAGACACACACACACACACACACACACACACACACACACAGAGGATATGGCCATCCTTTGACTCTAAGGTCCGTGCCACATGCTGGGAAACCCGCTTGGCGCCACGGGGAGCGCCAAGCCAGGCGTGCGCCTGAATGCGACTCATCTAGAACACTGGGGCTCTTGATCCCCTTGATCCGATGGTGTTGTGGGCCGTGATCCTCCTGGACTGTGGCAGGCGGCTGATGTATGCAAGAGAAGGCGGTTGTGCGCAAGCTGACGCTATACACTTCCTATGGCCACTAGCGTAGCCTGTTGCCACTGAATCATCACACTTAAAATTTACCCGAATTTACCTGAGGGGCCACTAGCATTCTAGTGGCCGCGACGAGGACAGGAAGCCGGCGGCTTGTTAAAGGTCCCCTCCCCTAATTGTCCTGATGATTTTTTTCAAGTTAGATTTTAAAGTTCAGCAGAGTTTTGGTATCTACGGCTTCGACGGGTAGGCGGTTCCATGGGGTTATAACCCAGAGGGTGAAGGAACATCTCCTGTTCTCAGTCCTACACTGTGGCTTGTTGAGCTTGAAAGTGCAGATATATTACTAAAATTCGAGCCATTGTGTTTTGAAAAGCTGCATCTATTGGAGTTTATTATTTGGTTAACATTTTAATACTACAGTAGCCAATATGATAAGAAGAAAGGGCTTTCTTAACTATATTTTCATTCTTGCGTTCTATGAGGCGGGAATGTGGATAAGCATTACAATAACATACTTTTATATATGTTTATCACTCAGAATGTTCAGTAATATATTGAATGATTGTGATATATATATATATATATATATATATATATATATATATATATATATATATATATATATATATATATATATATATGTGTTAATATTTTATGTAAATTTCTTAAATAAGATTACTGTGTTTCCTCAGGAATTACTAGAGCGAAGGTTAGGGGAGTACTCGCACAAGATCAACGTACACCCAGGATACCCTGTACGGGACCTGGTGGTTGATGTCACCATCCATGAGACTCGAGACATCACCATCCTCAGCGTTAAGAAAGTACCGGGAGGCACGGACTTCAGAGATGCTGGTGAGTACTTGCTGATGAAGTCTTTAACACGTACTGCAATTTACAGTAATATTAACCCAATTTTGCAGGGGGAATGGTGTGGAGTATGGGACGGACATAGGCCAGTTGGGCTCGGCCTAAGTTGAATGCTTTGAGAAATTAAATACAGTAACATTATTTAAAGTTAGTAATACAGTTAATATTTGTAATTATCTCTGTCGTAAGAGAGATTGTCTCTTTGTCCAAGGCTGGAGGGCAGATGCTTGGGGCTAGTCTCACCCAACTTTACAAGGTACATGGTCAGGGGTTCAGGACGGACATAGTCTGGTTGAGGTAGTAACATAGGTTAACTACGTTTAGAAACATTAGCATTTATAGAGAATCACCCATTCTCCCCCCCCCCCCCCACACACAATGTGATTTTCATGGAGTCAAGTGTGAAATATTTGGTGTATTTCAATAGAGTTTTTCGTGGCTTTATGATACATTTTCTGTGAGACGCATAGAATTGTTTCAGCACTGCTTAGTAATATTTTCTGGGAGAAATAGAAAGGGAGGAGAGTGGGGATACTGAGGGAAGGGGGCCGAGAGGAATAGAGAGAGTTGGGGTAAAAAGAGGGGAGAAAAGGGTGTAAAGAGAGAGAGAGAGAGAGAGAGAGAGAGAGAGAGAGAGAGAGAGAGAGAGAGAGAGAGAGAGAGAGAGAGAGAGAGAGAGAGAGAGAGAGAGAGAGAGAGCGAGCGAGAGAGAGAGCGAGCGAGCGAGCGAGCGAGAGAGAGAGAGAGAGAGAGAGAGAGAGAGAGAGAGAGAGAGAGAGAGAGAGAGAGAGAGAGAGAGAGAGAGAGAGAGAGAGAGAGAGAGAGAGAGAGAGGAAGACTGACGAACCAGCAGGACATCCTATGGGTGCCAAATGCACTGGTTACAGACCTACTTCATGTTCTCTAGTCCAGGGCCTAGGTAATTGTTATTGTTACACACTCGTTACGTCCGGTGAATTCCTCATTCCTTTGTGCTGCTTTCAGACGTTCTCTGTTCCCAATTGTCGCGTATTTGGCACATGGAGTGCACACGGCGTGTTTTGATTTAGCGCTCGCTTACGGGTGCTCTGTTGCCTTTGCCACCAAACCTTCTCTTTGAGCCCTGGGGTCAGGGACAATGTACCTGCAGGGTACATAATAGAGATACATAATAAATACGGGAGAGATACATAATAATTTACACGTGGAAAATAATTGAGGGGCTGGTCCCAAACCTGCACACAGAAATAACACCACATGAGACCAGAAGACATGGCAGGATGTGCAGAATACACCCGTTGAAAAGCAGAGGTGCAACAGGTACTCTGAGAGAGAACTCTATCAACATCAGAGGCCCGAGACTGTTCAACACGCTTCCACTACACATAAGGGGCATAACTGGCAAACCCCTCACAGTGTTCAAGAGAGAACTGGATAAGCACCTCCAAAGGATACCTGATCAACCAGGCTGTGACTCATACGTCAGGCTGCGAGCAGCCGCGTCTAACAGCCTGGTTGATCAGTCCAGCAACCAGGAGGCCTGGTCGACGACCGGGCCGCGGGGACACTAAGCCCCGGAAGCACCTCAAGGTAGCCTCAAGGTAGCCTCAAGGTAGGGTGACCTGCCCTAGGTCTGTGTGCCCCCCTGGTTCTGCATTCTTTGTATTTGGTATTCTGATGGTACATAATGGCAATTGGCAAAGACCATCTTCCTGGTAGAACAGTCAGTTTTGTGAGGTTTCCCTTTCCTTGTAAACTTTCGTGGATATTTTTTGGGGTATGTCCTGATTCCTCTATGGTTCGCTGGGCTTCTTGTGGTACGAGACGGAGCTTTTGTCCTATGAGGGGGCTTATGTGCAACTGATATATTCGCCCCTCTTCAGTTATTCTCGTTTCATGCATAGGGCAACTTAGACATCCTGTTCTGTGGCTCATTTTCGCCATTTGCTTTACGTCTGTGGTGGATGGTCTTTGTTACATCATATTAAGTGGGAATAAATTTATCTTTCCTCCAGTTAAGTTGCTGCTGCTATTTCAGGAGACCTTGTGGCTGTGTGTGATCCCTTGGTGCTCCAGGAATGGAATCTAATTAGCTGGTTCGTTGTTTCTGGAGCACCTTCAGCTAGATGTCAACATCGACCTCTCCAGTCTTTCTGTCCTTAACCATACATATGTTTATAGTGTCTTTAATTGTAGGTATTATGTTGAAATCCAAATCTGTTACAATGTACCTTTTAATTACTCCCACTTTTCTCTGTTAAAGACCTTCCCGAAACGCTTTGCGCGTTAGTGGCTTTGCAAGAATGTAAGAACACAAATGTTATGTACTCTCACAACCCAACATACCTTCTTTTATATAACTAAATAAATAATAAACGAACTGAAAGGATTACTACAACACGACAGTGATTATAGAAAATGGCAGAGGGGTTGATGGGAAACAACCGACCAGCCCGAACACTACAAACTCGTAAACAGTAGACTAGATGGTGTTTATCCTGACACCTGGTTAAACCTTGGCGTCTAGTGGATGTCTGGTCACCTTATCCACATGAGCCCGCAGTCCAACAGGACGCACTTATTGCCCATTGAGTCACGCTACTGCTGCCCGACATTCCTCTTCAACATCTCGCTTAATGACGCCGGGCGCCCTAATAACCGGGGATCACAGGGAAGTTAATATTTGTCCGAAAGTTAATGGAAGGGTCCCCACTGATGCTCGAAAGTGTTAATGCCCGAAACGCTATGCGTACTAGTGGCTTTAGGTATTGTATGTACTACCTCTATCTTTAAATCTAACAGAATGTTTGTACTGTAACGCTGCAACTATGTACGTACTGTTCCTAAATAAATTATTATTATTATTATTATATATTTTTTCCCCTTGCTGGTTCTTCAGGGCCGGGAGTTCTTGTCCGGGATAAAAAATTCTCCTTGTGGGGCGAGTTTATTGGGCAGCGCCACTCATCCTGCGAGTGGACACACCGCCAGAGCAGCATGCACAACACTCCCCAATAGGAAGAAAACCCGCTGGGTTGTTCATCCTGTCACTTGTACCCAGACACAGGTGGAACTTGCCTAACTGTCTCAAGTGAACAGCTTATCAAAGAAGATTAGCATTTGCCAACCCCCTAAAATACACTATATGTTTTCTTGCAGGTGCAAATTAGTAGAATCTTTTTTAAGAACAGAATCTGTATTTTACAGTGTTTTCCTAACTCAATGTGGGGTTTATTATGCTACACATATTACCTAATGTCTCTTAGATATTCACATTGTCTTAGGTAGTGGTCAAGGTTCATGGTGTGCCCAAGGGGTGTGGTGGGCAGCTGGCTCCTTCTCAAAACCCGTTTGGGTTTTGAGTATTAAAAGGGCAGTCGTGCTTCAGTTGTTTGGCTGACACGGCTACTAAATTCAGTAGTTTCTTCTCCAGCCATTGGCCCATCCCTTGTCATGAGATCCCAGCATCCCAAATATGTGTAAGTGACTACCTCCCCAGTAGCTATCCCGAGCTTCTGTACCTATCCCCAACGAATTTTAATTCCTTGGATATTAATGATATAATCTTCTCATTTAAAACTAAATCAAGTAACCCTTCTGAGATAACAACCCTAATCTGGAATAATTTTATTTATAATTTTATAAGTTATGTACAGTATATTGTAGTACATGTACTTTCCGATAATGCATCACCAGTCTCCGTGGTGTAGTGGTAAGACACTCGCCTGGCGTTCCGCGAGTGCTTTGTCATGGGTTCGTATCCTGGCCGGGGAGGACTTACTGGGCGCAAATCCTTAACTGTAATCTCTGTTTAACTCAAGAGTAAAATGAGTACTTGGTTGTAGCAACGATTCTTCGTGGGGGTCGTATTCCAGGGACCTGCCCAAAACGCTACTCGTACTAGTGGCTGTACAAGAATGTAACAACTCTTGTACATATCTCTAAAAAAACAAAAAATAAAATGTATTGTAAATATTTTAAATTATAATTAAACAAGTCAAAGGTTATACTGTAATAGGATTAGTGACATCCTATTAGTACTGCATAATTGCATTAATAGTATACATTACTACTACACTATGCTATTGAATATGTACCTTAAAGTTACATGAAATAATTCTAATAATACGTATCATTTACTAGTGTCTGAATGGAGAGAAGGAGGCAAAACTGCTCGACTACAGTTTGATCCAGAACCAGAAACAATGCCAATCAGTGGGGTAATCCACGGCCAGCTTGTGGTCCATTATGATGTAGAAAGAGCTCTGGATGCTGGTGATGTTCAGGTAACAAGACTTGACAGCTTTATTAGGCTGTGAGTAATATTTTTATATAATATATATATATATTATATAAACATATTACTGTATACAAGTTTGTAATAAGTTTATATTATGTTTTGGTTTTATTTGAACTTTTTGACCTGTTAAAATTAGGGAAAATTTCAAAATGCTTAATTAGTTTGATATTTGTAATTATACAGGTCAAGACCAGAGTAAGGTGATACAATGAATATAATTAATATAAAACATGTCACGTTTTCTGTTAAGCACTGAAGTAATGTTTATATAATTTACAAAACCTGTTTTGTGTATAGTATTGCGCTCTGTAACAGTTGACTAAGTTTTGGAATTGCAATTGTGGATCCCGGGTTCGATTCCTTGGTGGGGACAGAATTAGTAGGGAAAATTACTTTTTTTCCTAATGCCTTTGTTCACCCAGCAGTAAATAGGGTACCCAGTAGTTAGGCAACCGTTGTTTGGGTTTCATCCTGGGGAGTTAGTAGTTCGACCTTGGAGGGGGACCTGGATATTAGCCTAAATTATATATGTACACACACAGGCTTCCTTGTCCCCCCAAAAAATTGATTTAAATTAAGTAAGTTAATTTGAGAAAAATATTAAAGATTGAAGTAAGATGTTACTGGATAGGCATTTTGCTGTAATATGTGGCAATCCCTATAGTGATTCAGTAATATTTTTGGTTTCATGAGCACACACATTTTTTTATGTAATTTGACATGCCAACTTTAATGTGGTTACCGTCTAACTCTTGTACTTGTCGTTCTCTATATATTCTTAAATTACTGAGCTTGTTTTTAATGTTTTTTTATATTTGAATTGTATTTTCTGGACTTAAAAATAAGTATAATAGGGATTCATATGTCAGTATTAATAAAGAAGGTACTGTATACCTTATTTTTTTATTTATTAATTAAAAACAGGACATATTTGATGCTTTGACATATCTAAACTGTAGGTAACGTGTGAAAAATGTGTTTATGAAACTTTCAGTATGCTTAGTATTTCAGGCAAGTCTAATGCCTGCAGATTCGACATAGGGTTTTGTTTTGGGTTAAACAAGAGACTAAGTACTGTCCTTTGACGCTAATAGCACAAGAATTTGCTGTGATAATTGTTTGTACTACATTTTAGGTTAAAACTGAGATGGTTATTATGATGTGTTTAAGTTTATTATCAATAAAAGATAATTACTAGTATATATGTTCACTAATTGGTAACAGTGATCATCATCATGTCAGGTTTTCTCCATCCAGAGCGGTCGCAGAGAGACCACATTCAGCTCCGCTCCTGTGCCAGGTAAGTCCACTATGGGCTCACCATAGCCTGTGCTACTTGGAACTTTTTGTTACAAGTTGCTGAATTTAAAACAACAACAGCAGCAGCAGCAGCAAACAACAAGGTTTTCTCATTCTTGTAGAAATAGCTAGATGCTAGCTGGAGAAAAGTATTATAACCAAAGGGCCTCTGTGAAACAAACATGTAAATCTTCTAAATGCATTACCTATTTGTAATATTTTTATAACTAGTAATTGTAATTTTTATTTTCAGGTTGAAGATGGATATTTTGTGCATTTCTTTGCACCAATTGATCTACAGTACACGCCCAAACATATTACTTTCTTGATTGATGTTTCAGGATCTATGGAAGGATTAAAATTAGCGCAGGTGAGACAATTTGGTCTGTAACTGAATGTAATGTGTGTCATATTATAACCTTAGTTATAAGGAATGC
The DNA here is from genome assembly GCF_040958095.1 of Procambarus clarkii. NCBI lineage: Eukaryota > Metazoa > Arthropoda > Malacostraca > Decapoda > Cambaridae > Procambarus > Procambarus clarkii. The sequence goes on from NC_091201.1 coordinate 27,047,748, forward strand.
ATTAGAAGCCTTCATGATGTGGAAAAAATGTAAGTGATGGTGTATGTAAGATGGTATTATTAGAAGATTAATGTAATTATTGGTTTAGACTAAAATAGTATTGCTGTTAGTGTACTAACAGAGCCGGTCGGCCGAGTGGACAGCACGCTGGACTTGTGATCCTGTGGTCCCGGGTTCGATCCCGGGCACCGGCGAGAAACAATGGGCAGAGTTTCTTTCACCCCATGCCCCTGTTACCTAGCAGTAAAATAGGTACCTGGGTGTTAGTCAGCTGTCACGGGCTGCTTCCTGGGGGCGGAGGCCTGGTCGAGGACCGGGCCGCGGGGACACTAAAGCCCCGAAACCATCTCAAGATAACCTCAAGATAACTATTATTATTACTCACAGTATCTGTAGTATATTTCTCGTTATAAATAAATGATATGACCGTTCAGATTTACTCGTGTATGAGCTTGATCAGAATTGGAAAATAATCATATAAATTACTATACAGCCACTGAAGCAAACCAGTATTTTACTAAGCATTTAAAATGGCATTTAAATCACACTCAAAAATAAATACACGTGTCTGTCTGTCTTGGGTGTATACTCTCTTCCTATATCCAAAGATTGTTGGACTAATAGATGTAAAATACAGTATGCTCACAGTGACAATTTTTTGTTAAGTGAACAAGATCATTGTAAAATCAAAAAGGGTAAGATAAAATTAGGTTTCATATATAAATATGTAATTATGTATGTATACCTTTGCATAATGATGATATCTAGATATCACTATCAACTTTTGAATGCACACAATTTTTAAGTGCAACAGGAAAAACTTAGCAGATTAATTGGGGAAGAGACTTTACAAGATGATGAAGTGGGAGCTGCAGTGAAAATTAACTAACCAAACCAGAGGAATAATCAAAAGAACCTTTGACTTCACAAAAAAAATTGAGCTGTACAAGTCTGTGATATGCCCCCATCTGGACTATTGTATCCGAGCACAGAGACCTCACCTTCAAAAAGACATGTCAGCTTTGGAGAAAGTTCAACGCAAAGTGACAAACATCATTTCAGAACTTCCAGCTCTCATACCAGGAACAATTAAAAGTCTCTTGATTAACATTTCTACAAACAAGATACGACAGGGCTAACCTCCCAGAGACCTTTAAAATACTGAATAAATTGTAAGCTATTAATCCAGGTTACTTTTCTAAAAGTTAAAATGTAATGCATACAACGAACAGCAGCTTCAGACTCAACAAACCACGATGTTGTACAGAAAATAGATGTTTTTCACCAATTGGGTAATAAAACCCATGGAATCGCCTACCTGCCAAAGCCGTGAATGTTTAGACAATACTGTACTGTACTTCATTTTAAAATTCAGCTCGAGAAAAATCCTCGGGAGTAAGTGGGGACCTTTGACAAGCTGTTGGCTTCCTGTCTCTGCTGAGGTCACTACAGATGATGGCCCTCAGATAAATTCAGGTAAATGATCTTGGTTTATGCCTCAAGTAAAAGCAGTCTACATTAACTCTCCTTGTGCAGAACTGGATGTTGCCTGCTTTAACATATTCTTGTACTGAAGTTGTTTATGAGGATCAGATGATGGTACAGGAACATACTGAAATGTGAGAGGAAGAAAGGAAGGCATTGACCTCATTGAATTAGCCTTAGAGCTGATAATATAATGCAAATACAGTATGTTGAAGTCTTGGTTAGATTTGTAGATAAAACAAGTTGGCTCTAATTCAGTTGAATGCAGAATATGACAATGCATTAATTACAGTTACTGTATGTACAGGTATTTGTAACTGATCATGAAAATTCTGAAATATGTATAACAGATTAGTGCCATAATATAAGTTCATTTCAGGTTAAGGATGCTCTACGACATATCCTGACTGATCTTAATGCTGGAGACACCTTTAACATTATCAGCTTTTCCACTTACACTCACAAACTTGGAACAATGCGCTATACTGGTACAGCTGTGAGGAAAGCCAAGAAATATATCAATAATCTTGAAGCTCGTGGAGGAACAAACATTGATGAAGGCCTTAAGGTTTGTTTATTGGATCTTTACATATAGTTGTGTGTGTGTTGGACAATAGTGCTGAGGGTGTATAGCATCTTGAAACTTTGAATTTGTATTTAATAGAGTGAAGTTATTTTCCTGACAGGGTCCTCAGTGTTAATTATCCCTCTAACCTCAAACAGTTAAACTTCAAAAGATAAGCTTCAAAATGCTTTTACCTTCGTTGAGTGGTTTTTGTATATTTTCCAACATTCTCTACCGCATGCAAACACCCTTTTAGCAGTGATTCTCTTCCAATCTGACTACTTGTAAAAATTATATGATTCAGTTGTATGAATTAAAAATATACGTACTTTTTATACGTATATAAAGATATACATAAGATATATGTATTATTTTAGATATACGTACAGTATATATTTAAATTTTCAAGGAACGGCAGAAAGTATTGCAGAAAAGGTATAGCAGAAAAATGTATAAATTAAAAGAAGACAGAAATATGTGCAGTACATTTAGAGTACAGTATAAGAGAATAACCACATTCCTTCCAGTATAATTTTTCTTGTAACTTAAGTGGATACTGATATTTATCAAAATTATATATCACTGCTGGATGGGATTCATCTATGTACTCTAAAAATTGTTACCGAGTACATATTAGCTTGGGACAGTGCTTCTTCTTGTTAAGACTTGAGGCATTAAGCTTTGTTGTCATCCTGATCTATCAGCTTACATGAAAGGACACAATGTGCAATACAGTGTACTCCTGCTCGAATGGACAAATTCATACCACACCCCCCTATCCTCTGTAACCTGAATTGTGTCGTGACCAAATATAAGTCACAATAACGTGGCTAAAGTATGTTGACCAGACCACACACTAGAAGGTGAAGGGACGGCGACGTTTCAGTCCGTCCTGGACCATTCTCAAGTCGATTGTGACAATCGACTTGAGAATGGTCCAGGACGGATCGAAACGTCGTCGTCCCTTCACCTTCTAGTGTGTGGTCTGGTCATTATCAAATATAAGTACTTCCTTTGCTATTTAACATTTATGACTTTTGTTAAAACAAATGTGTAAATGTGTATATATTTTCATTGTTTTCTCTTAGGTTTTTTTAGGCATCTAATTCTGATCCAGTGATTATATAGACTTGCTCTATCATAAGATTTTCAGTTGCAATCAAATACAATGATCATACAACCAGAATAGACACCACCTGATGCATCCAGCTTTCCTTTACACCACATTTCATTTGAATGAGAGTCCATTGTGTCTTTCTAGTCAGCCGACAGTAAAGAGCACATTGCCAAATGCCTTTCTTGACAGTATTCAAGACAAAACACAGTACAATATCTTTCTTGGCAGCTTACAAGAAAAAGTACAGTACTGTACATTGTTTTACCTCTTACATGATAGATTATTAATTGAAAAGGGTATATTTTTAACATACTTCTTGGCAACATTTAAGAAGGGGTACATTGTGTTACATTCTTTGTCACCAAAGGTACATTCCTTTTGGTTGACTGTTGTGTATTCTACCACGAGTATATCACTTTTCTCAACATCACAGAACTGAAGATCATTTTAAGAAGTAGGTTTACTATCCTGTATATGGTTTTCTATACTGCTGACTTCAGTTTTAAAATACATGAATTTGAATACTGTATTTACATAAGTAATGTTGCGACAGATTGCCAGCTATGTATATAAAAGCAAAACATTGATTTTTGTTTTTTGTTTGCATCGTTTGCCTCTATAATTACTTGTGCTTGACTGTCACCCCCAATTTTTTCCCAAATGCTCCTCTGTCTATGTGCTTGCTGAGGCAATTCTCATTTTTTTTTATTTTAAGTCTTAGTTCATGTGTTATGAACACCTGAGGACAGGTACACCCACACCAAAATAGGGTGAAGGTTCCAGAGGAAACAAGGTGTCAAAGATCCTATATAGATATAGACATTGGTAGTGAAAGGGTAACATTTATTTACCCATTTGGGCATACCCAACACACTATTATTATTATTAGTATATTATTGTTGAGAAAATCCATGGGAGCCGTGATAATGATTCGAACCTATGCGCTGGGTATTCCCAGATGCACGCTCTAGACGACCAGGCCACGACATGGTAAAAGAATTTCAACCTGGGGTATTACTGCACCCTCGAGGATTGCAGAGGCTTCCACTGAAACTTGAGAATCTTTGAGGGTGCAATAAATAGTACCCCAGATTGCAATTATTTTACCGTGTCATGGCATAGTCATCTAAAACGTGCATCTGGGAGGTCAAGCACTCCAAGTGGACTCACCCCGAGCCCCGAGAATCCCCGACACAGGTCCCGGGACAGAACCCTTCTTTCACATCTACCACCCCTGAAGAATAGGCAAAAGTCCAGGGGAAAAGCTTCAGAAAAGGATGTCAGTTGGGTCGACCCAGAAGCCTCGGCTGGAAAATCAGGCTCAACCATCTCCGCACCCAAATTGGGAGGGGCAGCCCCTGAAGCCACCCGAGCCTCGTCCTGAGCTTAACCCCGCCCCGACTCAGAAACCCTCAGAAATTCACGAGCCAGTAGCAGGGAAGGGGGGGGGGGAGGAGCAGGGCAAACCATGCCCACCCGAGAGTGAAGCAGAGGCGCAGAAGGAACAAAGTTGAAGCAACCAATGCCCCCAAATCCTGATCCCTAAAATCCAAGTGGGGCAGCTCCGTGACCTCCAATCAGGCAACCAACCTAGCACATTGCAAGAAAATGAATTAAGCATGCAATACAGCCACTGCCTGATTCCTGAGAACAACAGACAAGGAATAAGTAAATTGAAGCACAAGCGAGGAACAAGTCCCACAAGACTCCAGGTCATAGGTGTCGCTGACATAACAGGCAGCATGACAGAGGCAGTATGGTTGATTGTCACCCTGAGGCAAGGGCAACGAGCAACCTTCAACTTCGCACAAGGTGAGAGTGTACTCTGAAGAAGTATCCGTGGTACCACCAAGCCCACAGGGGGTTTCCAGGGCCCGTAGGGTAAATTAGCCCTATGGGAAGCCCAGGCACTGGGGACAGCTAAGCTGGTAGAATCCCTGTCTAGTAGCAGGCAAACTTGACTACCAGCAGCAGCTGTGAACCCTTAGGGGCAACAGAGGAGGACCACCAACACCACCTAGGCTAGCATAAGAGGCTAGGCATACCTCCACTGTCAACAAAAGGCAAGAACAAAAGAAAGGGAAACTAAAAACCCCTGAAGAAACACAACAAGCAAACTGGCAGCCAGAGAGAAGCATTGGCAACCACGTTGTATTACGGCAGGCTGGGTGTGCTGTAGTACGCCCACACCCAGCCGTTAACACTTCCCTCACTTGGGACAAGATGGAAAGACCAAGACCCGCCGACATACATCAAGAGCGAAGACAACCTCAAGCGATGAAGTCCTCTAGCGGGGAGTGATTCCAGAGCTCCCCAGGAAAAAAGGCCCCTGAAACTCAAGGGCAGTACTAGTACTTACAGAGCACCTAGGGAAGATCACCCTAGGCGCATGCTGCTCAGCATAGAAGAAGACACCTGGCCAACACTAACACACACTGCTGGTACAGCCAAACAGGGCAAAATCCATAACAGGAACTTGAGGACAAAGATGACCGAAATGACCGCCAGCACATCTGTTCAAGAACTGGAGTGATGGACTGCTGGCTCCCCCTCCCCCCTCCCATTACGGGAAGGAAGGGGGGTTTACACTAATGAGCGGAAGTGCTAGTCGCATGAAAGGTTGTTTGTTGGGTTTCTTTCTAGGGGGGAGTTATTTTGATCTTTTTTGGATGTAGACTGCACAGATTATCCAGAGAGTGATCTGTTTTGATTCGCCTACCTTTCTGGGTCCTTCCCCGGTCGATGCCAATTATGACATACTGTACTTCAAATATAAATTGTTCATAGATCATTGCTCCCTGCGCCTTTCTGAGGGGACCAGGTTCTGGCTTGTGGTTCCCAGGAGGCATAAGAACTCCTGTGACTGATGACCCCAAACTAATATAGCACATATCAGTTCAGATAGCTTCAGGGAGCCTCTGGGGCTTACCCAGAAAATGGTATTTCATTACATTCAATGCTGGTTTTATTCAAATGAAATTCCACTTGCCAAGTGTTGATCCATACACTTATTTTGTTCAGGTCTTCTTTAAGGGCATGACAATTATCCAAATCTTTCATAGTAGCTTGGCATTATCAGCAAACATGTTCATATAATTCCATATTTCTTCTGGAAGATGGTTTATATAGACAGTGAACATTACTGGTGCTAGAACTGAGCCCTGTGTCACTCCACTGGTAACACTTTTCCAGTTTGATACATTCCCTCTGATTACTGCCGTCATTTTCTTGTCAGTTAATGTGACTTTGGGCAATGTTAATTCATCACTAATTCTCCCTTTCATGGGGGAGAATTATTCTCATGGGGGAGAATATACGCATTTAGGATTAGAACCCAATACTCATAGGTAAAATCTTCATTTGACCTAAGTCATTTTGACCTTGAAAAACCCTTACACGTCATTTGACATTGGGCATATATATAACAGTTAAGAAGCTATTATTCAGTAGTGTCGGCATACAAGTTACTCTATGAATGTGTCTTCCATCTGCAATTCCTAATAGCAAACTCATTTTTACTGTGCATGCAACTGGTTTTACAGTACAGTACTTAATTAATGAAATTTATTATAAAATCTTTATAGTTATGATAATACTGTAATGTTGAAATCTCCTAATGAAAGTTGTTTTTAAATAAGTATTGGAACACACATTTTTTCAAGTCATGCTCTTTTCTATCATTTGAATTCAGTGTCTGGTACAGTATTATGTTAATACGAAAATGCCTCTTTGTGTTGTAATGCCAGTTATGACTTTTTCCAATTATATATATTATTACTGAGTTGCCTGTACTGAAGGGCCAAGTAATTAGGTGTTTATTAAAGGTGGTCCATATTGTGGTTTAAAGCAAAAACACCCAAAAAATGTGTTTTACAAATGGAGAATTCGACACTTCATTAGAACTGTGTGTAGAAGTGAGTGTCAATTGATGTTTGAACGTTGATTTTGGTACGTGATATGTTTGCACCATCGCTTCATTAAAAATCCTCTTCATTAAAAATTACCTTTGGGAGAGTAATGAATATGCATTCCATTTCAAGCACTGTACAAAAGAAATGTTGAATGAACTTAAGAGAGCAGCTCCATTGTAGCGGGAGAAGAGCTCATAACAGGGCTTCTGCCTAAGCTGCTTTTTCCCTTCCTCCCTCAGATGGCACTTTCTCGACATCGGCTTCCCCCTCGGATACATTTCCCACACCATAATTATCTTCAAGCGTGTACAGTCAAAGGCAGGAGTATTGGACGCAAGCCGGGCTTATCTTTGCCACCGGTAACACCCTTCACAGGCCCAGGAGACGACCATTACATTATGCCTTATCACTAGCAAAGAAGATGATTTTAAAGCTTCTTCTTGAGCCTTTGGGATGACTGTGTTGTCTTTGTCATTGTAATACGACACACTTTTGCACCACAAAATTTACATTTTAGTCCCCCATAGTTTTTAAATATTCATTAATTGTCATAATTGAGATGACACTAAGCAGCACTGTCTTGGCTTTTTGAAAATTGGCCAAATATTATATTTGATATCGGATGTTTCACATTTACTTGTAATTCTTATTTTCTCTACTCAAAACTGCGCAAATTTGTCCAGATGTCTATACAAGGCAGAGACAGCTGTCACCACCAACATTTTATAATGCACCTCACATCTCTCTTGTGGGCTGAGGCCCTAGGAAGCTTTTACTTTGTCATTCATCACAAAATAATTATGGTTTTTAAGTGATAATTTAAATTAATATTTGTAAGTCTTTTGTCTGTTGTTTCAGATGAAATTTCATGTTGTTGGTTTGCATGATTTATATAAAAATAAATATATATTTTTAGTGCAAAATTTGGCCCTATTTAATGGCAAGAGTGTGGAATCATATGGGCCTCAGCTCCTTTGCCTCACATTGCACTTTTCACTGACAGCACCTGAGCACCAGCCCCTTAATCTTCTCTGTTGTTTGCGACTGTCTTCTCTTGAAATACTCTTGTAGCCTTCTTCCATCGCCACCTCATTACAGTATATACAGCGCAACTTCACCTCATTTCAGATTATTTGTAAACTACATTCTAAGCACCTTCCTGAAATCTAGATTGTGTACTGCACCTGTGAAGCACGCAGCACCAGCACTGCACTGCGTATCCATGCACCAGTTGTCATGTCCACTGCACTAGTGTGTTTCTTTATGTACGTAGTGTTTTATGGGTTTGGATAAAAGATGACAGTGAGATAGATGGGGTTTATGATAATGCACTGTTTCCATAATATTTTTTTTCTGTAAGGAAAAATGTCTATCCTCTTCTGAATTGATATTTGTATGATCCTTTGTTATATTTAAATAAATTATAATTTAAATCTTTATTTTGAAAGAATTGCTTTGCTTTGAATACAAATGCAGTTATCATTGTTTAAATACTAGTCCTTGAGCATAAGCTATGCTTAAAAGGTCCTAATAAATTATATGAAGAGCAAAGCAAGATGCTACCTACAGTCCGATTACAATTTGACTTCTCGCAAATGAGTTTCACATGCGCTTCTCTGGAAGTTTACTTGTGGTGGTATTGCATCATACATCCTTCTTGCAGATGTCCATTGAGCAGGAGATGGATGTGGTGGTGTCGGAATCGGTGCGACCGCACATCGTCGTCATGCTGACTGATGGTCAAGCTACTACCGGGGTCATATCTCCTTCAGCCATTTTAAGGAATGTCCGGGAAAGAAATAAGAAGGGAGCTGCTATTTTCTGCCTTGGCTTTGGCAGTGGAGCAGATATGCATCTTCTGGAAAAGATTGCCCTTCAGGTTTGTCGAAGACATCTCTTATAGTTTATATACAAGTGCTTGTTTGAATGACAGACCGAAACAAGGACAGCGGTATAATCTAACAGTGAGAAGACAATTACATGTTTACAACTAATTACTGGTGTCATTTTTATTATTTTACTTTAGAATGTACTATTGATGTATTGCTCATTATTCATTTTGACATTATTTGTACAGCTTCCTGAAAGAAACAATGGTTTAGGATGTTTAGGATATATATATATATTGTTAATTTTGAGAGTGCTGTAATGCAGTCATAAAAATGTACCAGAATTAAAAATTAATGTAAACTGCGTACGTGTATTTAAGTGCATATCATAGTGTTTCAAAACATTTAACAGTTTGCAAGCGCTGACCACAGCTGAAAGTCCAAATGACAGCATGTGTTGTGGAATTTGAGGGAGGTTAAAGCACATCTAACTGAGGAGTCAAGACTTTTTTTTTCTTTTAAGTGTTGAAAGTTAATTTTTTCATTACAGTATATACTGTTGTATATAGCAGAATAAATATCGCTGATTTCTGGAAGTTGTATGTAATGATATATATACAGTACTGGCACTAAGTGAGTGGAGGGTAGAAATGTTTTATTTGTTGATATATAAAAGAATTAATTAGATACATAAGATACAGATACAAAAAATACATAGAGTCTATACAGCATCTGAGAGAATGCTTTGCAGAAGTGTGGTAATGATACTTTGCCATGGACTACTGTGTGTGAAGAGTAGTGTTGTGTAGGTATCTGTATCACTGAATATATTTTATGCCTTTCAGTCTTTTTTTTTTCTGGGGGTAGTCCTGGAGGCTCCCCGGAGCTATCCCAGGCTGATATGCTAATGTCAGACTTTGGCATCAGTCATGTGTATGGAGTTCTTAGGCCTACCGGGGACCACGGCCAGAACCGAGTCCACTCAGAGAGGCAACGGGAGCAATGGTCTATAGAAACCCCCGTGTGGTTGGAAGCATTCTATGTCTGCCATCGAGCGGATCAGGCACCCAGAAAGGTAAGCGCCCCAAAACAAATCCCTATTCTGGTTACAATTGCTACCAAAAGCCGAACTAGTGGATAGAACTCCCCAACAGAAAACAAGCAAACTAGTGTGACATCACACGTCGCCGCGCCGCTGTCTGCGCACCTCCCCCCTCCCCGGGAGGGAAAAGGGTGAGCCCCAGACCCTTCACGCTGGCTACCCACACCTCAGTTCTGAGGCTGGATGTCAAAATCACGAAATCAAAATCTGGGGCTTCCCCTTCCCCCTCCCGGGGAGGGGGGAGCTGCGCAGACAGCAGCACGGCGTCGTGTGACGTCACACTAGTTTGCTTGTTTTCTGTTGGAGTTCTATTCACTAGTTCGGCTTTTGGTAGCAATTTTAACCAGAATAGGGGTTTGTTTTGGGGCACTTACCTTTCTGGGTGCCTGATCCGGTCGATGGCAGACATAGAATGCTTCCAACCACATGGGGGTTTCTATAGGCCATTGCTCCCCTTGCCTCTCTGAGAGGGCCCGGTTCTGGCCGTGGTTCCCGGTAGGCCTAAGAACTCCATACACATGACTGATGCCAAAGTCTGGCATTAGCATATCAGCCTGGGATAGCTCCGGGGAGCCTCCGGGACTCGCCCAGAAAATGACGTTTCATTACATTCAACGCTGATTTTTTCTGTTACTCCTGTCTTTTCTGGAAAAATTCCTTGCTACCCTTTGATAGTGTAAAATAGATAATGATGATGGTCAGAGTGATTCACTGAACCATCTGATGCTAATGCTGTTTGCTGTGTAGTTATAAATTCCATATATCCACCTCAATACAGTAGTGTACTATCTAATCTAGTATAGTACCTGCCCATTCATAGCTTGTTATTTGTGTTTATATTTTATTATTATTTATGTCAGTTTTTCTCTTACATTGGTTTCAAGTCCACAGTTTTCATTCCACACACTTTTAACATCAGATTCCATTCTGCAAGCCGTCCTCCTAATAGAGGGTCGTATTTTGACCAATACTTTACCCAAGGCCAAAAACTGTCATACTAGGAAATGGTAGCGGCTCACGAAATTGACATAGTCCCGTTTTCAGTTTTGGGTCTCCTGGTAGATTAGAATAAGGGCACTTTAGTATGACAGTTTCTTGACATTGGGAAACCTTAGGAGAATGGGTTGGATTATGCCTATATTAAGGTTTCTAATTCCTTTGCCTTTCAAAACATTTGAAAATATTGTCTGTTCTCTCTAGTGCATCTGATAGTTTACCCAGCACGGATCTTTATCAATAAAGACATGTAAATTCATTGCAAAGAACCGGGGGAGTGCACGCAAGATCTACGAGGAACACGACGCTGCAGAACAACTGAAGGGCTTCTACCAAGAGCTGTCGACCCCCATTCTCCTTGATGTCCAATTCAGTTATTCTGGAGATGCTGTGCAGATGGATAGCCTTAGTAAAACACACTTTTACAATTACTTCCAGGTAAATAATATGTACTGTATATATATAAATACCTGTTATTGCTTTCCAATCACCTAATAAGAAATTCAATATCTTGAAAATAACACCTAAACCACAGTAATGCATAATAGTAAAACCACAAGTTTCGTAGAATTTATAAAGGGGCAAATATTGAATGTACATTTATTTTAAAGAAAGAAAAATGCAGTTTGTACAGTTTTTGTTAATTTTCATGAATTAATATTTGCCTTTGTTTTGTTTATTAAATTAAATCTTTATTGACAAAATTCATATACAGTGTAATGGGTAGCTACAAATACAGTAATTTATATAGACATTTGTTTAAAAGTTATCTACTTTTATGAGCTATTCCATACAGTTGAATATACTTGGGCAGTATCTTCACCTTCCCATGGCTAGGAATAAACTCACCCAGGTTATGTTACACTTATTTCCTGTGCCTCGGGAATTATTTTAAACATCCCTGCCATATCAGAGTGGGAGAAGAGACACTGGGAAACATTCAAGCCTGGAAAGACCTCCAGAAGGATGCTTTATCTACTCTCCAAACCTTCTCCAAACAATACTCGCTTTTATACACACAAGCATTGCTCTGTTAACTGATAGTTGAATCACCTAGCTGCTGACTGCCATCAGTTGTCAGAAAGTATATTGTCAACAGAGTAACAAGGAGCTGCTAGTCCTTAAAAATTGATCCTGACTTCTCCATGACACTGACCTCATTAGACAGAGGATTTAATTGTTCAGTCAAGTGACTTGTGCACTGGGCTTATACTGCTAAGTGGAAGCTTTCATGTGCCTGATTACATAAATTTTTGTCTCTTAAGTTTCTTTTAACCAGCTGACATTAGTTATTTTCTCTGTGTTAGTCCTGTTCATGCCTCAGCTGCTGTCAATCTCCTCATGAGTTATTCACTTGTCATTGCAGTTCCTTGAAACTTTGCCATAGGCCAAGGTGTTAGTATTTGGCACGCACACTTAGATCATTTTGATCGGTATGTCACCTTTGTATAATGGTTGGGAAGGCACATGGCTTCTCAAATTCTCTTCTGGCTGTGGTTTTCAAATAGCTTTTTATTTTGCTCATGCAAGTGCCTAAGGAGGTGGTTTCTGGGTTGAGCTTTAGGTATCTGTTCCACAAGAGGGTGTTTGTGAACAACCAAGTCTTTTCTGATATTATCCACATCTTTTGTTACTGCTATGTAGTTGGGTTGGGATCCTGGGCTGGACTCCTTGGCGGACCCCCTCCTCTTCTCTAATGGAGGAGAATATTTCGTTGAAGGCATTGCCCAAGAAACCTACCCAATTTCTGTTTAACCCTTTTTGAGTTTTGGTGACCAGACCCGATGTCATTTACCACCAGGTTGGAGGGTTCTTGTACCATTCCTCTACAGTTTGAGTATGATGCCTCCTTGTCTGCCTCTCATTCAGTGTGCTCCAGGTAGAGCACCGACTTTCTGATGCTTCACAGGCTCTCACAATCCTGTCTTTCTTTGAGTTGGGATAGATCTAAAAAAATTTTTTTTTTTTTTTTTTTTTTTTTTTTTTTTTTTTTTTTTTTTTTTTTGCTGTTGAGGGACTGGAACCATGCATTAGAACTTGGCGTACCTGGTATATCCTTTGCCAGGAAAGAGAAACCTGTTAAGCTTATCAGCATAACCAAGCCAAGAGCAAGGATATTTACATGTTCAATTAACCAATTAACAATTAGTCAGGTTAACTGACTGATTATGGGATATTATCTTTTCCTAACAGTTTTATCCTTTGTTGTATAGCCTCATCAACTATCCTGTAGCAACTTTGCTCCAGTATCTTCCAGAGTCTTGTTACTCTGCTTCCAATACCTTGTTCATTAACCCCCTAGTAATAATTAATAATAATTCATTTTGTCAGGGATTGGCAGCCTGTGAATATAATGTTTATACTTTAGGCTTATATTGAGATCTTCCTAAGGTCAAACTACTGTTCTTCCCAGGATGCAACCCACAACCATTCACGAACTTCCAGGTACCTATTCACTGCTTGGTGAACAGGGGGATTAGGTGAAATGAAACATTTCCTACCTTGTCTGTCCCACCCAGGAATTGAATCCAGGATTCACGGGTAGTGAATCATAGTTACAGGCTAAGCCATGTGCTCATAATGTACAGAAGTTAACTACCCTCAAGGCATTTTTCTCTGTCATTTTGTCATATGTTAACATTTGGCCTGATGATTTTTGCAAGGGTCTGTGTGTCTGGATGTTTGAAACTGTGTTGATGCAGTTCTCGTCATAACCAGTCTCTATATTAGTCTGAGTATTGCTTTGAGGGAGTGCTTTATTGTTGATTAATGAACTGTCAGTAGGTCATTCTGGGCTGGATAGGGATAATCTATAGTGTCTCTCTTTCTTCCATTGATGGCTTGAGGATGAGGGGTGCTTGAAAACATCGGAGCTACGCCGAGAGAGTGACTGTTGACGTCATTCACAGTTTTTGGTCATGTCCTTGATAGATCATGACATTGTTTAAGGGAGTAATCAAGTGATTTGTTTAGAAAATAATTTTTTGTTCTACTCTCAAACAAAGCCTTCCTGCATTTTTGATGACCCTCTTTCATTAGCAAAAATTATATATTATATTTAATTTTGTTTTCTTTGTTCAGGGTACAGAGCTTGTAGTAACAGGGCAGACAGAGCAAGGTCAACTAGGAAACATCCGAGCAAACATCACTGGTCAGGGACGCAACGGCGAGTTCTTTATGGGTGTCACGGACTGGAACACTGTTGTTCCACCAGACCACCATCTGCTAGATCACCTGCATCTTGCCCCGACTCCAAGAAACTTTATTAAAAGGTTATGGGCTTTCTTGAGAATTAAGGTAATACATATGGTATTATAAAAAGATAAAAATTTTGTTAATATTTATTTAGTCATATATTTGCATGCATATCTTCTCTTGGATAAAAAGACATTCTTGTCACCAAGTGGCATATTTTGATGGTAGCCGACATGTTGGATTAAAATGTAGTGAGTTGAATACTTTTGATGAATGTGAATGTGACAACATCTAATCTAATGATTTTGTTGCTTGCCCCATACATGTTTTGTTTGGCATTTTGTTGTTGTGAAAGATAGAGAATTGCTTTGTCTTTATGAAACCTATGTATGATACAGTTCATTATTACTCTTAGTAACTAATAGTGTGTGTGCTCAGAATGGAGATTCTCATATTGACTCAAAGCCTGATTTGCAAATTTTTTTCCATATCAATGTGAAACTGATAGCGCTTGTGTTTGGTCAAAAAACAAAAATTCATTACTGGGACATTACAGACATAGCTCAGTTTCTAAGTACACTATCTACTTTAATATATATTGGAGTATTTATTTTCATAGCATTTATAATTTGTATTTCGATTTATGACTGGTATGTGTACTGGGGATTCCACCCTTTGTTTGCCGGGATGAAAATTCTTGGTATTTTTTTCATGCATGTAGATACAGTACGGTAATTTGAAACACGCCTGCATAAACAGAGAATTCGTCACAATAATGTGGCAGAAAATTAGTAACCGAACCCACACATTGGGGCGGAATTGAAGCAGAATTGGGGGAGTTCTGCTTCTCTGTTCGGTTTTTAATTGTAATTTTCTTACCATGTGGGATCTGTTTTTGTATGCCTACCTTTCTGGGTGCCTAACTCTGGTTGATGGCAGATTAGGAAAGCCCCCAACCAGGAGGAGGTTTTCCAGGGGCCATTGCTCCCAGTGCCTCTCTGAGGGGGGGCCCAGGTCCTGGCTCGTGGTCCCTGGTAAGCTGAACTCCATTGACTATTGCCCTAGTCTTAATACATCGCATATTAGCTCGATAGCTCCAGGGAGCCTCTGAGGCTCACTCGGAAAATGGCATTTCATTACATTCAACGCTGTTTTTTTTTGGTTTTGGATTAATCACAGATCCTCAAGATCCTGTTTTCTTGTAAAGAGAGCCAAAGTTCATTAATCATGGGTCCCAGTAGGCAGGGGTGGATCTCGGTGACCTGGGGTGTTACCCAAGGTTTGGCTAGAATACTGAAGAACTTGAAGAGCTCCTGAAGGGCTCCTCCCAGAAGAGAGCATTTAACTCCCCATAAAAGAGCATTTAATTACACTGGTCAAAATATTTCAGTTTATCAAAATACACTGGTCAAATATAATTACTGTACAGCCAAAATATTTATGAAACCAAAATGAATCAATCTTGATTAATTCTGGGTCACTTGGAAATATTTAAAATTGCTGATTAGGTCTAGCTTTCATCCAAGATAGGTTATCTTGAGGTTATCTTGAGATGATTTCGGGGCTTTAGTGTCCCCACGGCCCAGTCTGCCACCAGGCCTCCACCCCCAGGAAGCAGCCCATGACAGCTGACTAACACCCAGGTACCTATTTACTGCTAGGTAACAGGGGCAAAAGGTGAAAGAAATTCTGCCCATTGTTTCTCGCCGGCGCCGGGATCGAACCCGGGACCACAGGATCACAAGTCCAGCGTGCTGTCCTCTCGGCCGACCGGCTCCCTAAGATGAAGATGAATCTAAAATGTCTTTTGCTTCATAATGGGAGTGTTTTCCCATTAATTTCATTTGGTTATGCAGCCCATATGATGGAAAATTATGATAACATGAAGCAGCTTTTGAGGTGCATAAACAATGACGAATATCAATGACAGCTCTGTGGCAACTTGAAGGTTATTGCTCTTATGATGGGTCTGCAGGGTGGATAAACAAAAAACTGCTGTTTTCATTGCGAGTTGGATAGCTATGCGAGAGTTTCCCAGTACTGTTATGTTATGTACGACTGGCCACTACATCCATCACTGGAGCCTGGGTGAAAAATATACAGCATTTACCACTTGTTAAATAAAGTAAGATTTTGTTACCACCCTCATACATAATGGCTAATCAGTAATTTAAATGATTTTATTTGAGTTCAGCATGTCAAAATGCATCTTGAGGTGATCTCGAGATGATTTCGGGGCTTTTAGTGTCCCCGCGGCCCGGTCCTCGACCAGGCATCCACCCCCAGGAAGCAGCCTGTGACAGCTGACTAATACCCAGGTACCTATTTTACTGCTAGGTAACAGGGGGTATAGGGTGAAAGAAACTTTGCCCATTGTTTCTCGCCGGCGCCCGGGATCGAACCCGGGATCACAGGATCACAAGTCCAGCGTGCTGTCCGCTCGGCCGACCGGCTCCCTAATATGATAAACAGCTCTTTTCATCTCAGAACAGACAACTTTTGATAACTTGTTGACCAGTGTTACATTCAACACTTGATATTTTTTTTAAATATTATATATAGTAGATTGATGAATAACTGATTAAATTATAAATATGTTGAAACATGATTAGACTTTTTCTGTCTCTCTTTTAAAGGATCTTCTGGAGGAGGGTAAAGCCGCAAGGGGACCTCACGAGAAAGCTGTTGCACAGAAGAAAGCTCTCGTTATCGCTCTTGAGGTAAAGAAAAAAATCACATGTCAACAGATTTCAGTGTTTTTAATACTTTCAGTATTGAATTCCATACTGGTATACATATGCATGTACATTATAATATGCATGTACCTATGTAATCTGACTCATTTATATCTTACAGATAAATAATAATAATTATTATTATTATTGAATTAATAATTTGGAAGAATGGGTAAAGATGACAGTTTGTGAATGTAGCGTACTAACATATGAATGTGGAGTAAAACACAAAATGAAGAATAGTAGACTCCATATTCTGTACATTAGGGTTTAATGCAGTGCACTGTTATCATGTAAATATTTTGACCATTTTCAGTTTAATGAAGTCAACTGTCAGTGAAAGCAATTAGTACCAAGGAATGTTAAATGCGTCCAACTCTAAAGAAAATCGACCATAGGGGCAGATGAGGTACAGTAGATAGTGTGTGTTTGTGTGTTTTGTGCTTGCGTACAGCTTGTGTGGGGGCTGAATCCTTGCACAATTAGGCAGTTTTGTGCTGAGGAGTCAGTTTAAGTGAACCTTTTCATTCATACCACAGTTCCTTGTGTCCTCAATTATTAGGTAATGTGGTCTGGTGCTGGATTGCTGGGCAGATCATTGGTCAAGTCTCTTAATTTTGGGCATGTTTCCGGGATCACAGGGTACTTACTTGGGGTTTGCAGGGTGACTGCTTCAGATCATTTCACGTCTTGTAGGTGTTTTCCACTATAATACAGTATTTCAGTCTGGGTGACAAATGGCACTGATGAGGTAGGTTCTCTTTCTCTTCCTTAGACAATATTTCTACAGATGGCAGATGCTATTCATAATATCAGATAATACAGCTTTACAGTTTTTGTCTTATTCCTTTTTTTTTTAGTAGTACTGTACTGTACACGGCGATATTCACATTACACAGGTTAAGTGGGAGTTGGCACACTGTGCAGAGGAGTCTTTGCACCGCTTTTAATATCCCATAACATTGTGACACATGCCATATGCATATTTTGCCAATTGGGCTCCCATATCACATCACTAGAACCTTAAGGTTTTTGACACTTGCTGTTCCTTAGAATTCACTTTTTGGCAGTTTTATTTTGAAAGATGTTTTCCAGTAACACATTTCTTTTGATAATTACTTGCAGTAACACATCTCCCTTGTAAATCTGGAGCCTTCTGTACTTTGATAGTTATTCTTAAAATGATAAAAATTCAGTAAAAAGTGTCTAGAAATGCATTACTTGCTGCATTTACTTATACTTTTTGAAAATTTCAGAAATACTGTGCACAAAGAGTTAAAGGTTATTGGATGTAAGAAATGATATCAGCATTAGTGTTGATATGTACAATAGACTCCCAGTTCTGCACATAGGGATTTTACACCCTCCACCTTCTATGCGGGGTAAGAATTGAGACCATTTTTCGATTTAACACATTCAACTCTTGGCTTTACACTTGATCACAAGTCATTGGTACCACGATCGAAATTTTTTATCTTTTTCAATGTACAAGTAGTTGGCTTTAATGCATAGATACATATCATAGAAAGTAATAACCAAATTAGTTTTTTGGTTCTCAATAAATTAAAATGTGATCATAACAGAACCTGTTAGCATTTTGTTTCTTTAAACCCCAGATTAAAGTGTATTGTACTTTATTGTGACAGTAAGGCTGTTTATCGTACATAAAAGCATTATATACATTTAGTTGTACCAGTATGTTGTACCGTGTTAATAGATCTTAAAATTATAGCTATGCATACGTTATTGTTCATGGAATAAAGGTCTTAGATCAGCAATGTTATCGGATATTTCTCGAGAGTAATTTCACAAAATAGTAAGCAGTGCAATTTTGCAAGGCGTCTTGAGCAACATGTTCCTTTGTAGGACTGAGAGTCTACTGTATCTGTAGTAATAAGAGATTTGAGGCTAAGTTTTTTTGTTTTGTTTTTAACGGGGTGGAGAGGAGTTTGTGTCCAAAGACGAAGTAGGTTAGTATTGAGGAAGGTCGAGCTTCGTTCATTAGGTCGTTGAAGAACAAATGTGTATAAAATTAATGGTACATAATGGGCTATAATGATTCATGTTAAACTGACTTCATATGTTCATGTTTGGTATGTTTTTCATGTAATAATCAATCTTGAGGTTATCTTGAGATGATTTCAGGGCTTTTTAGTGTCCCTGCGGCCCGGTCCTCGACCAGGCCTCCACCCCCAGGAAGCAGCCTGTGACAGCTGACTAACACCCAGGTACCTATTTTACTGCTAGGTAACAGGGGCATAGGGTGAAAGAAACTCTGCCCATTGTTTCTCGCCGGCGCCTGGGATCGAACCCAGGACCACAGGATCACAAGTCCAGCGTGCTGTCCACTCGGCCGACCGGCTCCCCTATAAAAAAAAAAAAAAAAATCTATACATCTAAATCTATACAAATCTATACAAAAAAAAAAGATTTATCGTCTCCATCATTATCGTTAGTCTGCTCCCACTTTCATGGGAGTGACAACAGCCTGGAGAAAAGGGAATCAATATAATGACAAGATCGTAGGTCTTTAAAAATTGCAATTGTCTTCTTATTATATCATCCATACATATAGAGATAGAAATGGATAAATAAGCACCATTACACTAGAGCTGTCAGCCAGAGCAGCAGCACATGTGCTCATAAAGCCAGGTGTACAGTGCTCCTTACCAGTTATTATATGTAATGCAAATACATTCTCTCTTTACAAATTGCTACTATCCAGCCTTATATCACATATCACATGCATTGTTCAAAGTTGATTTTTATTTCCACACACACACACGCACACTCTCTCTCACTAAGTCAGCCTATCTTCTTCTTCTCAGTCTCCTCCTTCCCCTTTTACTACTGTCAGCTTCACTTGAATGCATTCTTCACAATTTTATTATCATTCTTTTGTTCAATATGTAGAAATCATCTTGGTATTGATAGTGGTAAGGTTTCTGATGTTGTGTACCTTGACTTTAGCAAAATTTTTGATACCGTGCCACATGAAAGACTGATTAAAATTATAGAGGCTCATGGTATTGGGGGTGCTATATTAAGTTGGATTAGGGCATGGCTATACCAAAAGAAACAGAGTTAGTATAAATGGGGTTAAGTCAGAGTGGAAAAATGTTGTAAGTGGAGTGCCTCAAGACTCTGTCCTGGGACCTCTGTTATTCATAATATATATAAATGATTTAGATTCAGGTTTGAGCAGCAATATTTGCAAATTTGCAGATGATACAAAAGTCGGGAGGGAAATAAACACAGAATAAGACTCACTATCACTTCAAGACAATCTAAATAGGGTTTTGAAATGGTCAAAAGATTGGCAGATGCAGTTTAATGCTAAGAATTTTCTCAAATACGTACAGTACACAGTAAATTAATATTATTATATATTAGCATATTGTGCATATTTAGTCATGGTTAGGTTAGGTGTTTAGGATTTGTTGATTATTTGCATTTATAGTACATGGGTGAAGCATTTACAGTGTTGTGGTTTGAACAAAAGTCGCCAGTGAAGCACTTGTTCCGGAAGTGTTCAGATGTCATCAGTTGTGAGTTGTGTGTAAGCTGGTTTTCATTCATAAACAGGGAGTATGGCGAGGGTTTGGAATGTATTTTGGCCTTTGTGTATGAGAACGGGCTGGTGAAAGAGCATCTGCTCTTTTCTGTCCTATATTGTTGCTTGTTGAGCTTCAAGCTGTTGCCCCTTGTCTGTGTTACATGTGATCTTTTAAAGCGGTGGTCTGGATTTATATTCAGAATAAGGTGACCAGGAATATCACTCTCATTCACCATTCTGTAATCAAATCATAACTAGTGTCATGTAACTTATCTAGAATATAAATCGCTTATGTTATTTTAGTAATAGACACTACAGGTCACAGGAAACAATACGTTTGCTGAAGACAGAACTGAGACTGTTGGAATGCTTCAAAGAATGGATGATTGGAATGTTTCAGGGAATGAACAGTTATCACTCAATATTTTATATATTTTCTGGTGGAGTCTCTTGTGGCGCTCTGAAGCTATCTTGCTGAAATGGCTCCCGTCTACTAGGTTATATCAGCCATGGAGTTCTATTTGGACTACTGGGGACCAGAGCCAGAACCTAGCCTCTTCATAAAAGCACAAAAAGTGGGCGACTGCCACCCCACTGAGAAAGCATCCAGAAAGTCAGGGAACCAATCACTGTTGGATTTAAGGAGACTGAAACCTCAAAACTGCCAAATGAACTCCATCTTTTGAAACTAGCATGTGTGTGTTAGCACAAACCCCCTCCACCCCATCACCAATGGGGGGAGGGCATAGCTCCAGGTCTTTAAAAGTGCTCCAAGTCATTCCAGGCTGATGTGGACACAATTGGTTGCCTACTGTAGGGGTTCCTAGGTTGTCAACAAGCAACACAGGTCTTGCTGCTTCTAAGCTAAGTGGCGGCCATCCTTGAGCTGTCTCCTGCTGGGGCCACTTGCTTGGTGGTGGTCCATATTTTAGTTAGATTCACAAGCGTGTTTTCTGTCTGGTTTATGTTGTAGACCTGGGGCCAGATTCACGAAGCAGTTACGCAAGCACTTATGAACCTCTACATCTTTTCTCAATCTTTGGCGGCTTTGTTTACAATTATTAAACAGATAATGAGCTCCGAAGCACCAGGAGACTGTTTATAACAATAACAACAGTTGATTGGGAAGTTTCATGCTTGTAAACTGTTTAATAAATGTAACCAAAAGCGTCAAAGATTGAGGAAAGATGTACACGTTCTTAAGTACTTGCATAACTGCTTCGTGAATCTAGCCCCTGGCTTGTAGGGAACTTGAAGCTGCATGTGTTCAGGGCTGTCCTTAGTTCCCTGTTCAAAGGCTTGTGGTTCTCAGGTCATTTGCAGTGTCATGAAGTCCAACCAACCTGCAGTCTACCCTCATACCCATATAAATGTGGTGCTCTTGCACCACATTTAGAAACATCATGTCCTGCGTTGATATTTGGGCATGGAGGGGCTTTGGTGGTCTACCAGGGACTTGGTGGCTCGTTATTTAATGTCCATGGTCCTCGTAATGCCTGTGTTGCCTTGGGTTATCTCTCAATGAATCGTCTCTTCATCTTGATTGCCTACATTTTCTTTTCCTCCCTGGTGAGTCTCTGGTTCTCATTCTCTGTTGGTATTTAGTTTCAGGGAGCCACAAGGGGCCCCCACAGAAAACCAGAATTGAATACGTATAATGAAACGTCGCTTTCTGGATGAGCCCCAGTGGATCCTTAATTCCCCCCCCCCTCTCCCTTTCAGGTTTGTCGTTGCGTGTATTTCTTCCCGTTTGCTCCAGGAGGAGCAAACTTGGAAGGTGGGGGAAGACCTGGAGCTGTGGCCCTTTTCCCTGTGGGAGAATCGGTACTAATGAGCTTACGTTAATTGAAAAAGAGATTTGATCGCTTGTTTACATTGTCTGGGGGATTTTGGCAGTTTCGAGCATTCAGTCTCTTTGAATCCCTCAGTGGTCTGTATTGGTTCTCTGACTTTCTAGATGCATTTCCTGTGAGGGTGGCAGTCACCGGTTCTCTGTGCCTCTATGAGGAGGCCAGGATCTGGCTCTGGTCCTTGGAAGTTCAAACGGAGCTCCACTCCTCGGCTGATGTGCTCTTAGTAGTTGGGGGCCATCTCGGCAAGATACCTTCAGGGAATCACCGGGACTCGTCCAGAAAGAAGCGTTTCATTACATTCAATTCTGGTTTTATACTCCACTTACTCTAGCCTTCACTTTTTATTAAAAATAAAATATGTATTGTAATTATAATGTTATTTTACTTAATTAACATCATAACTTTACATATTTTTATACATTAAAACAAGAAAAATATCGCTACGTATTGTTAAAAATATCAATGGTGCAAAACTATAATGTTTGTTAAATTTTACAGAATCATTTTGTGACACCATTGACATCCCTAGTTGTCGTGCAGCCTGACCAAGAGAAGTGTAAGGATTATGAAGATGATGATGAGGAAGACAAGAAGATTGAAGACACGACTCCTGCAGTGAAGCACTTGGACGAGGACAACTCGTCCATCACTGGGGCCCTTGATCCACAGGATTCTGTTGTTCATGCATTTGACCCGGCATCAATTCAGGTTGATTGTGATGACAAATCTGCTCATCATCCATTTTTGTTTTGCATTTAATGGTACTAGTGTATTACTATATTTATACCCCATGAGTAAATGGTTTCTCTTCTGCACTTGTTCATTATATCTTACCTTCTCATGCAAACACAGAAACTCCTCTTCTGTTTTTGTTTTTCTTTGTATCTTTTCTACTGATGCCCCACACTGATGCATTATGCACTGGAAGCCCTTGCCCTCTTTATCCTTCCCTTTTTCTTTCCGACATTATTTCCTCTTCCCATTTCCTGTGTTCTCTCTCATGTTCTAATATATGCACCTTTCCTCTATCTCTTGTATTTTGTATCATTTTTTCATATTTCTCCTAATGTCACCTTTATTGCACTTACAAAAACTAAATTCCTCAATTGTCAATTACCAATCTCATTCCTTCTTTTCGTTTATTAAACATGAGCTAACAGCCTATAATGGTCCACAATTATTCTATCTAAAAAGCTTTAATGACTGGATTCACCCACCATGCCCTGTAACATTCCAAATAGTGGTTGGGGAAAGGGAGACAATGATGGATGGGTCTCGAGCAGCCACCTGTAGACTTGCCCGTTTGAACGTTGTATAATTCCCTCCCCCTATTCTTATATCTCTTACCCCCTGTCTCGTCTTCCTCTTTTCTTACTCCTTCCTAGCCTTTCCCTTTTCTGCTTTTGTCTAAAATAAAAATGAAATATTTTAATGTGAAAAAATCAATAAATATTTGTAATTCTGGGAATTGTCATGTACTTCAGTATTAGCTAGTTTATAACCCTCGTCGAGTGTCTCTCACATTATCTTCCTTATTGCCTCTCCTAACCTTTCCATTATTTTCCCATCCTCTTCCCCATTTCTTTCTACTCTTTCTATATTCTGCTTTTCTTGGGGGAGCCCCTTCGACTCCTCGGAGCTTATTAGGCTGATATGCTAATGTCAAACTTTGGCATCAGTCATGTGTATGGAGTTCTGTGGGCCTACCGGGGGATCACAAGCCAGAACCTGGCCCCCTCAGAGATGCATGGGAGCAATGGCCTATAGACACCCCCATGTGGTTGGAAGCATTCTATGTCTGCTATCGACCGGGTCAGGCACCCAAAAAGGTAAGCATCCCAAAACAGACCCCTATTCTGGTGAAAATATTGGTACCAAAAGCCGAACAAGTGAATAGAACTTCCCTAAAAGAAACGAGCATAAAGTCACACGTCTCCGCGCCGCTGTCTGCACAGCTCCCTCCTCCCCAGGAGGGGGAAGGCGGGGCCCCAGACCCCCCACGCCGGCTATCCACCCGTCAGTTCTCAGGATGATGCTAGAGTGGCGCCCATCCCCAATTGCAAGGCCATCTGGGTCGATGCCTTTCAGCAGGACTGGTCGAGGTGGGGGGTTCCTGTACCACTTTTCCCCAGTTCAGCTGTTGCTCCAGGTCCTGACTCGCTTGGAGACCTACCAGGGGAGAGTAGTCCTCTTGGCCCCGTGGTGGCCGACCCAGCCATGGTTTCAGGCGCTGCTTGCCCAGTGTCCAAACCCGTAGGTT
This sequence comes from Procambarus clarkii, assembly GCF_040958095.1. Classification (NCBI taxonomy): domain Eukaryota; kingdom Metazoa; phylum Arthropoda; class Malacostraca; order Decapoda; family Cambaridae; genus Procambarus; species Procambarus clarkii. The sequence continues at coordinate 27,072,352 of NC_091201.1, forward strand.
TTCCCGCGGCTCCGCCTCTTCCAACAGATCAGCCCGGTGCATCACGTGGCTGGTTCGATCTTCTCCTCGAGTTTTCGCGTATGGTCTTTTTGACTCGGTTTTATCATCATCTCTATGGTGATCAGGTGGCTTCTTTGTTGGTGTCCCACCTGCGGACTTCATCTTGGCGGCAGTATGAGATCTCCTGGCGGTCCTTCCAGTTCTTTTTACACCTTCATCGTTGTGCTTCGCTTTCTGTTTGGTTGGTGTTGTCCTTTCTCTCTTGGTTGTTCCAGGACCATCACCTTATGCCTAACACTGTCGCCTCGTATCGTGCGGCACTGGCAGAGCCACTTCAGCTTGCTTTTGGTATTGATATTACTTCTGCGCCATTTCGCAAGCTGTCTCGTGCATTGTTTCACCTCCGGCCTGCTAATGCGCCGCCTGAGCCGTCCTGGTCTTTGGACAGAGTGCTCTCTTTTCTTTCTTCTCCTCGGTTTGTTGTGGCCCCTTCGGTTCAGGATTGTTTCTCCAAGAGTCTTTTTCTGTTGGCATTGGCCTCTAGGGGTCGGGTTGGGGAGCTTCATGCTCTCCTCCGGCGCAGGGGTTTCTGCTCCTTCGGGCTACGTGATGGTTTTGTTCATTTGCAGCCGTCTCCTTCTTTTCTGGCGAAGAATGAGACTGCTGCTTTCCGGAGGGGTCCCTGGGTTGTTGATGCTTGGTTGGTCAAGCCGGGGGTGCATCATGTTTTGTGTCCAGTTGCGGCTCTTCGCCTTTATTTGCACGCCATGGCTTCTGTGTCCAGGGACGCACTTTGGGTTGATCTGGTTTTCCTTCTTCCCTGTTCGTGGGTGCGGGTCTCCCAGGTCGTCCGCAGAGTTATTAAAGCTAGCCAGCCTGCGGTCTATCCCCATGGCCATGACATTCGTAAGTTCGATGTTCTTGCTGCTGTCTTTGGCAACATGTCCTGGGCTGACATTCGGGCATAAGGCTTTTAGCGGTCGAACAGGGTCCTGGCTGCTCGTTACCTAGTCAACGTCCCTGGGCCTCGTCAGGCCTGTGTCGCTTTGGGTCGGCGGTTGCAGCCAGTTGTCTCGCCTTTAAGTTGAGGAGTGAGCAGCGACCGCCTCCCGGGTAAGTCCCTATTACGATTTTCCTCTGGGTAGTTGGCTCCGGGGAGCTGAAGGGGTTCCCCCAGAAAACCAGCGTTGAATGTAATGAAACACCATTTTCTGAGTGAGACCCGGAGGCTCCCCAGCAACCCTCCCTCCCTCCGGACGGCGGTTTTTCGTGTATTTTGACATCCAGCCTCAGAACTGATGGGTGGATAGCCGGTGTGAGATGTCTGGGGCTCCCCCTTTCCCCTCCTGGGGAGGGGGGAGCTGCGTAGACAGCGGCGCGGTGACGTGTGACGTTATACTAGTTTGCTTGTTTTCTGTTGGGGAGTTCTATCCACTAGTTCAGCTTTTGGTAGCAATTTTAACCAGAATAGGGGTTTGTTTTGGAATGCTTACCTTTCTGGATGCTTGACCTGGTCGATGATAGACATAGAATGCTTCCAACCACACGGGGGTTTCTATAGGCCATTGCTCCCCTTGCCTCTCTGAGGGGGCCAAGTTCTGGCCGTGGTCCCCAGTAGGCCCTAGAACTCCATACACATGACTGATGCCAAAGTCTGACATTAGCATATCAGCCTAGTACAGCTCCGGGGAGCCTCCTGGTCTCACCCAGAAAATGATGTTTCATTACATTCAATGCTGGGTTTTTTCCATCTGCCTGGTTCCCTATCCTAAATATATATATATTTATCACATTTACTTAAGAGTACATGCTTAGTTTATTCAGTACAGCGAGCCCTAGCTCTCTGTGAAGAATGCACACTCTTGAAAATTAAAAGTTAAAAGTTGCAGTATATGGGAAAAATTAGGAAATGTCCAAAGGCCTCTTAAAGTTCAAATTTTCTACTCTCAATAACACACATCTCTAAATATAATTACTAAGCACTCTAGCTTCTTTCCAGCTATAAACACAAAATACAGTATATTATTAATTTTAAAGATGCATTCCAAAATGTGCGCACAACAAAAACTGGCAATATAGCAATTCATAAAATATGTAGATACAACTTTTTAAATACGAAAACTAGCTAGTGTTGAGTCAAGTTTTGGACAAGAAACCTACCCTATGAATGGTGAATTTTGTGAATTCCTAAGTAGCAGATATTGGGGTTTGTTTGTATTTATATTGCCAGAATAACATTGTTATTTGCAGAGTTGTGAGAGAAGTTGTGTACAAAGGGGTTGTGAAAGTACTCTACATATTTCTAGCGATTAAGTGGTACATTCTTGCAAAGCTGCTAACGTTTATAAAGGTTCAGACATTCACATCTTGACTAAAAAATATGTTGGGATTAGGAGAGTGGATTTGAAAATAAATAAATAAATAAATAAATATATATATATATATATATATATATATATATATATATATATATATATATATATATATATATATATATATATATAATATATATATATATATATATATATGTGTATATATATATATATATATATATATAAATAAAAAGTTTGTGAGGGTACCACCTCTGGTGCCAATGTGGGGACCCATAGCCTCGGAGAAGAAAATAAAAAGTATTCAGAGGAGACCTTGTGGTTTCTCACTGAACACTAATATTATCTTCTACCACCCCCATTCTTTTGTATGTACACATATATATTTACTTTATTTGAACTTTGTTACAAAAAAGGAGTTACATATGGGTTACAAAGATGGTTATCATAGGTTGTCGAGTTCCTCCAGCTCCTCAGATGGCGGGCAGGAACCCTGGATGCAGTGCGCATTTCCCCTCTGTATCGCCACACTGAGGCGCTGGAAAAGAAAGCTTGCAGCTCTTGGGTCCCTTGTTGTTTCAATGAGCCTAGAACCCAGTTCCTTCAAAAAACTGGTAGCACTTTTACCCCAGGCGCTGAGTGTCTCAGAAGCAATGGGGACAAAATTGTAGTGGTGATCCAGTTATATATATATATAATAATTTTTTTTTTTTGTTCATATTCATATTCATATTCATATCCACTCCTAATCCCAACATATTTTTTAGTCAAGATGTGAATGTCTGAACCTTTATACACATCCCTCCTCCCTCCTCTTCCTCTCCCTCCCTCCCTCCCCCTCCCTCCTATTCTCCCTTCTTTTACCTCCCCTTTCTCCTGCCCCTTCTTTCCCCCCCTTTCTCCTACCCCTTCTCCCCCCCTCCCTTCCTCTCTGCCACTTCATAATCTGTACAATACTCCTTAGAAAATGTCATAAGCAAAATGTCGATCATTGCATAGATTTTAAGGTTGCATGCTGGAATTAAACATGGGCCCCTGAACATTATATGGCCTCTAAATTCACTGCTCACCTTCTTTGGTGCCCAATGTAAGCTACCTATGATGCCTCTTTCCTTTTTTTTCAGGTTCGCAGTGGCCTAGATTCTTCGGATTATGAACACCAAACTATTTTCAGGCATGCTTATTTTGACGGCATGTCTGGCCGTTCGTCTCAATATTCTGGTGCAGCAGGGAATGAGCCGAGCACTGTCTTTCTCCTATTGACCCTCTTTGTAATTGTTCAAGCAATCTTAAACCAGGTAGGCCACATGTATTATGATAATCTTGATGTTTCAAAGTATGTTACAAGTTTTAGAATTTTGCTACTACTTTCTAGTAAGTTGTCTGATAAAAAAAAATCATAACTGTATTGTGATTGTATTATAATATTTTATAATAACCGTTCATCTATATGACATTGTCAGGGATATTTTTGCTAATTGTCTGTAAGGTTGCATGACAAGGTCAGGAATGTTTTAAAAGTACTGCACAAAATTTAAAACTCCCACATGAACAAGGGGCACACATCTGCCTCCTCAGGCCTCCAGTAAACAGATGCCATCTTGAAAATAATCCTGGGCACCCCTCCTGGCGAGAAACATTGGGCAGAGTTTCTTTCACCCTATGCCCCTGTTACCTAGCAGTAAAATAGGGACCTGGGAGTTAGTCAGCTGTCAGGGGCTGCTTCCTGGGGGTGGAGGCCTGGTCGAGGACCGGGCCGCGGGGACACTAAAAAGCCCCGAAATCATCTCAAGATAACCTCAAGATCTCAAGATAACCTCAAGATCTCAAGATAACCTCAAGATCTCAAGATAACCTGGTTGCGAGGGACCGCAATAATAAGAGCGACCATGAGTAGCACATACATCAGCAGCTCATGCCTGCAGAATCACTTAATAATGATGAAATATATAAGCAATTGTGATTATCTTATGGTGATAGTGTCATAGAAGATTGCGACTGTTTGAAACACTATATATAAGGTCGGCCGAGCCGGTCGGCCGAGCGGACAGAACGCGGGACTTGTGATCCTGTGGTCCCGGGTTCGATCCCGGGCGCCGGCGAGAAACAATGGGCAGAGTTTCTTTCACCCTATGCCCCTGTTACCTAGCAGTAAAATAGGTAACTGGGAGTTAGTCAGCTGTCACGGGCTGCTTCCTGGGGGTGGAGGTCTGGTCGAGGACCGGGCCACGGGGACACTAAAAGCCCCGAAATCATCTCAAGATAACATCTCAAGATAGCCCAATGCTGATTACAATGTTCACAGCACAAGGCAAACAACCACATAGGTTTGGTGCACCTACTCGTCATGAAATGGGACCTCGTATTCCTTTAGAAAGTAAACGTGTGGAAAATGATTCATACTTAAGGTTTATTGACCAGGAGTCAGATAATAACAATAGTATTGTGGCTGGAGTTAGCAATATGTGTAGTAGTATATTGGGAGTCGTTTTGCTGTGTCAAGTACCATTGGCAACTGGCTAGCATGGTGCTATGCTAAGCTTGGATTACAAGATTACCACACCCACCAGAACTGCTTAGTGGTTTGTAATGGTGCATAAAAGTGTAGTTCTATATAACATGCATATGCACCATTAAGCATATGTGATTTTTTACCTTGTACAGTCATCTCCATTCCTTTTATAGAGTGGTGCTCTTTCTGAGCTTCCTCACAGGCCAGAAAGCACATCTTGTATGCTTCAGCTATCAATTGGGCTATGTTTTGTCACTTAAGACAGTTTTCCATTAGATGTTTGCCAGGTTTACATTTTCCCCAGTCGATCCTCATATTGTTAAAATTGAATTGATTGAATAACCCTTCTTACTTGTTGATCCTCTTAGATCTACTACAGGTATTAATGTTTGAACTTCAATGAGCTTGTGGTCTGAGCATGTACTATCTGAGATTGTAATGTGTCTGATTATTTCTTCATTGTTTGTGAAGATCATGTCAAGAGGATTTTTGTTCCTAATTGGCTCTGTAATCTGTTGGTTGAGCATGAATTTTTCACTGAATTTCAGCAATTCTCTAACCTGTGGATGGTTATTTCCAGGTTGATTTCCTGTTATAATGTTATTGTTTGCCATTCTCTGTCCTAAACTGGATAGATTGAGGTATCCAAAGAAGATAATGTCTAGTACTGGGTTTGCTAGGTTATTAAGGATATTCTCTAGTTTGTGCATCTGCTCTGTGGATTTCTCAACTGTTGCATCTGATGGTTTGTATTAGAATAATAATTAGGTTTATTTAGAATAATAATTAGGTTTATTTAGAATAATAATTAGGTTTATTTAGAATAATAATTAGGTTTATTTAGAATAATAATTAGGTTTATTTAGAATAATAATTAGGTTTATTTAGAGTAATAATTAGGTTTATTTAGAATAATAATTAGGTTTATTTAGAATAATAATTAGGTTTATTTAGAATAATAATTAGGTTTATTTATAATAATAATTAGGTATATTTTTCTACCTTGATTCCAAGTACCTCTACCACCTCATTGGTTGAGTTTAGTAGCTGTGTACATACCAGATCTTCTTTAATATACAGACCTACTTCTCCATTTGACCTAACTTCTCTATCACACATGTATAGATTATAATTTGGGATCCAGATTTCACTATCCATGTAATCTTTTGTATGGGCTTCTGTGAATGCCCCAAATAGTGAATTTGACTTTAATAGAGGGTTATTTATGAACTTGACATTATTTCTTGATTTTGACTTTAGGCCTTGTATGACGTCTTTGACAACAGCTTTCTTTGCATGGAGCTGACTGACAAATTCAGTTCTGAAGTTCAGTTTGAGGTTTGAAATTATTCCTTGATCCACAGGTTTGATAAAGGAAGTTGTGTTGGGTGGCAAAAATGTACCAATCATATTACCCTTAACTAGCACATTTTCATTGGATGTGTTGAGCTATTATCAAGAAATAGCACTACTGTACTTTGCTCTTCTCTGGCAAGCCCATGTTATTAAAATGGGTTTTCACCTCTGGTACGAAATGACTTAAAAACCAAATGACTTGTTCGGGAGCCGGTCGGCCGAGCGGACAGCACACTGGACTTGTGATCCTGTGGTCCTGGGTTCGATCCCGGGTGCCGGCGAGAAACAATGGGCAGAGTTTCTTTCACCCTATGCCCCTGTTACCTAGCAGTAAAATAGGTACCTGGGTGTTAGTCAGCTGTCACGGGCTGCTTCCTGGGGGTGGAGGCCTGGTCGAGGACCGGGCCGCATGGACACTAAAGCCCCGAAATCATCTCAAGATAACCATTCATGAAAAATGACTAGACATCCATGCACTGTGCTGAGACTTATAAATCACAGGGATAATAAATATTCTTGACACCCTTACATGCCCTTGGATTTTCACTTTTGCCTATAATGAGCAATTTTAATTTGTATGCACCAACTGCATTTTTCACAACAAAGTGAAGAGAACATTTTTTTATTTGCCTTGTTCCCAGCTGAATGACCACTTTCACCCTGATGAGTGCATGTATAACCAACATACGCCAGTACATGCTTGTTTCATCAGCATTATAATTTTGCTCAGACGATAAAGAATCATCCTGCATAATCTTCTCAAATTTGGACACACATTCCTTTGTGCCTTTTGCATCAGCAGATTGCTTTTAACCTCATAATTTCACATACCTTATGCCATGAAGAAACCTTAAAGCCCCTTAGCCATCCTTCACTGTATATACAACTATCACAAAGCTTCATTTGTCGATGAAAATGCTTGACATTTTCCTTAATCAGCTGTCCTGGCACAGGTTTCTTGATTCCTCATGTGTCTGCACGTACAACTCCTAAACAGCCTCTTCAACACTTGTAATCGTAGCATTGCTAAGTACTCTGTACTTTTCTGTTGTGCATTGCTACATTACTCTCATTTTTAGCATAACATGCAAAGATCTTATCTTTAGCCTTCAGTGTATAATAGAGTGGTTTGCCTAACTTTGTATCAAGTTCAAGTATGTTCATTAAGACAAGAAAAAATGCATCTCAGAGGGATAGAGTAGCTTAGGATATTTCTAATTTCTCCCCCCCCCCACCCCTGGAACTTTAAATCTAGCACATGCAACACTCCTAGGCATGCCAGATTCAACTAACCTTATAAGCTGAACTTATTATTCAAAGTTCATCACATATTTTATCTTGACTTCACTGCTTGTTGAAGGCCCAAACAACAGATTTCCTGTATTTTCTGATGCCATAGCAGCAAGATCTAATATATATTTATAGATATAAAGTGGTGAAAGAGGGGAAGGGCTTTGATGGCTGTGGGCAAGCACACACACACAAAAAATAAAACTGGATCGTCGGAGCAGGTGCAGAGGTTGTACCACTGCAACATGGTGGCCGGCCGTCAAACTACATAGCCTTTTCTTTGGCAGAGGATGGTGAGAAAGCTGGTTTGGTGCCTGATCGAACTCAGATATGCAAAGTTGGAATAATTGGACATTTGGAAGTTGTACAAGGAGTCTGGTAGTGTACAACATGATGAATAGCCTTCTACACTGTGCCCCCTTTCAAGTTCATCTCTCTTTGACTCTGCATATGTTTTGTTTATTTTGGCTTCTATTATTCATAATGAGGGATCCTGCATTCAATACTTAGGCAAGGCAGAAATGAGTGGGCACATTTCCTTTCACCTGGTGCTTCTATTCACCTAGCAGTAAATACATATTCACGAGTTACGCAATCGTTGTGGGTTGCATCCAAAGGAAGGTCAGTAGTTACCCTAGGTTGACCTCAATAAGCCCAAGTACAGACTAAAAGCCTTGCCACCTAGATCTACAGTCTCTCTAACACCATCCACAAGAGGTGTGTGTCAGTCACCACAAGATTCATTAAATGGAGGATGAAACTCTTGTTAAACTTTTCTCCAAGAAATTCAGCACTATATTAATGCCAAACCTTTTCAAAAGCTGTTTTCTGTGGGGAGCCCCATCAGCTCCCTGAAGCTATCATCACTGATTAAGTGCCATATCGGATCCGTTTCGTCTATTGAAGGTAATGGCGTATAGTTACTACCGGAAGAAGATCGTGATGCACCCTCTGCCGAACCAACCTCTGTTCTCGATTTTTTATCTGAATCTTTTAAATTATTTAAAAAATTAGCTTTTTAAATATGCTGTCAATTAATTTATTCTAGATTCCATTTAGGAAATGAGTGTCTTAGCAGGTTGTGGTTGCACTGGTCAGTTTTGTCTGCCCCACCAATCAGTGCATCTGTCCTGGAACATAACGAAGAAGCTCAACATTTTGTTTATTTCCCCCCATAATTCTTGCAGTCTTGAAACTGTATGGATTCTTTTTTTCAGCTCTTATGAATCGATTATTATTACGCTGAAATAAGGCTTTTGGGTTAATAGGAAAAGAACATCTGATCAGAACCATTTGGCTGCATAAACATAATACTTTTATGTTTATGCAGGAGGGGGGGAGGGGGGGACTTTTTTAAACTGTGAAGTACTTTACAATTCTATCTTTAACACTGACCCTTTTCTTTGCAGGTAAGAGAACCACAAATACACAAACCAGTTAAGTGACACTTCTCTATTGATGGTGCATCCTGAAGCTTTGAGAGTGTATGTACGGTAACTATTTTCACAGTTGAAAAGTCATGATAGTGCTGGCAGTCTTTTGACATCTCGTTTTTTAGTATTAGAAGTTGAAACTCAATACTATGGAAGAACTTTGAGATGTAAAAGTAAACATGTCCTTCCACCTAAATACATTTGAAAGTTCTTGGGTCACTTTTAACCTCACAAGGGAGACAAATGTATGCTTAAACTGGCTAATAGGAGTTTATTATTATTATATGCATACATACATACATACATATAATACATTATTAGTGTGTGTGTGTGTGCGCGTGTAAATCACGACAAAATTTAAACACACGATGAATGTATGAAAACATATAACCATGAAGGGAAAATAAAAAAAGAAATTACATGAGCACTTTCATGTTAATCAACACATCTTCAAAAGTATAATCAATGTAATATAGTGCTTTAGTATATAAGCAGGAAAAAGGTGACATTCCTGCAAACACACACTGTAATGGTCCCTATTGATGCCTTGTTACAATATGTTAGGAAGTTGTTACATCTTGTTATAAAGTTTTTACAATGTTTGAAAGTTGTTACAACTTGTTCGAACATTGTAGCAGCGTCGTAGTTTCTTGATGTGTTTGGCAGGGTGAGAGATGAAAAGCAATCCTTTGGTAACATTTACATGAACATAAGAATAAGAGGACACTGTAGATGGCCTACTGAACAATACTTGCAAGTTCCCAGAAGCAATATTCCTACTGGAATAGCTGTCAATTAATCATCTTACTAAGATCATTTTTTTTTACTGATAAATTAAATTTGTCAGAAAATTCTTGCCAAATTGATTGGGAGAGGTCATCTTCAATAATAAATTGTCAAAGCATTTTTAATAGAAACATTGAATCAGATTTAATACAAATTACAAGGCCATACAACATGAATATTAGTAATGGTTGTACAATTTGGATCCATTCTCAAATGGATCAATTAAAAAATTATCTTAGATTGGGGTTGACCAGCCCACACACTAGAAGTTGAAGGGACGACGACGTTTCGGTCCGTCCTGGACCATTCTCAAGTCGATTGTCTGTCAAGTCGATTAGATTGGGGGTATCCCAGTTGGGATATTGCTTCTGGGAACTCATATGTATTGGTCATTAGGTCATCTTCAATGTCCTCCTGTTCTTATGTTTATAAGTAAGTACTGTATTACAAAGGTTTCTTTTCTCGCCTCGCATGTCACCTTTGTCCTGCCAATACATTCAAGTACAGTACTGTATTATATTTCATAAAATTTACGGGATAGTCTTGCCCGTGTTCCACCTCTTGGGTGGTGTAATCTTCATTAATCAAATCATTAATTATATATACTTTAGAAGATGTGTTGATTAACATGAAAGTGCTAAAGTAATTTCCATTTCATTTTTTCTTTGTGGCTATACTTTTTTATATACTGTATACAGTATATATATAATATGCATGGGTGCATTCATGCATGCAAGTTACGTGCTGGAAATATAAGAGTGGATATTGTTGGTGACTTTAAATACTTTGAAAGTAGATAGTACATCGTTGATTTTCATATCCACTTTGCAGTGTGCCAAGGTTTTGAGCCAGAAGACAGCCTTGGGAGTAAAGCTCTTTTGGGAACAAATTTTAGGTTAGTCGTAATAAGTTCTTTTCAGCAGCAGTCTATAGTTAGAACTTAATAAACTTATTTTTGAAGTTTAGACAGATGTTTCATATTAAAGGGAACTGTGAAGATACAGGTTAGAATTGATGATTACCAAAGCTATTCTATTTTAGTCAGAATATGAACAACTACCCCGAAATATTTTGAATTGCAGCGTGAAATGCTGCATCAGCCAGATAATAATTATTGAAATATTCCATTGCATAAACGATGACTGAATATTATCTTTCATTCGTTGTTCAGTCTTCAGAATTTATTCTAGTTCATTTTCATAATGTCTGTTTCAGATATAGCCTACGAGTTTGGTAACTATGAACTCTTACACGAGTGCATCATTATTGTAGAAATTAATTGCAAAAGAAATTATATTTTACTCGTAAGACAACCTAGTAGCATACTAGGTCTCTCTCACTAGGTAGTCCTGTAAGATTGGTTCATGATATACATTAAAATTTGCCATTAATTCAGAGTACTTTATCACTCCAGATGTGATGATGTACATGTTTTTATTTCCCCGATGGTATCTTTAGATGCTACTTGAGAACAAGAACGGTATACTTCCAGTTCAGTAAACCAAAGGTGTGTACATGTATGAATGTTCATTTTACACAGGAATGATTACAAAGGCTTCCATGTTTGTTCGTGAGTAACAAGATTAGCAATTGTCAACCTTAGGTAGAGTTTTTGTAAGGCTTGTATTCTTGTTTTCACACAGGAAGGAATTGCCTTATTAAAGCATTATTTAGGATTATTATTTGCTAATTCTGTTGCAAGTGTTTCCTTGATAAAATATGCTAATATCTTCAACCTGTATAGGTGTCCTCTTGATCAAAATGTATGTGGCCAATAAGAAAACCCCACATGACCCTTGTGCATTATTTGTAGGAATATCTAGGTTCACATTTAGATACTGATTACATTCAAGATTACTTACAGTGTAAGTAATACTTTTTCTAACATTTCAGGTTATGGGTGTTTTATATTTTCTTAATAATCAAACATAACACCAGTAGTTTGATAACGTGTATCGCATGAAAATTTTGAAGGTTAAATGGTTGTCTTGTATTTCTGGCTATTCTCAGAATAAATTACACAAGCTGTTGTTGATCTGAGAGGTAAGACCTCGATGTTTCTGTTTACTTCATCTCGTAGAGATATGTAAACAAACAAAAATTACGAACGAAAGCAAGGTTTTTTTCATTAACCATTAACCTCTTGACTGCATCATGGATAGTATGAATACTCTATGATTTGTAAATGTGTTAATTTGTCTATGCTTTAAAAAAAATCTAATCAAAGTAACTTACAATATTCTGGCAAAAACAAATGCACACTCACACAATATTGATTTATATAAAGAACTAGAGCCATGATATTACATCAAACTCATTACAACTGCCATTTGCCTTCATTTTCCCTTGAAGGTTACTTGTATTGCACTTGTTTACATTTTGTAATGTTGATAGAGATTCTATTATCTATTGTAATGTCTCTAAATAGAGAGCAATAAAAAGATTTATCAGAAACTTAAGATTCAAGCTTCCTGTGGTCAAATACCATATTCTAGTGTATTTAGTAGGTGTTTCTGCATGATTCTTGTCAGCCTGGTGTGTGTTTGATGAACAAATTTGCACTTGAAAACAAATGTGTTTCCAATTGATAAAATTGCAGATTGAAGTGCTTGAGCATCAAGAGTTACACTGTTAATCGTAACATATTTTAGCCGGGCACAACCATGTAAGGTCAGCCATGACCATGCCTCGCACTATCCTATAGCACAGACATGTCAAGCATGCAGCCCACACAAAGGATACTGTAATTTGGTATATAATATGATAGAAAAAATATTCTACAATAATTTTCATTAAATGACTTCAATTAGTTTTTGTGTGTGGGCCTCATGTGTCCCATATGGCCCTTGGGGGACCGTCAGTTTGACATGCCTGCTATAGCAAAGAAAATAGCTTTCACCTTTCCATTTTAGGCAACTGAACTCATGCCTTTAAATAAAAACAGTAATTCATTATTTCAAACTGTGATGAAATTTAACAGAATTTGATGACCAAATCACACATCAGAAGATGAAGATATGATGAAGATAATGGTCCAGGAAGGACCAAAATGTCGTCGTTTCTTTACCTTCTGATGGAGGTTTGGTCATCATATCTTCAACCACGTTATCAGGCCTCATCATCTGCTGAACATAATTCCTGAATTTTCTAAGTACACTGAGGAAGTACAGTAGTTAAATACAAGAGGTATATAAATACATTTTGATGAAATAATTTACCCAATATCTCTTTCTTGCAAGCTGGTAAACATAATAAAAACAAAATAAAAAAGTTTACCATAACGATCCATTAAATTTCCACATACATGAAGATTGCATGAAGATTGTGAACACATTTAGTATAGAAATTTGAAGATTGCGAAGTGTGTGTGTATGTGTGTGTGTGAATTTTAAATCTTCAAAAACTATCCCTGTTAAAAACTTTTTAAAGACTTTTATATTGTTGAATGAATAGATTTGCATATATTGTTAGCTTTTTAGCCATGACTCGTGCACAATATAGAATCATTTTCTTTCCATTTAACACGGAATGAAGTGTGTGTTTTGTTTAACAGTATTGCAGCTCCTCTAATAATTAAATATATAATTAAAATTTTTATCTATAGTAAAAATTTATTTTTTTAAAAAAGCATAAATACCAATTATTTATTACACAGATTTGAGTGATAAAATGGGTAACCATTTTATGTAGATTAAACTTTTCACATCAATTTGAAGTAGTTGTATCACTTTTTAAAAAGCAAATACAAAATTTATCATTCATAATGCATTATGATATTCCACAAAAAATTGGAAAGTAAAAATAAAAAGTAGTTGCAGAAAATTATGTTCTGCCATTATTATTACACAATTCTAAGCATAAATCAATTGTTATTGAACTAAAGTGCATGTTATACATATGTTTATTAATATTTTATCTCCTTGTTTATTGTATATCCCTGTTTGTGTGTTTTATAGTTTAATTTTATCCTAAAATGTCCTTTGTATGATAAAGGTTCACTTTAACATATGGAACCTATAGTCAGAAAACTTGTTGACTATTCATACTGAACATTTTTACATGTTAAAACAAGAATTATACTAGTACTGTAAACTAGCATCAATCCCATGAGGAATTTGACTTCAATATGATTGGCAGTTGTGGGAGACACTGGCAAGATTCAGGCAGTAAGGACGTGTGCATTATTGTCACTGGTTGATACCTGGTTGATGGGGTTCTGGGAGTTCTTCTACTCCCCAAGCCTGGTCCGAGGCCAGGCTTGACTTGTGAGAGTTTGGTCCACTAGGCTGTTGCTTGGAGCGGCCCGCAGGCCCACATACCCACCACAGCCTGGTTGGTCCGGCACTCCTTGGAGGAATAAATCTAGTTTCCTCTTGAAGATGTCACTGCTGTACGCTCATGTCTGACAATGGAACTATGGTTCTGACATTCCCATTTTGCATTGTTAAATGTATTGTAAACATTTATAGTTCCTGCTATAATCTTGATAACATAAATTTGTTTGGGTTAACTTGATGGCAAGTCATCAGTGGCTTCTACAGAAATGAACATTGTATTGTATTTAACACAAATGAGTTGCTTGTGGATACTCATTACCATAACCTTGCGTTACATTATTTACCTGGATGAATATGATGAATTTATAGTTGTTGCATTACCTTGGTGCAGATTATTTTTTATGTAATATAGTGTCAAAGTTTATTGAACAATTCATTATTTTGAACAAGTATGAGGCATAACACATGCAAAGTTAGCGCCAGGAACTTTACTTCTGAAATTCCCCCCATATTTTATGTTATATTTTTTACAGCTACAATCAGCAATGCTGGGCAAGAAGTATTGATATTTTTTCATACAAAATTTAATTAAGACATTAAAAGAAGATAAATTGAATGTCATTTCTAGCTGATGGACTCTTGTGTGTAAGGAATGACAACATAAAATCAAATGAGCAACTGCAGTTATATACAGTACTGTATTTTGGGAAGTAATAATTTCTATACTGTTAACATGGTACATAAAATTTATAGATATTAAAAATAATTTATCAAAATCTATTCTCATTGCCGATGATTTTCTCTCAGCACAGTTTATGAGTGCGTGTGTTTGGTGGGAGGGGGGGGGGGGGGGTCGAGATACTTTTGTGCGTTGTGCTTTTTCCACTCAATCTAAAAACTGATGTTTAATATGAGGAATACATTACAGTACATCCTCTTGTTCTGCACTTTGACAAAAATGATGAATCTTTGTAATTAGCAAGTGTCAGATCTTTGTAAATACCACTTGTTAACATGCATCTTGATTATCTATATC
The DNA here is from genome assembly GCF_040958095.1 of Procambarus clarkii. NCBI lineage: Eukaryota > Metazoa > Arthropoda > Malacostraca > Decapoda > Cambaridae > Procambarus > Procambarus clarkii. The sequence continues at coordinate 27,087,372 of NC_091201.1, forward strand.
CTGTTAAATCTTGGCTAATCTTAGAGAAATTAACAGATTATCATAATAATAATAATAAGAGTAATAACATTATTAACTTGATCATAGATAATCAAGATATTCTTGTACAGTAGTTTCTGAGAGAGAATATTTTTTTCTTTAATTAATAATGTATATTTCTCATGGCATAGTGGAAAAATCTATGTACGGCTGGTCCTGCAATTGTCTGCAAGGCACTTGGAAATATATTATTGTAGAGCACTATTAAAGGTGTAAGTATTCAGTGTTCTCGGCCTGTGAATTCAGTAATCATTTAATACAGTGATCTGCCTAAACATTAGGTAGACGGTAGTGGGCAGAAGGTAAGGTAGGTACCACTGTCATCAACAAATGCCGCTTGGTGTTCGGTGGTTTTAATCATGTCTTTTTATCTTGCCTGTATAAATCTGCAATGCAAGCATGAGAGAGACCGTTTAATTCAAGGAGAGCTATTTTATCAAATATATCGGCATTTATGACAAATATTTAGTACAAGTGACTTATTTGGGAATGTAGTGCCATCACTCTCCTTGTATAGAAATAACTGTTGTGAATTAGTACTACTTTCCTCCATTCTGCATAAACCTTTTAACATAGATGTTGGTTATTGAGGTTTACCGGCATATCTTTATCAATGGTACAGTGTCAGGCTAATTTTGCAATATATAAAATTTCAGTTGATACTTTAATATTGTTTTTAGTTACACAGGTTAGTAGAGCTCTAGCACACAACAGATACAGATTAATAGGACAGTACTGTACTGATATCAGTTAAAATATTGGTACACCTCCATTTGGTTTACCGTCATTCATATTCTTTGAGTAGACTAAGTACTGTATATCAGTGTTTCTCTTGGTGCATTGGTGCCTGTCATTTTTCATCTTTCTTTCTCTTGCTATCCCATATCTTGAATACAGTTCTTGGATTCCTTTTTTTTCTTTCTTTCCTACAGTATTTATAAACGGTTTAATCTAAAATTTAGGATTTTCCTTTAATTTATGCAATACGTAACCACCCATTGCAGTTTTTCACTCCATGACAGTTTGTTCGCTATGTAAGGACTAG
>NC_091201.1:27095955-27185955 GCF_040958095.1 Procambarus clarkii
GGGCGGTGGGTGGTGGGCGGTGGGTGGTGAGTGGTGGGCAGTGGGTGGTGGGCAGTGGCTGGTGGATGGTGGGCTGTGGGTGGTGGGCGGTGGGTGGTGGGCAGTGGGTGGTGGGCAGTGGGTTGTGGGCAGTGAGTGGTGGGTGGTGGGTTGTGAGCAGTGGGTGGTGGGTGGTGGGCAGTGGGTTGTGGGCAGTGGGTGGTGGGTGGTGGGCAGTGGGTTGTGGGCAGTGGGTGGTGGGTGGTGGGCAGTGGGTTGTGGGCAGTGGGTGGTGGGCAGTGGGTGGTGGGCGGTGGGTGGTGGGCGGTGGGTGGTAGGCAGTGGGTGGTGGGCAGTGGCTGGTGGGCAGTGGCTGGTGGGCAGTAGGCAGTGGGTGGTGGGCAGTGGCTGGTGGGCAGTGGCTGGTGGGCAGTAGGCAGTGGGTGGTGGGCAATGGGTGGTAGGCAGTGGGTGGCGGTCAGTGGGTGGTGGGCAGTGACTGGTTCAGTGGTTCACTGGAAGCCTCAGGAACCCTAGAGGGTGCAGTAGTACTTCAGGTTCCAATCCTCTATTACCATGCCGTGGGCCTAGTCACTATGAGCGTGTGTCTGGGAACACCCCAGGGCGTAGGTTCGAACCCTCACCACGACTCATGGAGTCTAATCTCCAATGTACGAATCCCAAGCCACCTAACCTATCGAAGCTGATGCACAGAAAACGGCAATATTACGGAGTTTTAGTAATGTCATACATCATACAGAGTGGCCACAAACTAATTAATACAGTGTTGCGAGTATATTATGTAAGTAATATACTCGCTGCAAACTCTCATTAGCTTAATGAGATTAGCACAAACTCTCATTAGCACTAATGACAAAACTCATACCTCTTTCCTAATTACAGTTGACATTCCTTCCAACCTATTGGAGGACGATGAGGTGAGGTGTGGTCAGAATATATGCAATCAATCAATCAATCGACGGGAGACATCTCCCGTCACGTAGGGTGCAGTCGCACCTCCACAGATCTCCAGTATCATCTATTGGTACTGGTAATGGCTCAAAAGGGCCACCACTTACGGGCTATTCATGCCCGTGCCACCTTTTGGGTGGCTTAATTTTCATCAATCATCAATCAATCGAGTATTTACTGGCTATTCATGCCCGTGCCACCACGGGAGACATCTCCCGTCACGCAGGGTGCAGTCGCACCTCCACAGATCTCCAGTATCAGCTCTTGATACTGGTAATGGCTCAAAAGGGCCACCAATTACGGGCTATTCATGCCCGTGCCACCTTTTGGGTGGCTTAATCTTCGTCAATCAATCAATCTTAGCGCCCCAACTATTCTCTGCTGTCTCATCGACAAAGAGGTCAAAGGTAACCTGCTCTCCTGGACCAAAATCTGTCTCATAAACAGAGAAGCCAGAGTAAAATTTCATGGCACAGTTTCTGAGTACAAACGACATGAAAATGGTACACCGCAAAGGGGTATTCTCAGCCCCCTTATCTTCGACTGTTTAATGGAAAGAATAGTGAAGCTGAAACTCCCACAACACTGCAGGCTGCTAAACTACGCGGACGACTTTGTCATCATCATAAAAGGAAGGGATGCGGCGCCCCTTGTGCCCAAATGCGTGCATCAGTGAAGAGGCACAGCAGATTGGTATCAAGAAATCCCCACAAAATCAATCTCAACCCCACAAAGACAAAAGCCATGCCCATAAAAATAGCGAAGCCCAACATCCAACTCACAGTACAGGGTCACAATAGAATGGATGGATCAGTATCTAGGAATAATCCTGGACACACACAAATTTTAATGCTGAGGTCACTTACTTGAGAGAGCGAACTGCGGCCCGGACGGCAATCCTCAGGTCGCTAACCTCCCCCTCTGGAGGAGCCAATCTGCAAGTCCTTCGCACATACTTTGTACAGGCAGTCAGATCAGTGATCGACTATGCCGCACCTGCACTCATAAGTCTATCACACCAACAGTGGAAAAAGCTTGAAGATGCCCAAAACAATGTTATTAGAGCAGCCCTGGGAACCTCTATGTGGGCCAGGCTTGAAACTCTAAGACTGGAAACTAGTTTGCCCACTCTACAAGAAAGAATATCTCAAAGAACAGCTACAATTATCAGTAAGATAATTATTTTCCCTGGTCCAGTCCCAGTACGGCAGGCCTTGGTGGTTCGACTTGGCGAAAACAAAGGAAACTCTTGGGGTGCCAGAGCGGGAAATGGCCTAAATAGACTACAATAAAAAGCATGATTCTTGATGGGGTAGGTGATCAACTACACCCAAACTACACCTGTTCCCCACCGTGGGAGGAGCCTACCTTCAAAATAGTAATAAAAGTTCTTCCGATGAAAAAGGCTGCCTATGATGGAACAATCTTAAGGCGCACCATAGAAAAACAAATGAGCATCATTGCAGTAGCAGGAGCCACTCACATCTTCACAGACGGATCGGTTGACACAGAATATGAGAGTTCTGGCGCTGCTCTTTGCACGGCCAGCGTACAGGCATACTGGAGACTGGGAGGACTAGTATCATCAACCCAAACTGAGCTGTTTGCCATACAACAGGCATTCACATATGTGATTGCACAAAACACTCAAAATGCAATCATACACACCGACTCAAAAGCTGCACTTCAAATACTAGGACAAAAACAGTGGAAAGACAACATGGAAATAATTACCACCATTTTGTACCTTGGAGCAGTCGCTAAAGGCAAAAGACTCAACATAACCCTAAACTGGATCCCATACCATGTTGGAATCCCATTAAATGAGAAAGCCGATGAAATTGCTAAATTGGTAATTTATGTATCAGTAATACATAAAACAACCCAACCCAATCTAGAGTACATAAATAACACAATCACCAAAAAACTCTCACATCTCAACAAAGCCTACCTACACCAGAGAATAGCAGAAGGTTCGCCCTCTGCAATATGGTATCTTCAGGCCATCAAGTTAGCAAGGTTAAATATTCCAAAAGGAATCCACAGGGAAATAGCAGTTCGGTTATATAGACTACGTCTAGGTTACAGATGCAACTGGGAGATTGGTGAACCCCGACAGAGGGAATGCATCTTCTGCCAAACAGTCAAAGAAAATCCACTATTTCACTATCTCCTGGAGTGTGAAGCAACCAACAACCTTAGAAGAGCTTTAAGAGTCCCTGAATCTTGCAGTAACCACCCTGAAGCCCTCAACACTGTCACTCTTCTGGACAAAAAAGGTGTCCAGCAGCTGGAGACCCTCATCAATACTGTCAAGCAGTATCCTCCCCCGCGATAGCAACGAAACAAAAAATCTACCACTTACGGGCTATTCATGCCCGTGCCACCTCTTGGGTGGCTTAATCTTCATCAATCAATCAATCGAGTACTCTTCAGTATAATTTCCACAGTGGTTCAGTTAACTTCAGTACAGACCCTTGAGTTACCACACACCTTCAAACTCAAGAATGTAGTACTCGGTGTATTCAGTTCCAACTGACCCCAAGACGCTTCAGCTTCAACCCAACTGTTGTGGGGTTGCATCTTGAGGATAGTCAATAGTCAGCTCGTCCTCCAAACAAAGACCCAAAGTCCATTCCAGGCACCCGCCGAACCCCCTGTTTATGAATGAAAAACGGTTTACACGCGACTCACAACTGATGACGTTCGAACACTTCCGGAAAAAGTGCTTCACTGACGACTTTTGTTCGAACCACAAGGCTGTAAATGCTTCACCCACGTACTACAAATACAAATAATCGTCAACAGAACCTAAACACATGACCTAACCAATGCCTAAATATGCACAATATGCTAATATATAATAATATTCATTTATATTTGAGACAATTGCTGTTTTGAATGAGCAGCATGTTAAAATTGGTGAATGCGTCTCTGGGATCGACCACTGGATGGAATGAACTTAGTCTGAGGACGGGTTGCAAGAGTTGGCCTAGGGGCGAACCTCGATAAACCTAGGATACAGGCTTCCTGCCCTCGGCAACGGGAATTAGTGCATAATATAGCCTAGTGTATAGTGTATGATAACACAGCCTAGTGTATGGCATCGTATATCTTGTTTAGGTAAATATTTAACCTGTTAAACTTAATCGTGTGTTGTGATTAATACTGCATATAGTCTACCAACACCTAACTAAACCTAATGTTTTTTAGTATATAAAATACACAGTATTAACGACACACACTTGAGGTCCAAAAGCAACACACACCTGTCGCCAAAATTACAAGACACCGGAAGCCAAGAGTACAACACACCCTCCCCCCTCCCCCCGGGCCACCCACACGCCCAAATAAACAGGCGAATGATCACGTGCCGCCACTAACAACCTCACGTGCCGCCACTAACAACCTCACGTGCCGCCACTAACAACCTCACGTGCCGCCACTAACAACCTCACGTGCCGCCACTAACAACCTCACGTGCCGCCACTAACAACCTCACGTGCCGCCACTAACAACCAATCACCAGCTACACGCAATAACAAGAGAAAAACCCCATAAAAAAACGGTCGCCAAAATTCCAACTTACCTTCAGACCCTCCAACCCGCAAAATAATGATGATTACATATATACAGTTACAAAAAATGACAAAAGCCCAACAAATCATGGAATAACAAAAGAGAATCAAGGAGAAAAAAGATGCCATCGGAGGCCGGTGAATCCTGGAATAGTTGGATGAGCAGGGCGAGGCTTGTGCAGGAAGGCGCTCGCGGAAGTTAATGATGGGTTGCTGAGTTGGCGAACACAGCCACATATGTCTCGCTTATGAAGGCCTCGTAAGGCCATCACGCAACGGGGGAAAAAAAAGTCTTGCAATCTCATTTTCAGCGACCCGTGAGGCTGCGATACTCAGCCCGCCCGCGCGCGCCCCCCTACACACACACACACGCCCGAACCAATATCACAAGATCATCTGGAAAGGAACCCAAATGAAAAAGGAAAAAAATTGAAAAAAAAAAAATGGTGTGTGAAAGCAGGGTCTGATTTCTCCGCGATGCCCTGATTACTGCGCCATGTTAGAATGATCACTGACTAATGCCATCGGCGGTATTTCGGAAAATGGAAATAGCGGAGCATTTTCCAGATGAGCGGGAGATAAATTCCGGTTAAGGGTGGCGCGGTGCGTTCATTACTGCCCGGCCCGCCACTTCTTCCCAACACACGCACACAATAACACACACTCTCCAGCCCCTGATTTCCCTGATATCTCTGATTTTTACCCGTAAGATATCCGAGCTTTCTAGATATCACCTCCCAAATGGGGTCTTCAATGCCTAATAAGGCGAGAAACGGCACCGAAATGCACTTACCCAACTGCCAGTAATTGATTGTTCGCTAAAAAATGCAGACAATTTGGGATGTATAAAAAGCCGTCTCTTTTTTTTTTGGGGGGGGGGGGGAAGGGAGGGAAGAGGCGGGTTCCTCTCCCCGGGTGGATTGCCCCTGGGGGAGCTCTTGCTACGAACCTGCGGGCTTTTGCGGTAATAGGATTAATAAAGCCAGGCGCTAGAGGCAGCAGCAGCGGGTCCCCCGTCGCCTCTCACGCCGCCATGGAAGGTGTCTAGCAACGGTCCTCTCTAACACATGTCTTCCTCACGACCTCCGCCATCATGCATCATCTCCCGCTTCACCTGACTGCTGTTGAAGGCATAGATGACGGCGAAGGTAAATTGAAGACGGTAATGGGGGGGGGGAAATAGATTGATGATGGAGATTGGTAGATTGACAATGGAGACGGGTAGAGATTTTTTTTTTTGTATATATGGTATACACGAGGTATGTGACGTCATAATGTAGGCGTCTGACAGCTGGGTGAACAGCGCTTCGGATTCGTAGTCCTGAGGTTCCGGGTTCGATCCCCGGTGGAGGCGGAGACAAATGGGCAAATTGTTTCTTTCACCCCTGATGCCCCTGTTACCTAGCAGTAACTGGGAGTACCTGAAGTACCTAAAGTACCTGGGAGTTAGACAGCTGCTACGGGCTGCTTCCTGAGGTAAGGGGGGTGTGTAACAAAAAGGAGGCCTGGTTGAGGACCGGGCCGCGGGGACGCTAAGCCCCGAAATCATCTCAAGATAACCTCAAGAGTCCCCCAGCATCCACCCTTCCAGGCTTCACCTCTCAGGTTGAAGCCTATTGAACGGTAAATCCTAGGTTGAAACTAAGTTAGTTTGATAAAATCTTTGAAGCAGGGCGGTGGGGAAGGTGAACAGTCCCTCAGAGGAATAACAGACTATGCCGGTAATGCTGAATTAAAAGCTGACCAATTCAACTGTCATTCAAGGCTAAAACAAAGCCATTTACTCGAACGAATCATTGTTCCATGCGATATAGATTAACAGCCTTGGGCATTGACGGTAAATAACCCAGAAACTGGAGTGGGAAGAGGAATTCATCCCCATTACTACCCATTTGGACAATTATGAGAGATAATATATATTTTTTTTACAAATAATACCTTTCCATTGGTGAGACGCAGCCTATCCCCCGCCCCCTCTCTCTCTCTCTCTCTTGGTTCATTCTAGAATAATATGTCTTATGCTAAATATCTATACACTTAAATGATTTATTAACTAATATACTGTTGAATGCATTATAACATTAATCCTAGCCAATTAACACTACAGTGTAATTATATATTTTTCCATTCGAAAATATAAATAATAGCCGAGTGATTTTTAATCTCTCTAATGTTACAAATGAATATAACAGGAATAATGTCATATTACAACATCATATTTAAAACTATTAACACAAATCATACAATCACACAAGCCTAATTTAGTCAAAATACATTCAAACAAATACGCAACAAAAATTATGAAATGCATAAGTAACACTTTCAATACACATATTGCACAGTAAAACAATACATTTTAATTCATTTTGAAAACTTGTTTACAGCAAACCTAAAAACCGTTTCAACGATGACTCAAAAATTCAAAACGTATAATCAAAAACTACAAAGTTGTATTGAGTAGTTATCTACAGAGGATGTTCCTACTTGTATTAAAATTCTTTAAGATGCACACTATTCAAATCATCTTTTTTTACACGAAATACATCAGCAACAACAGCAAAAGCACCTCTATACAATCCAGCCCGTTTTCCTAAGGTTTTCCCAACGTCAAGAAACTGTCGTACTGAAGTGCCCCCTTATCCTAACCTACCAGAGGACCCAAAACAGAAAACGGGACAGTATGTCAATTTCGCGAGTCGCTGCCATTTCTGGTACGACGATTTTTGGCCTTAGGGTAGAGTATACGTCAAAATGCGACGTTCTGTTACGACACAACCCCAAAATGACCTCTACACAATCAACACAAACTATTTCAATCCTTACTACCAATAATAACATTCACCATAAAATCATTGGGTGATTTTTAACTCTTCATATGTATTATTATAAAACAAAAAATACTATCTATAAGCTCTAATGATCTCTTTAGGAAATTAAATTTTCACATTTCGACCCGTTTATACTGATTTTTTTACCAATGCACCTTATTTCAATCCCATAGCATTTCAAATTCTAGAAAGCAACCTCTACTCTAAAAATGCTGGCGCCTAAATCAATTGCGGATTGACTTAAACAAATCCAGGTTTTGTACTATTTGTAAGCTAAACGCTGTTGACTACTCGTTTACGGGTGAAGAGCCAGGAGGAAGGTAATCTTGAGATGATTTCGGGGCTTTTAGTGTCCCCGCGGCTCGGTCCTCGACCAGGCCTCCACCCCCAGGAAGCAGCCCGTGACAGCTGACTATAACATCCAGGTACCTATTTTACTGCTAGGTAACAGGGGCATAGGGTGAAAGAAACTCTGCCCATTGTTTCTCGCCGGCGCCTGGGATCGAACCCAGGATCACAAGTCCCGCGCGCTGTCCGCTCGGCCGACCGGCTCCCTAAAGTAAGTACAACATTTTTAGCAGAAAAGTATTAAGGAGGGTGACTGTGGGGTGGAAAGAAAGAGGGGGGGAGGGGGTATAGAATGTGGGGGGTAAAGGGAAGGGGAGATGGACGAGTCCCCAGTGTTGTTGTTGTTGAAGACGCCTGAGGTGGTACCCCGGGCGCTGGAACTTTAGCCCCTATTGCCCCGTTCCCTAAAGCTGTAATTCCCCTGTACAGCCTGGACACGGTGGCACGAACGGACCACTTGCACACCACTATACAGATGCCTCAGTGATTGGTGGTACCAGTGCAGTGTTACATACAGTGTAGAGGACTATTAAGTGTGTGTGTGTGTGTGTGTGGATAAAGCAGGTTTCAGAGTGGCACTCTCTACACCTGTCACTCTGGTCGGAGCCACACTACCCTCAGCAGTGTTGCCAGCTGACCGCGTATACACCTGCGTTCGCTTGTAAGTGTCTGAACTATTCATCTTGTCTCTGCACTATGATTAGTAGCCGCTGTTGTTCTGGGTCCAGGCCATAGCCTGAAGTGCTACTCTGTGGTAGAAGCTGCTGTGTATTGTCACTTCATGTTGTGACTCTGGCAAATATGGCCACTTCCCTCCCGCCTTCTGGGGACACCCACAGCGACCCTTCCCAAAATGCTTCAGACGCAGTTGCGTCCACTTCGGCCACCTCCCCGCATGACTTACAGCATGGCCAAACACTCCATCCCAGTATAGCCAGGTATGAGGACACCAGCTCAAGTGATGAAGCAGCCTCGGATGGTGGTTTTACTGAACACAAAAGCCGGAAGACCTTACGTAAAGAGAAGTTAAGGGGAGGTAATAATTCTGTCAAGACGACCAATGTCACCCCCACAACGGGAGGGGCACCACGACCCACCCTAGCACCCCGTAATAAATATGCCAGGCTGGCATTTCCATCTCAAGTTACCAGTGACCAGAGGTACGTCTGGATGAGACGGGACCTTCCTAGCTATTTTCCTGACCCCATTGACCTCATAATCCCTAGACACGCCTCGCCCTACATCTATGTAGCCAGGTCCGATGAAGTCACCATCTCGGCCCTACTCCAAGGTCAAGTGGGTGGCATCACATTCAGTAAAGCAGACTCTCCTGAGAGGTCCAGGAGGTACAGAGAGTACCTTGTCACATCCTACCCTCATGACCTTGACATCTCCCATGCGAAAGAACTACCAGGTGTGCACAGTGCAAGACGCATCCAGTCTGGAGGCAAGCCACTCAACAGGATTGTCATCGTCTGGAAACATGAGACACCGCCCCCCAGTCATCACACGTTCCTAGGCCCCTACCGGCCAGCCTGCCCCATAACACCCTGGGAGTCCTCAGCTGTCATGTGTTTTAAATGTCAACACTTTGGTCACGTAGCCAAACACTGTCAATCTTCAGGCACCTGTGCCTTCTGTGCAGACAATCATCTCACTAAAGACTGCCCCAATAAAGACCACGCCCCTGGGACCGATGAGACCTCATCCTCAGCCACCAAGCTCAAGTGTTCCAGGTGCTTGCGGGAGGGCGTGACCGCCTGGCACAAGGACTGTGACAGGCGGCCTCCCCCGTACAGCGCAGTGGGGCAACCCTCCACCACCCCAGTCAGCCCCCCCACCCGGGGTGGCCCCACCACTACACCTACCCGCCCCCACACCCGGAATGACCCCACCACCGTTCCTGACACCAACAGCCTGACAACCTTCCCTGGCCTACCTGGGAAGCCTGACGCCAGCCTGCAGAGGGAGGTGTTAGAACTTCCAGCTCGCATGAACAAAATAGAAATTACCGTCAATAAGCTCCAAGAAACACTCACGAAGATTGAAAATGGTCTCAACAGCATTTATGCTAAGATCACCATGGACAACCCGAGTCAGTGTTCAAGCGATCATCTCGCCAGCCCGAGGAGTGAAGCGAACGTCCGAGTCTCTAGTGAAATGCCTTCCAGTGCTATAAGTGTTGACCCGTCTCCAGCAAGTATTGACCCCCTCTCCAGTGCTGTAAGTTTTGACACGTCTCGAGCAAGTCTTGACGCCTCCTCCAGTGCTGTAAGTACCGTTGTGTCGAGTGAAACATATGAAAACCCGTGTATCTTAGATGTATTTAACAAATTCACTCAAGAACTCATTAAAAACAATACCGCTTGTGTGTCTACGATTCCTGACGAACATGAAATGATTGTAAATGATAGGAAAAATACAGGCAGCCAGCTGAGCTTGAAACAGGTGAAAGAACTCTTTGCCATTAATGACGATGAACAATTGGCATTTGTAAGCAATAGTCTACAACTTGTGAATCTTATAAACACTTCTCTTCGTCAGGTTTATGAACACCATTACCCACGACCAACTCACTCTTAAATTTCTCACGTGGAATGTGAGAAGCGTGCGAAGGAGGCTGTTTGATCTAATGATGTACGCTGGTGCCAACAACATTGATGTATTGTGCCTGCAGGAACCATACACTGCAAACACAAAAAATAAAACGCCACCCAAACTCTCAGGTTATGTAGCTTTCTCAAATGTTGGTTCCCATGATGTCGGTATCTTGACGTATGTTAAAAGTAACCTAGTGTGTAAACATGTTAAAAACCACAAAAGTGACGACTCATATTATCAGCAGTTTCAGATTGCTACAGCGACCGGGTTTCTTAACTTAGTTAATGTATATGTAAGGTGTGATCAAATGGTGGAAGCTTCTCTCCCAAAAATTACCAGCAGCTCTCAAACCATTGTAATGGGTGATTTTAATGCTAGACACACTAGCCTGGGTGACACCAAAACAAACGGGAATGGCAGAGTCTTTGTAAAATACTTAAGAGATAATAACATGTCCGTATTCAACTTTGACTCCTCTAACGTCACACACCTCAGGGGTGGCAGGCTTGATTATGTCATTGGTCACGGCCTCATTGATAATGCTGTCGGAGGATCAATTGTTCATGAATTAGTTAGTGATCATTTTGCCATATTCAGTTCATACACTATCAATAATGTCAAACCCCTAAGCTTTGGAAAAAAATAATTAATATCCCTGAAAATTTACACATGCTCTTCAAATTCCGCATTTCTGAATGGTATAACACTTACTGCTTTACTACCGTCAATGCATTATATGAGGACCTGGTCACTGAAGTAACCGCTTTTTATGACAATGTTGTAAAATCCGCAAGACCCAAACCAATGAGGAAGGGACAGAGGTGGTTCACTGACTCACGCCTTAAGCCCCTGCATGACAGAGTTCTATTCCTAGCTGAGCAGTATAAAACACATAAAACAGCTGACACCCTCAACATATTTCTTAAAGCCAGCCGAGAGTTTAGAGAGCTAAAGGAACAGGTGTATAACCAGCACTGGGAACAGTTTCTGCAAGGCATCAATCATGCAACATCCTCATCCCAAATGTGGAATAAAATTAAAAAGATTTCTCGTCCTAGCAGTCGTCAACTTGATCACCATTCACCTGTAGACTATGCCGACATGCTGCTTCAGCAATATGCAAGCACTGCTAGTATAAGCAGCCTGCCCCTAGATGTGCAAAACTATCTGGCTAGTACTAAAATAAATCGTAACTTCAATATTGAAATTGCCTGTAGTGAAATAGGGCCTGATGATAACTATGGCATAACCCCCTTTGAAATTAAAAATGCACTCAAGAAAGGTAAGGCTACCTCTCCTGGAGAGGATGGCATCACATACAACACCATGAGAGTACTTGCTGAGCTGCCAAATAGCCCTTTGCTAGAATTGTTTAATCAAAGTCTAAGGCAGGGTGTTTTACCTGACCGCTGGACACAGGGACTCATAATACCCATACCCAAGCCTAATTCACAAAAATTTAGACCCATTTCTCTGACGTCGTGCATGTGCAAAGTTCTTGAGAGAATTATTCTCGACAGACTAATGTTTCAAATCAAGCCCCACCTTGCCCCTAACCTGTATGGTTTCCTTCCTGGAAGAAGCACACAAACTTGCTTTGCTGAGTATTTTATCAGAGGGGGACCAAACTCTCAGGCGGCATTTATTGATCTCCAAACTGCTTTTGATACAGCAAACAAAGAAATAATCCTAGAACAGCTAGCCTCTTTTGGAGTTAAGGGAAGACTGTTGACATGGCTCAGGGGGTACCTGAGTAACAGAACCGCCTCAGTCCTTTTCAAGGGGGTCAAAAGTAAACTCTGTGCACCCTTTGAGTTGGGTACACCCCAGGGTGGAGTGCTAAGTCCCACACTGTTCAATGTTCTGATGCACAAATTAACAATTGATATTCCTACACTACCTGACGAAGCCGTCATTTGTTATGCCGATGATATATGCATTGTTGCAAATTCCCAAACTAGACTGCAAGCTCTACTTGATTCATTCGCTGCTAAAAGCATTGAATGTGGTCTTGTTATCTCTATAACTAAATCCAGAGTTCTCCATCCCAAAGAGAAAACTCATGTCCCTATAGCTTTCAAGGTCAACAACCAGAACATTGAAACGTGTGGGCAGCACAAATACCTTGGAGTTGGTATTAACAGTGACATTGTAAATGATCTACACCGTAGGTTAAAAGAAAGACTAAAACCATTGAGAACACTTACTGGTAAGAATATTGGTATCAATATTAAATATGCTAGACTATTCTATATGATGTTTGTTAGATCTCTCGTTGATTATAATGCTCTGCACTTAATTAATTTCCCCTCCTCTGTGTTGGACAAACTTGAAGTAATACAGAACGAGGCCATGAGGATAATTCTTGGTGCCCCAAGATGCACAAGAATCATCAACATGAGGGAAGAACTGAAGTTTCCAACCATACTAGAGAGAATAATGCAAGTTAACACTACCTTCTGTCTTAAAGTCATGAGAGATCCTACATCTCCTACATTGCTCAGAGACAAATTATTTAGTGCTGTTAACACCCTTTTGACTGGTGCCGACATACCAACTCACTCCTTTTATGATAATTGGCTGAGAAACAATGCTTACAATCTCATTAAACTTAACATTCCTTTTAAGTGCAATCTACCAGTCTCTGATATTCCTCTTTATCTGTACCCCACCATTCAAGTATCATACACACCTGTCACCAAGAAAGATAATGAGAATCTTGCTCTACTCAAAGCTGTCACTCTTGAAACAATTGCCTCCTCCATCGAGAGTCTAAGATCTCACGAGCACTGTGTCTACACCGACGGCTCAGTCCAGTCTTCTACTGGACGGACTGCAGCGGCATGTAGGTTCTATAGAAATAATATTTGCACAAAGTCTGTCAGTGTCAGGCTAAACAACTGGCTGACCTCCACACAAGCAGAACTAGCAGCATTACATTTAGCAACCAGCACATTAAAAAATATTGGAGGAGGAATAATATTCTGCGATTCAAAGTCTGCTCTTCAAGCAATCGAAAACTTCTCTTGGAAGATCGACAGCAAGAACCTCATACTCCCAATTATAAATGACCTAATTGATGCACAGAGTAAAGGGTCTCGAATTTCCTTTGTATGGATACCTTCACACATAAATATAACCCATCATAATGAGACAGACATTGCAGCCAAATTAGCGTGTAACAAGTTTGAAGTTGAATTAGATCTAGGTATCCCTATCTCTGCTGTCAAAACTGTATTGGTCCAAACATTCAGATCTGATAGGAAAGAACTTACTGACTCCCAACGACCTGAAAGTACTAGTATAAAAAGCTATGATTTGTTCAGATCTGAAACCTACATCTATGGACAGCACAAAACGTCCACTAGACTGTGCGACACAGTGGTTGCAAGGATCAGGTTGGGTTACCGTTACCTGTGGCAGGTGGCTGCAGGTGACGGGTCTCCCAATCCTGAGCACTCCAGTTGCAAACTCTGTGAGCAGGAACTACGGCATGATCTCCCGCACTACATCACTGAATGCCCAATTATTAGACCTTTCAGACCAGTTGGCATGAGGTACCTGGAGCTTTGCAATTACTTTATTCACTCTCGTATTCTTGAAGATATCCTCACAGTATACCCAAAATTTGCCAGTGCAGGCTATTAAACACATGACTCTGTATGACTAACCATCCTGCGAGATGGGGACTTGTATTACCACTGCTACCTTATTCAATCTTGTGTTGTTGATATCCTCAAAATGCATCCGGAGTCTGCCAGTGCAGACCGCTAATCACATGCCTCTGTATGACTAACCATCCTGTGTGATGGGGATTTTATAGCATCACCTAGTTAGCTTTTTTGACACACTGTACTCCACTTCATATAGTCTAGGGTAGCTGCACTAATGCAGATGTACCTAATATGTTAATAAAAAAAAAAAAAAAAAAAAAAAAAAAATGTTGAAGATTCGCTACCTGGAACAAAAAGTTCCAAATAGCACGGGCTATGGTGAGCCCGTAGTGCCTTATCCCCAGTGTTCCAGGACAGTTACATCAGTGTCACTCCCCAAGCGTCTCTGTTCTCTCTCTTGTCTCCTACCGGTGGAAACAGCCGGAGGGGACCGAGGCACCTCCAGCAGTACAGAAGCCTCTTACTAGCCTCCTCCTCACATTATTTTTCCCTCCGTAATTTCGTCTACATTTTTGCCTTCGTGTTTTTGCCTCTATTTCTAAAATTTCGGTCCCGATTTCCATGTCAATTGTGCATTGTTGTCTATCTATACCTTCCAGCAACTGGTGCCAATGTAGCGTTAGGCTTTTCTGCAACTGGTGCCAATGGAGTTAATCATTCAATTTTATTAATGCCCATGAAAGACATTCCCCATTATTGATAATGAAATGCATCTATTATTAGTGTGTGTGCTTCGTACTCATGCTGGAACTTACTCTTAATAAATGGAAGATCTTGACACACGAGTTTATAATTACTTCAGTAGAGTTTCAAGACCAGAAAACCCGACGAGTTTCAGTCGAGCAGAACCAAGCCTAGCACGTCATTGTATTACTCGTGTTCCTCTCAGACTGAACCAAGCCTAGCACGTCATTGTATTACTCGTGTTCCTCTCAGACTGAACCAAGCCTAGCACGTCATTGTATTACTCGTGTTCCTCTCAGACTGAACGAAGCCTAGCACGTCATTGTATTACTCGTGTTCCTCTCAGACTGAACCAAGCCTAGCACGTCATTGTATTACTCGTGTTCCTCTCAGACTGAACCAAGCCTAGCACGTCATTGTATTACTCGTGTTCCTCTCAGACTAAGTGATTGATGCACCTCTACACGATGTCGAAGAACTAACTTATAACATCACAAGTAAGGAAGACGTGATTGAGACTAACACAATTCAAAGAGGAATTGACAAAGCACATAGAACAGAACTGATCAAAGCTAGGAAGGGCAGAACGAGGCATAGACGAAAAAAAGAGACAAATGAAACACACAGATGTCAGAAAACGTCTTTAGTGTTCAGAGGAGTCAATAAGTGGAATGTGATAGACAAGGAACTAGAAACACGTGGGAACCGAATCAGTGCACTAACAATGTTTAAATGATGTAAGGAGTATGTATGTATTTATTTTTTTTTAGTGTTATTAGAAAACGCAATGGGAAGAAGTATGTGACTCGCAGAAGAGAAAACGGGACAGGGACAAAAGGTTTAGTAATAGAGTGATGAGTTAGTTGTAGCTAGGCTAGTCTTTATTATAAGTTTAACGAATGGGTCCCCGGCGTTGGTAGTGGGGCCGGCGGCCTACATCTTCAATACACACTATCTTCATCACTGTAACCCATCAACATCACTTCATCACTGTAACCCCTCAACATCACTTCATCACTGTAACCCCTCAACATCACTTCATCACTGTAACCCCTCAACATCACTTCATCACTGTAACCCCTCAACATCACTTCATCACTGTAACCCCTCAACATCACTTCATCACTGTAACCTTTGCATTTTATGCAAAGATTGAAATGGTCTCTCTTTCTCATGGGGCCTCGAGCCCCGAGCCGCCTATGACCATCCCCGACCAAAGACTGGTCATCTTGCAAAGTTGGGTGAGGTTAGGCCCAAATATAACTCCCAGCATCCCTTGATAACTCCCAGCATCACCTTGATAACTCCCAGCATCCCTTGATAACTCCCAGCATCCCTTGATAACTCCCAGCATCCCTTGATAACTCCCAGCATCCCTTGATAACTCCCAGCATCCCCTTGATAACTCCCAGCATCCCCTTGATAACTCCCAGCATCCCTTGATAACTCCCAGCATCCCTTGATAACTCCCAGCATCCCTTGATAAGTCCCAGCATCCCCTTGATAACTCCCAGCATCCCTTGATAACTCCCAGCATCCCTTGATAACTCCCAGCATCCCCTTGATAACTCCCAACACCACCTTGATAACTCCCAGCATCCCTTGATAACTCCCAGCATCCCTTGATAACTCCCAGCACCACCTTGATAACTCCCAGCACCACCTTGATAACTCCCAGCACCACCTTGATAACTCCCAGCACCACCTTGATAACTCCCAGCACCACCTTGATAACTCCCAGCATCCCTTGATAACTCCCAGCATCCCCTTGATAACTCCCAGCACCACCTTGATAACTCCCAGCACCACCTTGATAACTCCCAGCACCACCTTGATAACTCCCAGCACCACCTTGATAACTCCCAGCACCACCTTGATAACTCCCAGCACCACCTTGATAACTCCCAGCATCCCCTTGATAACACGATTGCTCAAAACTACCCTTATATGGTTCATCTTTGTCCTATCTCCCTCAAATATATTTTCTTTCTCTTCCTCTACATTATTTCCCCCTTTCCCTTCTCTCCCCTTTCTTCCCCTCTCCCACTTTCTTCCCCCCTTCCTTAGGAGCGTCTTCAAGACGCCTCGTCCCAGGGTGGGGTGGGGGGGGGGGGTGGGGAGTGGGGGGGGGGGGGAAGGTTGATTAGGGTAAAATATTGACATCAGCTAACGGCAGTAATCAAAGGATTGACTCCGATGATTAGCTGTGTAACGAGGGGCTCCGTGGGGGCCGGGGGGGTGATTGGAGGTGGTTGCCGCTAACCGCCTCCTTGGTTGTTTGTTGGGTCTCTCATGCCTTAACTGCCGCTAACTGCTGGTTGGCGGGCAGGCGAGAGGAGGAAAAGTTCGCGGGAGATGTCGGGAGGAGCAGCGTGGAGGAGGAGGAGGAGGAGAGGTGAGAGAAGTGAGGGAAGAGAGAGAGAGAGAGAGGGAGGGAAAGAGGGAGAGAAGAAAGAAGAACCAGACACTATATAGTGTTTTCATGAATGAAGTATTGTTTCATGTCGTATTTCAATCTATCAATTTCTTTCTTTCTTTCTCTCTCTCTCTCTCTCTCTCTCTCTCTCTCTCTCTCTCTCTCTCTCTCTCTCTCTCTCTCTCTCTCTCTCTCTCTCTCTCTCTCTCTCTCTCTCTCTCTTTCTCTCCATTCTTCTTGTATCTAATGTTTCTATCTGTCTAATGTCTTCTAATGCGCTGCCTCCGACACTGTCCTCATCTCAATCGCCCACCCCTTCTCCCCTCCCCACACACCCCCCCCCTTTCCACCACCATGGGGACATAAACCATTTTTAACCTGCATGGTGTTATCCGGTAATTAGCGGCGAATTACGGCACTAATTGAGGGCTGAGCAAGTAATTACCGCGGCGGGTAATGGACGCTCTCTCTCTCTCTCCATTTTAATATCGGGGATTGGGCCGCCATTTTTGTATCCGGTGGGGCGGGAGTGATGGTGGTAGTGAGGGGGGAGAGGTGAGGGGAAGAGAGAGAGAGAGAGAGAGAGAGAGAGAGAGAGAGAGAGAGAGAGAGAGAGAGAGAGAGAGAGAGAGAGAGAGAGAGAGAGAGAGAGAGAGAGAGAGAGAGAGAGAGAGAGAGAGAGAGAGAGAGAAAGAGGGGAATCACCTCCCTCACACTCTGTTGACTCAATTTCCTGATATTAACACCATGTAATTATTTTAATTGAAGTGATAACACTCGATGTTTTTTAATTATTTTGTTCACCTGACAAAGTTAATGTCTTTTAAGCTAATGAAGTCATATTACAGTTTTTGTTCTCTTTGTTAAAATGACACTGGAATGATCGGGTGGCAGGGATGACTTATTTATTTTTATTTTACACTCTAGTTTCATCACAGCGGCCGAGCGCCCGCGGCTCTTTACCAGCAAATTTACAGACAAAAATATTATACCACAGAATACAATGGGGGGGAAAAAAGGTTGAAGTATTAGGATGATTATTATTTGATGAGAGTGCTAATGAAGGCTTTTGTGCGTGATGGGTTGTGTTGGGTTGGTGTTGGGTTGGTGTTTGGGTTGTGTTGAGTTGTGTTGATGCGACTGGTTAGGGTTTGGTTAGCCGCGCACACACGATGGTTTTATGATTGCATTCGAACCTTTCAGGTCATTATATCAGGGGTTCGAAACACATGGCCCCGTTGCCAGCAATCTGTACACATGGCCAGGAATGGCCTCCGGGGAGAGAGAGAGAGAGAGAGAGAGAGAGAGAGAGAGAGAGAGAGAGAGAGAGAGAGAGAGAGAGAGAGAGAGAGAGAGAGAGAGAGAGAGAGAGAGAGAGAGAGAGAGAGAGAGGGGGGGAGAGAGAGAGAGAGAGAGAGAGAGAGAGAGAGAGAGAGAGAGAGAGAGAGAGAGAGAGAGAGAGAGAGAGAGAGAGAGAGAGAGAGAGAGAGAGAGAGAGAGAGAGAGAGAGGAGAGAGAGAGAGAGAGAGAGAGAGAGAGAGAGAGAGAGAGGGGGGGGGAGAGAGAGAGAGAGAGAGAGAGAGAGAGAGAGAGAGAGAGAGAGAGAGAGAGAGAGAGAGAGAGAGAGAGAGAGAGAGAGAGAGAGAGAGAGGGAGAGAGAGAGAGAGAGAGAGAGAGAGAGAGAGAGAGAGAGAGAGAGAGAGAGAGAGAGAGAGAGAGAGAGAGAGAGAGAGAGAGAGAGAGAGAGAGAGAGAGAGACTGTGGTAAGTTCCACTCTAATCGTCATAGAAAGTTCCACTACCTAATCGTCAGAGTGCTTATAAACTAGTAAATCAAGTAGACCTTCCTATAACGACTAGAGAAAAAGACCTGAGAGCGGACATAACACCAAACCTAACTCAAGAGCCTTAACGTTAATAAGATTAATCATAAGATAAATCATATATTTATCATAAGTTCAAGTTCAAGTATGTTTATTGATATAAGAAAGAAATACATCTCAAAGGGATAGAGTAGCTTAGACTATTTCTACCTCCCAATTTATCATAAATAGGATAACGCTAGCATCATACTCTATACCAGCAAAAGTCTGAACATCATTCAGGAACTTAAATAAGGAGGCCTTTAACTCGCTACCCGTCCTCCTAAGGTTTCCCAACGTCAAGAAAACGGTCATTTTAACGTGCCCTTATCCTAACCTACCAGAGGACCCAAAACAGAAAACGGGACAGTACGACAGGAGGAAAGGTTGCACCACCTACCTGAGATCAGTTCTGGAGTACGCCACCCCATCATGGAAACATCTCAAGACACACAAAGAAACTCGAAAAGGTTATGAAGTTTGAAACGAGGCTCGTCCCAGAATTTCAGGGGGATGGGGGTATGAAGAGAGACTGAAAGAACTAAACCTGACGATGCAAGAAAGGAGGAGAGAGAGGGGGACATGATAGAGACGTATAAAATACTTAGGGGGATTGACAGAATGGAAAAAAGAGGAAATGTTCATAATGAATACTAATAATACAACAGGGCACGAATGGAAGCTTGAGACTCAGATGTCAGAAAGTTTTCTTCTAGCATGAAAGTAGTGGGAAAATGGAATGACCTAGAGCAGCAGGTTGTAGAAGCAAACTCCCTTCATAATTTTAAATATATATATATGATAAGGAAATAGATCAGAAATCATTGCATTAGACAACCGACAGATGGAAAAGCCGGACCCATGAGATAATGCTCGATCCTGCAGGCACAAATAGGTGAATACAAATAGTTGAGTAGTGTGTAAAATGGCCGCCCCCAATATTCAAAACAAACACCAAATTACAACAAAACAAAAATTTATATAAATGTAAAAATTCAACAAAGAGTAAGAGAGCTTAGCTGAATGTGAAGTAGCCTTCTGCAACATCTACATGAGTACGGCTGACTGTCAGTGTGTTGCTGCTGAATTAATGCACATTAACGATTTTTAAGGATTAAAAAGAAATGCAACAAAAGTTACTGCTAGGCATGCCTTTGCAATCCTAGCCTAGCTTATGTAATCATGATGTATAATCTAACCTAATTTACACTGATAGGGCGACCAAACCACACACACACTAGTAGATGAACAGACGACGATGTTTCGGTCCGTCCTGTGGACCATTATCAAGTCGATTGTGATAATGGTCTTCGACTTGACAATGGTCCAGGACGGACCGAAACGTCGTCGTCTCTTCATCTTCTAATGTGTCATGTTATTGTGACTCGTCGTCTGCATATGTATAGGGTAATTAATCAGAAATGCTAATCACTAAACTGACCAAATGTGGTAAGAAATTACGGATTATTTATATATGAACAAACCTAATGGTGGGCTGTAACACCCCCCCCCCCTCCCCCCGCTATATAAACTGCCTCAAAGATTGTGTTTGTAATTATCTGATTATTAAATTGAGACCATAACTCTTAACATTATATTAACATAATTATATATTAACATGAATATATATATTAACATGATTATATTAACACGAGATTATAATCCTTAACATTATATTAACATGATTAAATAATAACATGATCATCTATTAACATGATTATATAGTAACATAATTATATTAACATGAGATAATAATTCTTATGGAAGGAGATATGGAGCCTTATATTGTTGGATTTAACAAAAGTGAGACCCAGTGTCGATATTTCCTCCTAACACAACACTTTGTTTCACACACTAATGTTTCTCCTGACAAGAGCTAAAAAAGGACACTTGTGCCATTAACAGTAACGTGGCATACTTCATAATTATACTTTACTACACTTGATAGGCAGGCGTTTCTAACCTCTTCTACTGTGGGAAGCAATATTTTTCGGGTGCTCCAGGCGGCAGTGTTTACATACACACTGAGATGGCTGGCGTTCGTGAGCGGGTCGGTTGTCCGCCAAGTTGGTGTTGGTTTTAGAGAAAACGGATTCCCTGCCAATGCAGAAACGGTTCCCTATGTTTCCCCTTGTTATAACTTGTCATTAAAAGTTGTTACATCTTGTTATAACGTTTTGATGACGTATTAGAACGCTGTTACTACTTGCTATGTTGTGGTTGTTACAATTGTTAGGTGTCATAAACCTTGCTCCAATGTTGTAGCAACGTTGTACTTTCGTCGTGTGTTTTGGCGGGTTATAATTTACATTCCCAAGTTATTTTAACGTATTATATGTTTAACTAAACTAACAGCCTTTTTGCGGTTGTCTTGATTTGGTTTATTATTGATTATGGAGTTTTTATTACAAAGAATAGGGTATTCTCAAGATTTTATTATTATTATTATTATTATTATTATTATTATTATTATTATTATTATTATTATTATTATTATTATTTTAAATAGTAATAGCATTATTATTATTATTGATTTGTTTGTAAGCTGTTCCAATGTTTATGACGTCATGAATTGATGTGTTTGCAAAATCTTTATTGGAGCTAGAAGCCTCATGGCTCCGTTCGCAATATAGCTTCAGAATATAGCTATAATGTTCATACTACCAATATATTATAGTGTAACAGTGGATTATTTTCCACGAGCACACACACACACACACACACACACACACACACACACACACACACACACACACACACACACACACACACACACACACACACACACACACACACACACCGGGGGGCCTCGTAGCCTGGTGGATAGCGCGCAGGACTCGTAATTCTGTGGCGCGGGTTCGATTCCCGCACGAGGCAGAAACAAATGGGCAAAGTTTCTTTCACCCTAAGTGCCCCTGTTACCTAGCAGTAAATAGGTACCTGGGAGTTAGTCAGCTGTCACGGGCTGCTTCCTGGTGTGTGTGTGTGTGTGTGTGGTGTGCGAAAAAAAAAAGTAGTTAGTAAACAGTTGATTGACAGTTGAGAGGCGGGCCGAAAGAGCAAAGCTCAACCCCCGCAAAAACACAACTAGTAAACACAACTAGTAAACACACACACACACACACACACACACACACACACACACACACACACACACACACACACTACATGGTGGTGTCCCTCCCTCCTCCTCCTACTCCATCTCCCCCTCTCCATCTTTCTCCCCCAAACGTCCCCTCTCTCTAACTCTCCCCCTCCCCCTGTCACCCTGTTCACCTTTCTCCCACCTCTCCCACAACATTTCCCCCTCTTCCCTGTCTCACTCCCCTACACGCATCTTCGTCTCTCATCACCTTCTCTTCCTCCCATACTCCCTATACCTTTCTCCTTCCTCCCTGCCTCTCCCAAAACATCCCCCACTCTCCTGCCCCCCTCTTCTCTCTCCACTGCCTCTTCCCTTCCCTCCTTCCTCCTTGAAACTTGGACTAGGCTACCCCGAGGCGTCTGACCTGTTGTTATTGTTTTAAATTCAGCAACTAGGAACAAAATTTCCATGTAGCACGGGCTATAGTGAGCCCGTAATCGCTCAATTTAGCGATTACCTACAAACTCTGACCTTCTAACATTCTGTTTTATTGATATAGATTTTTGTTTAATACGTGTGACCATTATGCTTAAATTTGAACGCGGCTTTGCACGAGTAAATAAATGGGGGGACGAGAATAGTGTATTCTGCTTGTTCTACGAGAACAGTTTATTCTCAGGATGATATCTTTGTAACATGATTTGACTTCGAGGGTTACTCCCATAATATTAATTTATTTTTATTTATTTATTTATATACAAGAAGGTACATTGTGTTTGTGAGAATACATAGCATGGTACAGTAATTGCACTCTTGTAAAGCCACTAGTACGCGCAGCGTTTCGGGCAGTAATAGTTTATAAGATATGCAAAACTTAGAGTGATTACGCTGTAAGTACAGTGTGTGTGTGTGTGTGTGTGTGTGTGTGTGTGTGTGTGTGTGTATCATTATATAAAAGCATTAATTACGCCTAGCGTTTCCAAGTTACGGACCCTTTAGTATTTGGGCGAACGGCAACGATATGACAGCTTTGTAAATTATTGTGTAGTTACCCAGAGGATTAGATCCTAAATATCAAACAGCGGTGAGAGCTAAAGGTCAAATACAGAGCATCGAATACTGCTTTTATACTTTAAAGATCAGCGCTACTATATAGCGATGCGGTACACCGTGACTTTATACAGTGAGTTTATACTTGGAGAAAATATTGAGGACGCCAGGTACGCAGGTTCGATCCCATCGTGGGGCATTAATATTTCCTCACTGATACACCACACTGTTGTGGTTTTCGCGGTGTATATTTCCTCTTGCTTCAGTGTTGTAGTATTTTTATATACACATTGACTAGTGGAATAGTGTTGATTCCCCACATGTCACTTCCTATTCACACCTGTTCTTGGATGTCATGGTTTAAGAATATGGTGAATGGTTGTGACGATGTAATAGTGACTGTTCGCTCACTGTCCCTGTGCAATTGTCCTGTGCAATTAACGCTGCCGGGGTGCGCTAAACAAACTGGAAACGTTTGCATGCAATTAATAAGAGATTAGTAATACCATTATTAACACGAGATATATGTAATTTGCCTTATTTGAGTAATTAGGTTAAGTCTTACTGCAGTGCGGATGCTGCTCATATTCGCTGCCTCGCGGGATAGTGAAGATGCTACTCATATTCGCTGC
The DNA here is from genome assembly GCF_040958095.1 of Procambarus clarkii. Classification (NCBI taxonomy): domain Eukaryota; kingdom Metazoa; phylum Arthropoda; class Malacostraca; order Decapoda; family Cambaridae; genus Procambarus; species Procambarus clarkii. Next base: position 27,119,664 of record NC_091201.1, read on the forward strand.
CTCGCGGGATAGTGGAGATGCTGCTCATATTCACTGCCTCGCGGGATAGTGAAGGTGCTACTCATATTCGCTGCCACACGGGATAGTGAAGATGCTACTCATATTCGCTGCCTCGCGGGATAGTGGAGATGCTGCTCATATTCACTGCCACGCAGGATAGTGAAGATGCTGCTCATATTCACTGCCACACGGGATAGTGAAGATGCTACTCATATTCGCTGCCTCGCGGGATAGTGAAGATGCTGCTCATATTCACTGCCACGCAGGATAGTGGAGATGCTGCTCATATTCGCTGCCTCGCGGGATAGTGGAGATGCTGCTCATATTCACTGCCACGCAGGATAGTGAAGATGCTGCTCATATTCACTGCCTCGCGGGATAGTGAAGATGCTGCTCATATTCACTGCCTCGCGGGATAGTGAAGATGCTGCTCATATTCACTGCCTCGCGGGATAGTGAAGGTGCTGGACTCATATTCACTGCCTCGCGGGATAGTGGAGATGCTGCTCATATTCACTGCCACGCAGGACAGTGAAAATACGCTCCTCATATTCACTGGCGACAATCATTATTAAATATGATTGCAATATAATGTTGAACAGCAAGTACCCCTCCCCCCCCCCCCAAGGGCCGGCGTGCTCTGTGGGTGGTGACGAACAATGAGGCGGTGGACGCAGTTAAGGGGGCCGGCCAGCCTTTGCGGCAGTAATGTTTGCGTAATCAAGACATACGGAACCCATAGTTGACAGTTATTGTGATTGGGCCGGCCTCTACATAATTCATTCAATAATATGTTTTTGCCTCATTGAATACGGGAAAGGAAGCTATGTCGCCGGTGATGATAATGCCACACACACACACGCACACACAGACGTTGAAGAGACTGAACTAAGCTACCGTTTTTTTAACGGCTTGCTATGGAGATTTCCGCCCTTACAGCTTCCGAGGTAAATACTGTCGGCAGACTTCCCTGTATGTGAGCCTCCGGATAAAAAGGGCATGTAATCACAGTGACTAGGGGGGCGGCCGCTCCTACGACTTTTGACCGTAATAACTAGACGCACAAGATGAGAAATCCCTTCCATCTGCCTCCCCCGTGCAGAGCACTAACTGTCCCGCCGCCGGCATGGATTCCATATCGTTGCGAAAATTAACTCCGATCAGCGCGTCGTTGTTGAAGACCCGCCGCCCAGGACTAGAGTCGAGCTCTCAGACATCGTTGGCAGGAAGGACTGTCCTCCACACATGCAGTACGACTTCGTCCTCCTAGCCCTTTGACATTTCGAGATCACTGTTGAATGGTGATCAGAGTACATTATGTGGTCTAGTTACTCGGCCACATATAATGTCTACTGTCTATTGGACTTTTAGTAGACAGTTGGTGTCGTTCTCGGAACGGGGATACTGGGGTAAATTCCTGAGCGGGACAGAAATGAAATAAATCACTGTGCAGTCTGTCCTCCTCGGGCTCCCAAAGTCAAGAAAACGGTCAGTTTAAAATGGCTTCTCCTAATCTACAAGAGTAAACAAAATAGAAAATGGTACAGTACGTCACATTCGTCAGTACGTCACTTTCGCCAGTACGTCACATTCGTCAGTACGTCACATTCGTCAGTACGTCACTTTCGCCAGTACGTCACATTCGTCAGTACGCCACATTCGTCAGTACGTCACTTTCGCCAGTACGTCACATTCGTCAGTACGCCACATTCGTCAGTACGTCACATTCGCCAGTACGTCACATTCGCCAGTACGCCACATTCGTCAGTACGTCACTTTCGCCAGTACGTGACTGTGGGGGGCCTGGCTTCCTTGAGCAAGTAGGTGAGAGGGCGGGTTTCATCTTCACTCCACACATGTACTAATTGACTCCTTCTGAAGATGTATTAATATACGAAAGTACTTAAGGAAATTCCTGTTTCAATTTTCCTCCGTGGTCTGACACTGTCACATTTTTACTCACGTGTTGATTTTTCGTGATTTACACACACTAATTTTTAAAATAACAAAAATCCCGTTAAAATGGCAGACTAAGGTAATTTGATATGTTATAGAATTAATTATATTAAAATGAACAAATCCACAAGGGCGGTAACAGGGGGTTCATTTTGTTCATTTGATACATACGCTATTGTGATTTCTGTGTTGTAATGTTATTAATTTGTGTTAATTTCCCATATTATGATGATGCGATAATTATATGTGATAGTCCGATAATTCATCGCAATTTGCGATAAATCACATAGTATCATGTTAATTCATTTAGTAGTGAGATAATTAGCCTAATTCACTAGCGACGTGATTTAAAATTGATCAAAATATGAGATAACGTGACAGGAACTCGTGCTATAACTCGCAGTAGCGTGCTATCAGTCATCGATATCATCTGTGGTAAGTCGTAGTTATACATCGTTATCATACTACAGTTATGCCTCAGTTATTGCTGATAATTCTATGCAGCATTCTATAGTAATTCATCTTAATCTGAAAAAGATTCAGCGTTATAATATAATATAATATAATATAATATATATTCATATTTATATGTGTGGAAATTTTAAATATAACTCTGTGACAGCTGATTGTAATAATCAAAATAAGGGTAAACAATTTTGTTTTATGATTTAGTCATCCCTCAAAAATCCCATCATGCGTAATGATTCAGCCCGTTCTCTTGGGCCAGATTCACGCAGCACTTACGCAAATACTTACGAACGTGTACATCTTTTCTCAATCTTTGGCGGCTTTGTTTACAATTATTAAACAGTTAATGAGCTCCGAAGCATCAGGAGGCTGTTTATAACAATAACAACAGATGATTGGCAAGTTTTCATGCTTGTAAACTGTTTAATAAATGTAAACAAAGCCGCCAAAGATTGAGAAAAGATGTACACGTTCGTAAATACTTGCGTAACTCCTTCGTGAATCTGACCCCTTGAAAGCAGTCTATATAAAACTTACATTTTTGGCATAAAGTGACCATTAGCTTTTTAACTTGAAAAGTTATATATATATATATTGGAAAAAACAAAATGCGACTTACCATTCGGTCAGTAAGAGAGAAAGATATACAAAATACACTGTACAAAATATCCAACCTGACCTGAAACGCACAAACCCAAGCAACCCACCTAACCTATCGAGTCCGATGCATATAGAAAAGGTGAATATTTTGCCAGCCGTTAATTTTGCACGTAAACAAATGTGGGCTATTTGTTGAGGAGATGAGTTGTAGCGTTTGGGCAACCATAGTGGTACGCCTGCATACACTGGATGACATACATTACATACACGAATACAGCATATACAATGTTTTAACGTGGTACAATCCTGTATTACAATGCTAGGAATTACTAAAGATAAAAGTATTTAGAACCCTCCGAGAGTATATTATTCACTTTTCTAAAATGTGAATAATTATGTGAATTATTATATGTATAAATGTGAATTATTTTCTAAAAAATAAAAAATTTCTAAAAATTATTTTCTTTTCTAAAGATGTTCAAAATATGTATAATCCCAGAGGTATAAGAGAAAAATATGTTTTTAATCCAAAGTATCGCGTAGGAACAGATAGTCAAATTGCTTATCATATATGCGTTGAAATGGCTATTGAGCGATTACAGGAATGGTGAGGCTGTTAACTTTGTGAGGTATGCACTCAGCATGTGCACAACTACAGATAGGCGGGAAAGGACATGAATGTATGTTCCAGGGTTCGATTCCTGCTGTACGTCTCCTTTCACCTGATGCTTCTGTTCACCCTAGCAGTAAACAGTTACCCTAGGAGTTAGGCAGCTGTTAAGGGGGAAAGGTGCGTAGTTAGCCTGCAAGGAAGGACGCTTAGATGTGTAAAGGAAGCTTCTTCACAACAACAAGAAAGTAAATGCACGTTCTCATATATAACTCCGCAAAGTAAAAATCCAATAGGTGGCAAACCGTCACATTTCCATCTATCAATTTCTTCCTCTCTCTCTCTCTCTCTCTCTCTCTCTCTCTCTCTCTCTCTCTCTCTCTCTCTCTCTCTCTCTCTCATCTTATACTTCCTTAACTCTAACCTTTCACACTTCAACCTTACCATTCGCCACACGCCGCCAGCCTCGTTTTTTCCAGTGATCTTCACGTTGTCTGCCTGCCTCCCTGCCTGCCTGCCTGCCTGCCTGCCTGCCTGCCTGCCTGCCTGCCTGCCTGCCACCCTCCCTCCCTCCCTCCCTCTTTTTATATATGCCAGCATCAAAAGTCACTCTGTAGAATTGCGTAGGTTACAAGTCCAATTTGTCGCATATTTATGAGGGCGCGGTGGTCAGGCGGAGAGTAATGCGATAAGGCAACACATGACGAATCTCCCGCCCGGTGCCTTGTGGTCACTTAGCAGCGCCGCGAGGCTCCGGGCGAGGTGGGATGGAAGGTGGGAGAGGTGGGATGGAGGGAGGGAGAGGTGGGATGGAGGGAGGGAGAGGGGGATGGAGGAGGAAGAGGAGCTGGAGAGGCGGGGATGGATAGAGGCCAGAAGGGGGACAGGAGTGAATGAGGGGGTATTGGCTGAGCAACAGATTACTACGACAATCCACTATAGTGTGTTGAATACGATTGAAATGTTAGAAGACCCAGTAAGAGAGAGAGATTTTACAGCAAGCGGCGTCCCATTCGCAACTGGGGCCCAAGAACTGGAATGTCTGTGACTGTGAATGTTTGCGAGTCATTATGTATAGTGACTCTCCTGCGTATTTTCTCATGTATACATCGCGTTTAGTGTGATTTCTCTGTGCATTAGTTGGCCAAATAATTAAATGTTTTCAAAGCTTGGACAACGTTTGGTGTTGAGCTTTAAAGGACTACCAGATCAATTCATAAGCTTTATTCATAAATGGCTGTACATTTATAATTGATCAATTTTACTTACAAATTACAAAACATTTATAGCTTTAAAGTATAATGTTTGTGTGTAGGAGGCCAGACGTTTGGGACCAGACTCCTCCACCTTCCCAAGTCGACACATGAGGGGTATGTGAGCCTACACGGGCCAGTTGGGGTCGGCTGAAATTGGAGATTTGTTTTCCGAAGATTATACCCAATTACACTAACCATCTCATTACTTAACGGTAACCCAACCTGATCCTTGCAACCACTGTGTTGCACAGTCTGGTGGACGTTTTGTGCTGCCTATATCTATGGGCAGCACAAAACGTGGACCAGACTGTGCGACACAGTGGTTGCCAGGATCAGGTTGGGTTACCGTTACCTGTGGCAGGTGGCTACAGGTGACGGATCTCCGAATCCTGAACACTCCAGGTGCAAACTCTGTGAGCAGGAACTGCGGCATGATCTCCCACACTACATCACCGAATACCCAGTTATTAGACCTTTCAGACCTGGTGGCATGAGGTACCTGGAGCTTTGCAATTACTTTATTCACTCGTATTCTTGAAGATATCCTCATAATGCAACCAAACTTTACCAGTGCAGGCTACTGAACATATGGCCCTGTATGACTAACCATCCTGTGAGATGGGGACTTTTAGTATCACTGTTGCCTTATTCCCTCTTGTGTTCTTGAGGATATTCTCATAATGCACCCGGAGTTTGCCAGTGCAGACTACTTATCACATGACTGTATGACTAACAGCGGCAGTCATATAGAGTCATTGATAAAATGAGTCCTGTGAGTTAACAGCAACTACAGCACACTGGGTAGGATTAAACGTTAGGTTCTAGTCTGCATTATATCTGTCACATATTTCTATCAAGTTTTATGTAGCATCTTTGGTGGGTGGGAGTAGAACTAGATCACCAGCATAACAGACAACACTGGTCTTAGTACTGCCTATGTGACAGGAAGCTCTACTGCCTCTTAACTCTATTAACAAGAATAATAGAAAACAAGAAAAATAGCAAACAATATAGGACTAAAAACAGCCCCTTGTTTGACTCCATTTTGTTTAGGGACAAAAATTTCAGAGAGGCCATTTCTCCATTTTCCACCTAATTCGCATGCTTGATAAGATACATATAAATATCTAGCAATGACAGGATATGTTTTACTGATAAGCAGTTCTGTAAAAAGTTGTGCGTTCAACTATGTCAAAAGCTTTGAAAGCATCATGAAAACGGGAGAGCAGAGTTGACCTGCGTGTTGTATTATTCTAAGAGTTTCCGCCACCATAAAACTACAAAGCATTCTTGAGCAACCAGTTTTATGTGCAAATTGAAGGCCACTTGTGTCTTGTTCATCCGTCACAACGTCAATGAGTATATTATTAAACTGTTTACAGTAATAGCTCTATAGTTAGCGGAGGAGGAGCTTGTCACTTCTTTGTAACAGGACCCATTACAAAGGTGTTAATTACAGATGACACTGTACCGTGAGAGAGAGAAGACATGACAGACTCAGGAGTTTACACATGCAGTCCCAGCCTCCCCTTTTGTAATGTTATCAGAGTATATATTAATGTGGGTTATCCTAACTCCCAATATTTAGCTTCATTACAGCTCTCTCAATCATTACAGTGAGCAGGTGTTTTTAACATTAGGGGGTTTAATTAACATTAATTTTAACATTGTTAAAAACATTAACAAATGTTTTTAACATTTTAACGCCAGTATCTAATGTATTTAACATTAGATACTGGCGTTATATACAGCTGTAGTCGGGTCAGTTTTAATTTCATCTGTTGTACAACGCTGAATATTACTCTTTTGAATATATTACATATATTACGGAGCCCCAGATGAGTCGATCATAACATTCGTTACCCTTTGCACGAACTTCTTGTTTCGAATTTCACCCCAGTTAAAAAAAATCTGTTTTTTGATAACTGAAAGGTTATCTAATCCGATTCCGGTTATCTTGGTTATCTTGAGATGATTTCGGGGCTTAGCGTCCCCGCGGCCCGGTCCTCGACCAGGCCTCCTTTTTTTGTTGCACACCCCCCCCCCCAAGGAAGCAGCCCGTAGCAGCTGTCTAACTCCCAGGTACCTATTTACTGCTAGGTAACAGGGGCCTCAGGGTGAAAGAAACATTTTGCCCACTTGTCTCCGCCTCCACCGGGGATCGAACCCGGAACCTCAGGACTAGGAATCCGAAGCGCTGTCCACCCAGCTGTCAGGCGTCAGGTAAGTCGTTACCACGTGACATCAGATCCATTCTCACACCACCTGGCTAGTTATCTAGACATCTGATCTGGTCTTTGCAGTCTCCGTGGTGTAGTGGTAAGACACTCGCCTGGCGTTCCGCGAGCGCTATGTCATGGGTTCGTATCCTGGCCGGGGAGGATTTACTGGGCGCAATTCCTTAACTGTAGCCTCTGTTTAACGCAACAGTAAAATGTGTACTTGGATGAAAAAATGATTCTTCGCGGCAGGGGATCGTATTCCAGGGACCATAGGATTAAGGACCTGCCCGAAACGCTACGCGTACTAGTGGCTGTACAAGAATGTAACAACTCTTGTATATATCTCAAAAAAAAACAAAAAAAAAAGAAAGAGATGGTCTGAAAACCTATTACGGTTCCAATAATAGTCTACATGTAAACTGGGTCGTGAACCTTTGTCCTAATCATAGAATATTCTCAAGTTATGACTTTATTACAACGTCGGTTTAAAATATAAAATGTCTAAGCTTGACTAGTTTTCCTTGAAACGGTCTGAAGAATTTGAATTTCTATAAATTAAATTGTAGGGGATACTCAAATAGTTTTCGAATTTCACATGTTTGAGACTAAATACACCGTATTCGGCAACAAAACATAATGAACCCTAACCATGGATAGGGGAGTAGATAATATCACTAATTACCTCCTCCCTGAGAACAGGTTAACCTACTGTATATAAAAGTTTATCAAATAACATACGAGAACTGCTACTCACCTCAAGCCGGTAGTCTGTTGGTCCACTACCCTATTACAAGTCCTATCAGGTATCAAATGAAAATAAAAAGATAAACTTAACAAAACTATTAAATATATATATATATATATATATATATATATATATATATATATATATATATATATATATATATATATATATATATAATGTAAGGTGTTACAAAACAGATACAATAATAAAATATTTCAGAAAAATAAATTAGCTACAAAATATTATGGAAAACAAGTATAATCAAATAAATATGGTAAAAAAAAATATATATATGAATTTTCTCTAAACTTAAAATATACAAAATTGGTAAATAATTGTATAAATTAATCAGATTGAAATTGTGATTACTGAGACAAAATTTATCGTTATGCACCCGTTTGACTAAATTAATAGTCAACCCCCAAGAAATTGACATGAAACAATATATAATTGAATAGACGTCAGATTTATATAAAAACGGACGAACGTGTTTAACATACAGACTCATTTATCAAAGATCTAAGATTAACCATCAACTATACAATATTTTAGCTAGTATCTTCAATCGCGCGAACACAAGCCTAACTCACGACATTTCAGAGAAAGTTAATTTATTCAATGTTAAACTTGAATTAAATCCATTCTAATTTTATACAAATAAAGTGTTTAAACTGCGATTATTTAAGTCCTGAATTACGTTTAAGACCAAAGTATGTTTGTCGGTTGTTCAGCAAGCAATTGTGGAGAGAGCCTAGCACAATTGCATTGCCTAGCACGTAAAGCCTAGCAACCGCTGAAGGGTAATTGTGGAAATTACCCTTCAGCGGTTGCTAGGCTTTACGCCCAACACGAAACCAAGACCCAGAGACCCGCAGATAATAAATAAATAACAATACAATGATCATTCTCAATGCTAGAACCACCAGTTCCGTTGACCATCCACGTCAGCGTTGTTGACATAATTAGGTGACTCCTACTGCCACATTGTTTACATGTCAACACTTAGCGTGGTCGCAACACGTGGACGTGTGACCTCATAGGGAAAGGTCTATACGGCAAATGAGAATTTGAACTCTTCATCTACACAGATGTGCGTTGTTTATTTTAACTGTGGTGGTTGCAATCTGCCTTTTCTCTTCCATTTTATTATCTTATTCACTTTTTTGTTGGACAGTCTCAGACGAGGTCCCGTGTAAGGATACGTTGTGTAATTACCTAAGTGTAGTTACAGGATGAGAGCTACCTTCGTGGTGTCCCGTCTTCCCAGTACTCTTTGTCGTATAATGGTTTGAAACTACTGACGGTTTTGATCTCCATCACCTCCTCACTTAGCTTGTTCCAACCGTCTACCACTGTGTGTGTGTGTGTATTCACCTAGTTGTATTCACCTAGTTATGCTTGCGGGGGTTGAGCTCTGCTATTTCGGCCCGCCTCTCAACTGTCACTAACTAATTTTTTCACACACACACACACACACACATACACATACACACACACACACACACACACACACACACACACACACACACACACACACACACACACACACACACACACACACACACACACACACACACACACACACACACACACACACACACACACACACACGAAGCAGCCCGTAACAACTGTCTAAGTCCCAGGTACCTATTTACTTCTAGGTTACATGGGTATCAGGGTGTAAGAAACTCTGCCCATTGTTTCTCGCCGGCGTGGGGAATCGAACCCGGGCCACAGGATTACGTGTCCAGCGACACGTAATGTGTGTGTGTGTGTACTCACCTACTTATGCTTGCAGGAGTTGAGCTCTGGCTCTTTGGTCCCGTCTCTCAACTGTCAATCAACTGGTGTACCGGTTCCTGAGCCTACTGGGCTCTATCATATCTACATTTGAAACTGTGTATGGAGTCAGCCTCCACCACATCACTGCCTAATGCATTCCATCTGTTAACTACTCTGACACTGAAAAAGTTATTTCTAACGTCTCTGTGGCTCATTTGGGTACTCAGTTTCCACCTGTGCCCCCTTGTTCGCGTACCAGCAGTGTTAAACAGTTTATCCTTATCTACCTTGTCAATTCCTCTGAGAATTTTATAGGTATTGATCATGTCTCCTCTTACTCTTCTGTCTTCCTGTGTCGTGAGGTGCATTTCTCGCAGCCTTTCCTCGTAACTCATGCCTCTTAGTTCTGGGACTAGCCTGGTAGCATGTGGAGGAGGGGATGTGGGGAGGCGTGGTAGGCTTGTGCCCTGAGCGGGGGAACCGTATCAAGGAAGGGGAAGGTATACACAAGTCAGGGCAGGGGAGGAGAGTGCTAAAACCTCCTAGGAGTGTGGGGAGGGGGGGAAGATGGGTAAGGGGTGAGGCAGAGGAGCAGGAGGAGGTAGGGGGCAAAGAGAACTACAACTTCATAATATGCAGATGGCGCCGCGGGTAGCCACTTTGGGCGGCGTCCGGCCCACACATCAAGGTATTACTCCCGCCGTCGTACCTGATCATAAACTGACCCCCGGGGGGAGTGTCTCAGGGCTCCCCCTCCCCGTGTGGGAAGGGGGGAAGCGTCGCTATGGACGTCCTCCGGGGATCTCCATTTATCACCCGCCTTCATATTTTAGCCCTGCTGTAAAAGTATTACGAGGCCATGAAATATTATTTATCCTAAAACGCTCAAACGCTGGGATTTAACCCTTAGGTATTTCATGGATCTGGATTTTGTAAGTCCAATTTGTTTAGTGCGTGCAGACTGAACACCAAGCAGCCTCATACGTAGCATGATATATATATATATATATATATATATATATATATATATATATATATATATATATATATATATATAATATGTTTGTGTGTTGTTGAATATGACCGAAAGGGTAAGATCAATGATTCTAACACGAATCTTCTCAATATGTCTTACGTTTTTCTTCACTGTCGGGGGTAATTAAAAAATTAACTCTCCAAAGTTCATTTGCTCATTTTTTTTTTATTTATGGCCTGACGCCTAAAAGCGTTTCGCAAGGACTTCTCACATTTTCAAAAACAGGTTTAGACATATCATATCATGCTTATATTCGTTTTGGGTGAGGTGATATGACACAAATGTTTTTGGGTGAGGTGACAAAAACCAAAACACGAATCAATGGGTATAGTTTACATATAAGAACATAAGAATGAAAGTAACTACAGAAGGCCTATTGGCCCATATTTTCTCTTGCTGCTTCTATGTTGGTTCGGGATTTTGAAGTAGGTAGAATTGATGTGGGAACATATGTTTACAAGAAAGACTGCTACTAATATGTGTGTGTGTGTGTGTATATATATATATATATATATATATATATATATATATATATATATATATATATATATATATATATATATATATGCGGAAAAACCACATGTGAAAAATAGAGAACGCTTAACGCGTTTTCGGTTTAATTCGCCTTCATCAGTGCAAAGTAGAATGAAGTCATTCTACTTTACTCTGATGAATGCGAATGAAGCCGAAAACGCGTTAAGCATTCTCTATTTTTTCACATGTGGTTTTCCGCATACTTGGATCAGTGTTTTTGTGAACATTGTTGCATATATATATATATATATATATATATATATATATATATATATATATATATATATATATATATATATATATATATATATATATATATATTATTAAATATGACCGAAAAAGTAAGATTAATAATTAAGATTGTAAAAATCTTAAAAAGTAAGGATTAAAAAGTAAGATTGTCGAGTTTTCGGTCATATTTAATAATATATGTCTACAGGAAAGACTGCTACCAAAAAAATATACTAATATATATATATATATATATATATATATATATATATATATATATATATATATATATATATATATATATAAAAGTTTGTGAGGGTACCACCTCTGGTGCCAATGTGGGGACCCATAGCCTCGGAGAAGAAAATAAAAAGTATTCAGAGGAGACCTTGTGGTTTCTCACTGAACACTAATATTATCTTCTCCTACCACCCCCATTCTTTTGTATGTACTGTACACATATATATTTACTTTATTTGAACTTTGTTACAAAAAAGGAGTTACATATGGGTTACAAAGATGGTTATCATAGGTTGTCGAGTTCCTCCAGCTCCTCAGATGGCGGGCAGGAACCCTGGATGCAGTGCGCATTTCCCCTCTGTATCGCCACACTGAGGCGCTGGAAAAGAAAGCTTGCAGCTCTTGGGTCCCTTGTTGTTTCAATGAGCCTAGAACCCAGTTCCTTCAAAAAACTGGTAGCACTTTTACCCCAGGCGCCGAGTGTCTCAGAAGCAATGGGGACAAAATTGTAGTGGTGATCCAGTTCTCTATACTTACGGGATTTGGCCGCTTGCCTGTGGGTGGCAGCGCCACCTGGTTGTGCAACACTGAGGTTAATGTAGGTGTTAGCCAGGGTTGATACGCACGTGTAGTCCCATACCAACTGCTTCCATTCTTCCAGAATGGCACGACGCCGTCGTGCCATTCTTTGCACGACGACGTCGTGCAAATTATACAAATAAGTGTAATACACTCTATAGTAAATCACTTCTTTTCTTCACCTTAAAAGTACGAAAATGAGTTTTGGAGAACTCCTATTTCAATTAAGCCCTGATGCTAAGAAAATAGTTAGAGGGATAGAAGCCCTAAACCAGAAAATAATAAATACAGAATATGCGGTCATATTCAATATATATATATATATATATGTCGTACCTAGTAGCCAGAACTCACTTCTCAGCCTACTATTCAAGGCCCGATTTGCCTAATAAGCCAAGTTTTCCTGAATTAATATATTTACTATAATTTTTTTCTTATGAAATGATAAAGCAACCCTTTTCTCTATGTATGAGGTCAATATTTTTTTATTGGAGTTAAAATTAACGTAGATATATGACCGAACCTAACCAACCCTACCTAACCTTGTGGGAAAAACCTGCTGGGATTGATATAAGAGGAGACTACCAGGGACTTGTACTGAACTAAATTAAAAATTACTGTCTGCAAATTAATTCAATTAAAATCTCTAGCTAGGGTTGTAAATCCTAGATCCTCTTTTCCTAATGACAGATTGTGGGCTGTAAGGGACAGGTGGGGTGAATGACTTGTTGATAGAAGTTCCAATCCACCTGTAGACAGGGATCTCACATCAGCTTGTATTTTATACAAGGATAAGATTTGATAAATTCAGTTATCTGACTGAACACTGGCTCTGTTTAAATCAGGGATTTAAACATACATAGTCTAACCTAGCACCATAACTTAACAGCCAATATGTACTTATACTATAAACAACAAATTAAATTGTAAAAGTATAAATAAATGACCTTAAATATAGTCTAAATACTGTTGAGTAAGTACTAGAAATTATATTCAATTAAATGAACTTATATGATAACTTAAAAATTAACTAAGCAAGCTATTGATAACTTAATTTATATATTCAAATATATATGCAGACATATTCACTTTATACAGTTAGCTTGACTGAATCTTTTCCAACAATATGGACACTTATGAGGTTTTTACTTATTGAGGCTGAATTCTTTTCTGACAGAATGGACACTCATGAGGTTCAGTGCTTGGATAAGATTCACAGCTACACTATAATTTTAATAAACGTACCGATTTGTGAGGCTTAGCCTCGCTTTTTAACCAACAGACAGATTTATAGGATATTAAAGCTACACAAGCATACAATTGGCCAATCATACACCAAATAACCTTCAATATACTTCTCTGCCAGTCGGGGTGCCTGTCTGACAAGTTTGCCAGACTGATTAACTCTCTCTTGTTGAGTTTAGGCACGATATTTTGCTACAGCGTTGCTGTATGATGATCTGGTAGCGTTGCTACGTGATTTTTCTTTAACTGCGTTGCAGAAGAATGATATGATAAAGATAAAGAATGAAGATGGAGGAAACCGTGTCACCGTGATCTCCACTATACACTCTTATTTTATGAATGTTCTATGATTTTCCTTGTAGATATTGTCCAGGTACTCCCCCAGTTCTAGAGAGTATTCACTGGCGATAAAAAATATTAGATAAGGTGTCCTTGAGCTGGTAATGTTCGCTAAGGATCAGTCACTTGTTCACTCATTTGTAAACAAACGCGGAGTGCCGCTGGGCTTGTTGGTGGGCGCTTCACCCCCCCCCATCGCCCTGCCATGCTCTCTGAGCACGGTAGCCTTCTATGAATATTGATTGATTATTTTTACAGTCTAGACTTATGATTAAGATAAGATGTGATTATAATATAATTAGATATAAGATTTAAAGATTATAAGTAGTATTTGAAAGTACCACTGAATCTTATTAAGGATTCGATTTTTAATCCTACCGGATGTTGAATCAATGTTCCAATAGTTTTTTAATTAAGAAGGCCTTCTAGAAGCTTCTGGATCCTTGAGAGATCATGTACAAAGTCACGTAGGCATCAAAAGGGCCCCTGTTGCGTACGTGTTCATGGTGCCATTGTCATCCAGGATCAAGCTATAATGAATCTTTAAAGATTCATTATATGATTTTGATACATTTTAGATATGATTTTGATATGATTTAGATATGATATAGAAATTATACATTTCTTAGATGATTATTAGATATGGTGGGTAAAAATTTCCCACATCTTCCAGAGGGAGAGAACTGGCACAGAGTCCAATACTTAGGACAATAGTAACCATATGTATTTATTTACTCTCCATTGGATTGATAATACAAGTGCAGATTTTGCTTGCACTTTTCTGCTGCTGTCCGTTGTGGACGATTGTGTCTGTTAGGAGTCAGTGGGTCTTGTGGAGTTAGAGTGTCTTGAGGTCTCTCAGGATCTAACTGCAGCTGGCTCACTGATTCCATGTGGATGAGTTTGTCCAATGTCTTCAGGGAAGTTGTTCCTTTAGACAGGATTTTGACTATTCTCAAAATCCCCTGACTATCTGGATGGACTGAGACAACTTTACCTAATGGCCAGTCAGCCCTAGGGCCATCACTGTCTACCAAGACAATATCGCCAGGTTGGAGATTAGCTATATTATGGGGGACATTGGCCCCATAGTGATGTTCTCGTAGAGATGTAAGATATTCTTTTGTCCAAACATCATTCCATTTTTGGATTATGCTGGACAGATGCTTATACCCCTGAACCAACTCGCTCTGACCCACATATGAGGGATCTCTGATCTCATCATCCACTAGAGATGGTACTGGAGACAGAAGTCTTCCATACATTAGGTGGGCAGGACTTAATGGTTCATGTTGAGTAGGATCCTCAGACAAGTAAGTCAACGGCCGGTTATTCACCCTTGATTCTATTTCCGTGATTACTGTCTGGAGTTCTTGAAGATTGATTTTCTGACGGTGTAGAGATTTTCTCAAGGATCTTTTTACAGTTCCTATTAACCGTTCATAAAATCCTCCGTGCCATGGGGCTCTCGGAGGGATAAATTTCCATCTGCAATGACGCTGTTCCAGTGTGGAAGTAACTGCAGGATGGGAACAGATTTCCCGTAGACATGCTTCTCCAGCTACCAAGTTTGCTCCGTTATCTGAAATCATCAGCTTAGGGCATGATCGGCGTGCTGCGAATCTGCGGAAAGCTTGAATAAATGATTGAGCAGTCATATCGGGTGTTACCTCTAGATGTACTGCCCTGGTGGTAGCACAGGTGAACAGACAGATGTATGCCTTGATAGGTTGCTTATCTGCAGTCCCTGTTAGATATATTGCTCCTGTATAATCTACTCCTGTCGTTTCGAAAGGTTGTAGATGGACCACTCGTTCCTTTGGCAGGGGTGGTGGCCCTGGATAAGAGCAAGTTTTTGCATCGTACCTTCGGCATATCATGCAATTCTTCAAGATTGATTTGACTGACTGTCTTCCCTGAGGAATCCAGTACTGCTGTCTGATTTGTGTGAGTGTGTCTAACACTCCTCCATGTTTGATGATTTGTTGATGTGTATGCAACACAATCAACCTTGTGATCCAATGATTTTTTGGTAAAAGCCATGGATGCACCGTATCTAGATTGATATCTGCGTGTTTAAGTTTCCCTCCACAACGCAGAATGTTGTGATTTTCTTGGTCTATCCACAGACCGAGATTGTGTTTTAACTTATGCGGAAGATTTTCATAGTTATTCCCATAAGTTTCTCTCTGGGCTTGTCTTACCCAATAGAGAAGTGCATCAGGAAAAGTGTATTTTATACCTTTTTTCCTGAGATAATGAAACACGTTCTGTGTTACATTGATTAATTTGATGAGCGAGGAGTAACGAGTACAATCCAAGACTGATATTTGAGCTTGCTGCCTGGTGGTAGTTATGGTTTGTGTCGTAATGACGTGTGGCTTTTGTTCAGGCCAACTACCATTCACTAACCATCGAGGCCCATGAAACCAAATATCTGCCTTTGCAAACTGTTTAAATGTCATACCTCTTGATAAGAGATCAGCTGGATTATCCTTTGTTGGTACATGCAACAATTGAAAGCCTGCGGAAATTTCTTTAATTTCCGAGACGCGATTTTTTACATATGGAGTTGGACAGTTGTCGTTTCGTACCCATTGTAAGACAGCTTCATTGTCAGACCATATAATGACATCTTTGATGTTCATGGTAGACAAGACTTGTTTGATATGCACTGCTAAGCGTGTTCCAGTTAGCAGTGCTGTTAGTTCCATCTGAGGCAAAGTCCTCTTTTTTAATGGAGCGACTCTGGCCTTAGAGGTGATAAGATATGATTGATTAGAAGTCACTAAGTAAGCACAAGCTCCAAAAGCTTTGGCTGACGAGTCTGCGAATACATGTAGTGATACTTCCTCATTTTCCTCGACTATGTGTCTCGGAAAGATTATCTTTTCAACTAAAGTTTGTTCTTGAGCCACTTCCATCCAAGCTTTTTGTAACTGGATTGGTAGTGGATCATCCCAACCAACCTTAGCCTTCCATGCTTGTTGCACCAATAAACGCCACTTGATAGTCAAAGGATTTAGTAGACCAAGTGGGTCAAATACTTTGCTAACTTGTGAAAGCAAATCCCTTTTTGTAGTGATGTTGTAATTTACTGGCACAGATTTGATCGATATTGTGTCCGAGATTAAATCCCAATCCATACCTAACACCTTTTGTGATTCTGGTACGTGATATTCAGGGTAATCTCTTGCTATTTGATTATTCAATGTTGCATTATTAGAGGCCCAAGATTGTAGTGGCATGTTGGCACCTTGTAGCTCCTTGTTGGCCTCTTGATATAATTGTAACAGTTCAGTAGTACTGTTAACTGTCCCTTGAAAATTATCTACATATAGATTTTGACTGATTTCAGTCTTACAGGGACTTGATGATTTCTTCAGATGAGTATCTAGAGTTGCTTGCAACAGAAATGGACTGCTTGTCGCGCCAAAAAGAACTGATGAGAATCTGAAAGTCACTACTGGACTATTGACATCTTCTGGGTTCTCTACCCATAGAAACTTAGTGAAGTCTCTATCTTCTTCCTGCAAGCCAACTCTGAGAAAGGCCTTACTTATATCTGCTGAATACGCATATTTGTTAAGTCTAAACTTCAACAGTATGTCATACAATTTCTGAGTTAGACTAGGACCTGTTTGCAAACAATCATTTAGACTGGTTCCTTGGGGTCCAGATTTAGAGCTACAATTAAAAACTATCCGTAAAGGAGTTGTTTTTGATTCTCTCTTTACAGCCATGTGTGGTAAAAAATGGCCTATTTGCTTATTGTCATCTTTCACGACTTCGATGAATTTATTCTTTAATTGTTGAGCAATAATCTCATGATAGAGTTTTAAATGCTCAGGCCTTTTTCTTAGCTTTGCTAGTTGAGATTTAAATTGACTATAAGCCATGTGATAATTGGTAGGTAAGGTTTTATGGTTGATTTTCCATGGTAGCCTTACCCAGTACTGTCCATCATAGTACTGTACAGTTTCTAAGTATTGATTGTATGCACAGACATCATCAGGACTTGGTTGTTCAGGAATTATTCCTATGGCATCAAGTTCCCACAATTGAGGTACAGATTCCAATCCATCATCAATCATGTGGGGGATTTTAAGTGGTGACTGTTCTTTGCCTAGTCATGCCACTATTACAGTTTCTGTATGATGTGATTTTTCAGGAGTTGAAGGTTCAAGATCTAGTATAGGTCCTGTCATCAATATGCCTCCTGCTGATTTGAGTATATTCATACCCATAGATTCTTCTGATCCCAGAATGAATCGATGATAGTAGTCAGCTCCAATCAGGATTCCGATATCTCCTATGTAGTCAGAATCAAGCAGAGGATCTGCTAATTGTATTCCTTTTTCTTTTAGGAATTTAATTGTGGCTGTCAGACCAGTCACTTCCATTTCAGTAGGAATTTTATCAACTACTATGGCTTCTACTGTCCTTTGGGATGTACCTAGACAGACATTGAGTTTTACTACTGGAAAGGTTCTACGACCAGAATTAGTAAAAAACCCTGATATAGATGTAGATACTTGCTTTGAAGATTTAAGTTGTAAATCTTCTGCCATCTTTTTACTGATAAAGGTTTTCTGTGACCCTTGATCAAAAAAGCCTCTAGTTGGAATACAAATTCCTTGATTGCATAGTTCTAGCTGTGCAGTAGGCAATATGGCTGTTGTAACAATTTCTGTATCCAAGTCGTTGACATTGCTCATTACTGTACAGAATTGTACGGCTGTTGTGGTATTATCATCTTTGGGCTTTGCCTGAGATGCATGTTGATTATTGGAAGTCTGTGATCTGGATTGAGTGTTAATATCACCACAGAGTGCTGTGTGATGTACACTTTTATGACAATATTGGCAGTTCTGCAATTGAGTGATACACTCACTAGTATCGTGCTTCCGTAGACAACGGATGCACCTGTTCAGAGATTTCAGTCGATCGATTCGACTGGCACGGCCTACATAAACTGTGCATTGATAAATGGTATGTGCTTCTTGACAGAATAAACATTTTGGGGCACTTGTAGCTCCTTTTGTCTTATCTGTCTTAGGAGCTTGGTTTCCTACAGTTCTGTTAACTGTGGGGGATATAGCATAAGTGCCAACATTATTCTGTTTCCACTTTGCAGAAGAGGAATTTTGTTGCCTTGATTTTTGACTGCCATTCTGGACATTTTTGCTTTTGTCCGTGGATTCACCTTTGGGGATTTTTTCTTGAGATCTAAGTTTTCCTCGGCTTCGTAATCTTTGTACGTAAGCTCGAAGTCCATCAAAGATTTGGCTTTGTGATAAGATGTTGTTACAAGTATGTAAAACTTGTAGGTAAGTAATTACATGCAAGTAGGTGATACAAGCATGTAACACTTGTACTCCTCCAAGGATTTCCTTAAAGGATGAATTGTATCTGTAATAATGTGTATCTACATTATTCATGATGTGATGAAGCATTTTGCTTTTTCTTTTTTTTTTCTCGGCTTTGCCTTTTCTATTAAGTAAGTCTCTTTGAGATGCTTGATTAACTTCAGATTTTCTGAGGCTGCTTTCACTCCAGTGAAAGCATGAGATTAGGTAATCAAGACTATATTCTTGGATTAAGATAGTTATCTTAGATGGATGATAATATTTGTATTGACATTGTCAATGTGTTGTTAGCCTTTCAGATTGTGTTGTGAGATTAAGATTGGTCTTAATCCCCAATTGTAGACTATTGTAGCCAAGTGATGATGACATTTGTCTATCACCTGATTTAAATGGTCTTTAGGCTGTAGATTCAAGTGAGTTTTTAGACACTTTGTGTCCTTTTCTTTTCTGTTTCAGCTGCTGGTGAAATACTGTTAGTCATTTTGACCTTTTCCGATTTTCGGAGATTCCGAGATTTTTCTCTTTTTTCTGATAAATATGTATGATGTTAATGTATTTTGATAAATGAGCTTTCCTGTCTACTTAGGTAATGATTCCAAAGATCGTCCTTCATTTCCTCCCTGGAATCTGGTTGTAGCAGGTGTTCATTATCAAAAGTACTGTAATAATTTGATTTGTGACCCGAATGCACGAATGCACCAAGTTGGTAAATCTTGTAATAATTTTTTTAAAAATAGTAAATGGCACTATTTTTGCAAAGTTATTACAAAATCTGTTACCATAATAGTTGTTAGATAAAATACAGTAGAATGTCTACTGGTTTTACCTGGAATAGGGTATGATATAGTTGATTATAGTTAGATTGTAATGAATGCTCTTACAGTGATGATAACACTTTTTTAAAGAATATTATGTAATGAGCAGCTCTGAAAATCAGTAGATTAGAGATAATGCAAGATAATACACTTAAATATATATGTAATGTTACCACAATGAGGTAGATAATTGGTAATTTATGATTAAGATGCAGTTGTGTCTGTGACACTGATATACTTAATTACTGTGGTTTCTTAACACCAAACAGTATCAGTTTGTTATGAATGCTTACTAGTTAATGGATATGGTGGCTTAAGCCACTGCAAACTATTTGTTTACTTAGATATATAGCTATGATAAATATTGGCCGATAGCTAGGTTAGGCTAGAATATGTAAGAATTATTCCAATGCAAAATCAAGAAGTTTCTTATCTATTTGGCACTGAAATATTCGGTAAACAAATGATCATAAATATCTAGGTACAAAAGACCATTATTATCTAGGTTCGAAGGACCATTAATGTGGGAAAAACCTGCTGGGATTGATATAAGAGGAGACTACCAGGGACTTGTACTGAACTAAATTAAAAATTACTGTCTGCAAATTAATTCAATTAAAATCTCTAGCTAGGGTTGTAAATCCTAGATCCTCTTTTCCTAATGACAGATTGTGGGCTGTAAGGGACAGGTGGGGTGAATGACTTGTTGATAGAAGTTCCAATCCACCTGTAGACAGGGATCTCACATCAGCTTGTATTTTATACAAGGATAAGATTTGATAAATTCAGTTATCTGACTGAACACTGGCTCTGTTTAAATCAGGGATTTAAACATACATAGTCTAACCTAGCACCATAACTTAACAGCCAATATGTACTTATACTATAAACAACAAATTAAATTGTAAAAGTATAAATAAATGACCTTAAATATAGTCTAAATACTGTTGAGTAAGTACTAGAAATTATATTCAATTAAATGAACTTATATGATAACTTAAAAATTAACTAAGCAAGCTATTGATAACTTAATTTATATATTCAAATATATATGCAGACATATTCACTTTATACAGTTAGCTTGACTGAATCTTTTCCAACAATATGGACACTTATGAGGTTTTTACTTATTGAGGCTGAATTCTTTTCTGACAGAATGGACACTCATGAGGTTCAGTGCTTGGATAAGATTCACAGCTACACTATAATTTTAATAAACGTACCGATTTGTGAGGCTTAGCCTCGCTTTTTAACCAACAGACAGATTTATAGGATATTAAAGCTACACAAGCATACAATTGGCCAATCATACACCAAATAACCTTCAATATACTTCTCTGCCAGTCGGGGTGCCTGTCTGACAAGTTTGCCAGACTGATTAACTCTCTCTTGTTGAGTTTAGGCACGATATTTTGCTACAGCGTTGCTGTATGATGATCTGGTAGCGTTGCTACGTGATTTTTCTTTAACTGCGTTGCAGAAGAATGATATGATAAAGATAAAGAATGAAGATGGAGGAAACCGTGTCACCGTGATCTCCACTATACACTCTTATTTTATGAATGTTCTATGATTTTCCTTGTAGATATTGTCCAGGTACTCCCCCAGTTCTAGAGAGTATTCACTGGCGATAAAAAATATTAGATAAGGTGTCCTTGAGCTGGTAATGTTCGCTAAGGATCAGTCACTTGTTCACTCATTTGTAAACAAACGCGGAGTGCCGCTGGGCTTGTTGGTGGGCGCTTCACCCCCCCCCCATCGCCCTGCCATGCTCTCTGAGCACGGTAGCCTTCTATGAATATTGATTGATTATTTTTACAGTCTAGACTTATGATTAAGATAAGATGTGATTATAATATAATTAGATATAAGATTTAAAGATTATAAGTAGTATTTGAAAGTACCACTGAATCTTATTAAGGATTCGATTTTTAATCCTACCGGATGTTGAATCAATGTTCCAATAGTTTTTTAATTAAGAAGGCCTTCTAGAAGCTTCTGGATCCTTGAGAGATCATGTACAAAGTCACGTAGGCATCAAAAGGGCCCCTGTTGCGTACGTGTTCATGGTGCCATTGTCATCCAGGATCAAGCTATAATGAATCTTTAAAGATTCATTATATGATTTTGATACATTTTAGATATGATTTTGATATGATTTAGATATGATATAGAAATTATACATTTCTTAGATGATTATTAGATATGGTGGGTAAAAATTTCCCACAAACCTAACCTAACCTATATTTATAGGTAAGGTTAGGTTAGGTAGCCAAAAAAAGCTAGGTTAGGTTAGGTTAGGTAGGTTAGGTAGACGAAAAAACATTAATTCATGAAAACTTGGCTTATTAGGCAAATCGGGCCTTGAATAGTAGGCTGAGAAGTGCGTTCTGGCTATTAGGTACGACATATATATATATATATATATATATATATATATATATATATATATATATATATATATATATATATATATATATATATATATATATATATCCCATATATATATATATATATATCCCATATATATATATATATATATATATATATATATATATATCCCATATATATATATATATATATATATGGGAGTAGTACACGCGCTTGTAATCGAAGCCAATCGGCTATATTATTTTAGAGTGCCAACAATTTGCTAATCTGCACATTTAAAAGTCAGTTCTGGATTTTGATAACGGGAGTTTCTTTCGATTTTTTGTTAACTGTTGCCCCGGTGGTTTTAAAAGATTATGACAGTTAATCTCGGTATAAACTCAATTCCTCTTTTTTTTTTAGGCTTACCCGCAATATTAATTTTCTCTTTCTACACATTTTTCTTTCCTTTTTAAACATTTTATGCGACTTTCCAGCAGTACTAAAAAAGGTTCATCTAGTTCTTATTGCTAGAGTTCCTCCTTATTTCCATGTCTATATCATCCTTCGTATTATCGTCCTTTCATGTTCCTCATTCTTACTTCCCAATGTCGTAAAACTACCCCCCTACCCCCCTTCCTCTCCTTGTCCACTACTTGCTCCTTCTTCCCATCACAATTTTACTCTCTAGTTCCGTTTTATCCTCGGCCGTAACTCCCACTAAGCAGCGCCTGCATTTGCATCCAAAGCGTTGATCAGCATAAGTGGAGAGCAGGTAGAGGCGGCGGGACCAGCCAGCCAGGCAGCCAGCCCCCCCTAGCCTTGTGGCCTATCATCGAGTGTAGCTCCAGTGTGTAGCCTATCATCCCACCCAGCCCCCCTCCCAACCCCGTCCTCATCCTCCCAATACCCGCCGATGATACGCTGATAGAAGTGAGGTTATTGGGTTAAATCATGCATGTTGATGAGACAGCTCAGACTCGGGTGATGAGGGTGCTCCTCCTGAGGGGGGGGGGGGGGGTAACATGGTTCACTTCCTGCTGCTGTCTTGAGGAGGTTTGATCCTTATCCGGGAAGGCGTCCACGAGGGGCCCCACCACCTCCCTCAGTCTCCGGAATGTGATAGCTGGAGATGATAGGCACCGACAGAAATAATTCACATTTAGTAAGCTCCTGTCGGACGAGAGTGAGGCATGGAAGGGTTTATAGCTGGGGCCAGCCAGTATACCACCAGCTCCAGGGGCGGTGGTAGGCACGGGCGCCATACATACGTCAATTCATCGAATAAGTCACAACAACTGCAGCTAACGTCACCAGACCTGTGTAGAGGACGGTTGGGGCCGACACTCCGGTGCTATATTAATGCTGTTCATGGTAGTCACCGACAGCATTAAGAAGGCCAAGTCGTCTCCCAGGAGCCCTGAAGCCTCAGGTCACCTACATAATATTCACCAATTCCCCAGAAACACAGAAAAGTGACTAGTTTTCTGTGTTTGTAATTACGATCATAAATGTCAAGAGGTACGTTTGCCAGGAATATATTCAAGAGGCTGTGACTACACAGCTTCACACAGTGTCTCTTGAACCAAGATTATACAGCTTCACACAGAGTCTCACGACGATTGTTGTCATTGTGTCTGTAGATTAATAAATAAATTATCATATTGATCCAAAGATGACAATTATCGTAAAAAATTGTATATATATATATATATATATATATATATATATATATATATATATATATATATATATATATATATATATATATATATATATATATATATATATATATATATATATATATAATAAAATGGCAATTAAATACTTATTATTAACATTTTAATCAAGTCTGTATAAGCCACAAAAATGATAATAATGATAATAATAATATTTACGTAAGTAAATATTATTTAGCGCAGTGGCGAACGGTCAGTCAGGCGTCCTGGGACATATAAGTGCCAGCTTACGAAACCTATATATCTTTTTACTCGATCATGGCGGCTCCTGTCTCCAAATTAGTCATTGTTGAGGTCATTGTTGCTCTAGACGACCTCACTGCCGCGACAGAGCTCATCATCTTGTCAATATATAAGCAAACCAAGTCGCCATGATTGAGGTAAGATGAACAGGTTTCGCAAAGCGGACGCGTAAAATCTGGATCAATCGTGGCCGGTTAACAGTAAGCGAACGGTTAACAACTCTCACTCTCTCTTGAGGCGTGGGATTAAGTCCTCTCGCTAAGGACCAGCGTCGCTAATTGGCTATTACCCTTAATATTATCTCTTATCGACCAATAGGAATAACGTTCACAGCGAGAGGCATTTGTTTAGCGTATATCCCTCCCCCCCCCCCTCCCTCCTCCCCTTGCAGTCAATTTCATCTCCGCTATGAGCCTGTTGGGCATTTTAAGACGACTGGATATACCAGGTAATACTGCGGGGTTTATCTCTTCATTTGTAAATGAACTCCTTTGATCTTAGCCTATGATAAAGATCATATTAGTAGGGAAAACTCGACGAGTTTTAGTTGTTAATTAACCTCTTTTTGTTATTTCAGCGAAGTCAGAGAAGTAGTTGGAAGTCTGTCGAGGATTGACGGAGCGAGTGGGTGAGGAGGATGTGCTCAAGTGTTAGGTTATGTGCTCAAGTGTTAGGTTATGTGCTCAAGTGTTAGATTGTGTGGTTAAGTGTTAGGTTGTGTGCTCAAGTGTTAGGTTATGTGGTCAAGTGTTAGATTGTGTGGTCAAGTGTTAGATTGTGTGCTCAAGTGTTAGGTTATGTGGTCAAGTGTTAGGTTATGTGCTCAAGTGTTAGTTTATGTGCTCAAGTGTTTCGTTATGTCCCCAAGTGATAGATTATGTGTTCAAGTGTTAGGTCATGTGCTCAAGTGTTAGGTTGTGTGCTCAAGTGTTAGTTTGTGTGCTCAAGTGTTAGGTTATGTGGTCAAGTGTTAGATTGTGTGGTCAAGTGTTAGATTGTGTGCTCAAGTGTTAGTTTGTGTGCTCAAGTGTTAGGTTATGTGGTCAAGTGTTAGATTGTGTGCTCAAGTGTTAGGTTGTGTGCTCAAGTGTTAGGTTGTGTGCTCAAGTGTTAGGTTATATGCTCAAGTGTTTCGTTATGTACTCAAGTGTTTCGTTATGTCCCCAAGTGATAGATTATGTGTTCAAGTGTTAGTTTATGTGCCCAAGTGTTAGGCTATGTGCTCAAGTTATTGACAATTCTATACAGTTAAACCAGCATTATATTCTTCTCTAGGCTACACACCATTGCAATAAAATAACAAGAAATAAAGCCAGTTGAAATATACGAAACTCAAAAGCTCCTTCAGCGCCTCCAGTGCTGACACTTGAAGGTAAAATATTAGTCCCGAGTGTGGCATTAATTAGTCACAATGAGAAAGATGAAGACTCTAATGCCTTCCAGGCCTCCCCGGACTCTCCTTCCAGTAATAACAATGACTTCCTCTGGAAAGTTTAAGACAGGGGCTGGAAGAAAATGGGGGGTATGTGTTGATTAGGCTTCTATTCCAAGCTTCATTATATTTATCAAGATTTATTATGTTCATAAAAATTATTACTAAAAAAAATCAAAAGGACAAGGAATGTATACATATGTATATTCCTAGAGGTGTATATATACGTTATATCGGTGTGTGTATATACATAGATTCCTGTGTTGACCAGACCACATACTAGAAAGTGAAGGGACGACGACGACGTTTCGGTCCGTCCTGGACCACATTCTCAAGTCGATGACTTGACTTGATGACGATCAAGTTCATCGACTTGAGAATGGTCCAGGACGGACCGAAACGTCGTCGTCGTCCCTTCACTTTCTAGTGTGTGGTCTGGTCAACATATTTCATCCACGTTATCGTGACTCCTCGTCTGCAGACAGAGTCCTGTGCTCTCCAGTTGTCTCAGCCAAAGAGGCTGCCTAGTGGCCGGATGTCCTTAGTCACATAGATAATTTGGGCAGCGTCCTGCTTGCGCTTTGCCATACAGAAGTTTCCGGGAAAAAAATATATTAGTAGCAGTCTTGCGCACAACGCTACGCGCCGTGGATTTGCTGACGCCGTGAAGTTGACATCCCGCCCGACGGTGCGGCCACTCTCCCCTCTACCATCCACCTCTGTTTTAGTCTGTTGTTTAAGATTCGCTGCCTGGAACAAAATGTTCCAAGTAGCACGGGCTATGGTGAGCCCGTAGTGGACTGTATATGTGTTTTAGTCGCCGCTCCTACATCTACGGCAAGACGCGACTAGCACTCTTGACTGTAAACTGCACTTACTCTTAATTAAGAAAAAGAACATGTTCAGGCCAAAATTATATTTGCTTGACAGTCGGTTAAGTTAGGTTAGGTTAGGTTAGGCTAGGCTAGGCTAGGCTAAGTTATGATAGGCTAAGTTAAGATAGGCTAGGTTAGGTTAGGTTAGGATAGGTTAGATTAGGTTAGGCTAGGTTAGGTAAGGTTAGGTTAGGTAGGATAGGCTAGGATAGGCTAGGTTAGGTTAGGTTAGGTTAATTATAGGTACTTGTGAGGTTTTAATAACCGCCCAAAGGTGGGAATAGGCCAATACCCAAACAATGGCAAACTCGAAGATAACTGAGGTGGGAGATAAGTCAGCCAAACTTGGATTATTGTTTAAGACTTTATGAGTCTCTAGAATTGTACGGTAAGTCTATTGAACTTGAGGAGACTCTATTGAATTCTGTTATGATATTACCCTTTTAATAGTCAGAGTCCTGCTCGCCAGCCCATTAACTTCACAGTTAAATCTCGCTAATTGATGTGTGTACGTGATTTGAAGTGAGTGTACGTGACTTTAGGTAAGTGTACGTGAATTGAAGTGCGTGTACGTGACTGGGAGCGTGACTAGATGTGAGTGTACACGACCTTCGTTGATTATACGGGACTTGAGGTGAATACATAAAACTTCAGGTGAGTATACAGAACCCCCAGGTAAGCATACACAGCTCCAGGTGAGTATACAGTGCTTCAGGTGAGTATACAGGACTCCTGGCCAATACAAAAACTTAAGGTGAATAAACACGGCTTCAGACGAGTGTTCCGAAATTCAGGTGAATGTACAGGACTCAAAGTAAAGGTAAAAGAAGTTTAGGTGAGTGCGTAGAGCTTCAGGCAGGTGTATATAGAGCTTCAAGTGAGTTTATTGAGCTTCAGGTGAGTATATAGAGCTCTAGGTGAGTAAACCAGTCTATATAGTATCTGTGAAGAACTTCTGGTGATTGTAAAGGACGTCAGATGATTATACAGGTCTTCAGGAGATTGTAAAGGGCATTTAGAAGATTGTAAAGGACTAAAGGTGATTGTACCGGACTTCAAGTGATTTGTAAGGGACTTCAGAAGATTGTACTGATCTTCAAGTGGTTGTAAAGCACTTAAGGTTATTGTACTTACCTTGTTGTGCTTGCGGGGGTTGAGCTCTGGTTCTTTGGTCCTGCCTCTCAACTGTCAATCAACTGGTGTACAGATTTCTGAGCCCACTGAGCTCTATCATATATATATTGTAAGGGACTTCAGCTGATTGTACCGGACTTCAGGTGATTGTACTGGACTTAGTGACTACACAGGATCTCTAATGATAGTAGAGGGCTGCGAACGCATATACACATGTTGAAGTGATTGTACATATCTTAAGGATATTGAAGTGATTGTATATATCTTAAAGATAATATCCAGTGCTTCGAGAAAATATAAAGTAATGAGGTGCAGAGTTTTACTTAATAATTATTGATTCCAATTGAAGAAATAATAATAATAATAATTATTATTATTATTATATAATAATAATAATATTATTATAGCTGAGATAACTGTACAAATGTCGTTCTAGCAGACTAAAGCCAAAAGTAATTAGCATTAGTGATAGGGAACGTAAATTATATTAATACAAATGGTATTTCTTTAATATATATTATGCATTATATTAATGCAAGTGGTATTTGTTACTGGTGAGGGGAGGGATGTATACACGGATATATATATATATATATATATATATATATATATATATATATATATATATATATATATATATATATATATATATATATATATATATATATATATATATATATATATATATGACAATGTCAGACCACGGAGGAAAATGAAACAGGAATTTCCTTAAGTACTTTCGTATATTAAATACATCTTCAGAAGGAACTGATTCCTTCTGAAGATGTATTTAATATACGAAAGTACTTAAGGAAATTCCTGTTTCATTTTCCTCCGTGGTCTGACATTGTCATATATATATATATATATATATATATATATATATATATATATATATATATATATATATATATATATATATATATGACACTAAGAACTCTTTGACCCGGCCAGGATTCGAACCTATACCGTCCAGGATCACCCCTAAACGTACACAGTACCGTGACCACCGCACCATACTGTGTACGGTACTGTGTACGTTTAGGGGTAATCCTGGACGGCATAGGTTCGAATCCTGGCCGGGTCAAAGAGTTCTTAGTGATATATGGCTTGCGGTTCATGCAGCTTTCTCACACATATATATATATATATATATATATATATATATATATATATATATATATATATATATATATATATATATATATATATATATATATATATATATATATATATATATATATATATATATATATATATATATATATATATATACCGCTTGTCGGTGTATATTCACTATTACGGGCTATTCATGCCCGTGCCACCACTTGGGTGGCTTAATCTTTATCAATCATCAATCGTATATTCACTGAGTTTACTTTACACTGACCAACCAGCAAGTATGTAAACTTGCTCAGTAAACTATTATGTCGACCTTAAAACCCCTTCAGAGGTTGATAGGCCTTAAGCTTATAACACCAGACCAATGGTGTTTCCAGCAATATAATACTGTATGTGTTTAATATTCAATATATTGAGAAAATCCGCAGGAGCCGTGATGAGGGTTCGAATCTATGCTGTGGGTCTTCTCAGGCACACGCTCCTAGCGACTAGATCGCGACAGGGGTAATGTGGAATGCAACCTGGAGTTCTACTGAACCTACAAGGGTTTCCTGAGGCTTCTTTTGAAACCGGACCAGGATTTTCACACAATTACCATACACTCTGGCTCTGTCATCTAGGACTTGTTCTACCTCTGAAGCTCCTCTTTCAATACACAGAGAGTAATCACCACCACCTATGCCCATGTTACTTAGCAGTAAAATAGGTACCTGGGTGTTAGTCAGCTGTCACGTGCTGCTTCCTGGGGGTGGAGGCCTGGTCGAGGACCGGGCCGCGGGGACACTAAAAAACCCCGAAATCATCTCAAGATAACCCCTAAGTCAAGAGAGTAACACAGAGTAATCACCACTAACTCAAGAGAGTAACACAGCGAGTAATGACACATGCATATCTATCTTATCCCCGCAGTCACGTTAGTGTGATTACTCTCTGTGTATTCAATATAATGCTATTTTCATATTCAGTAAAACAACAGTAATGCCAATAACATTAATAATTAATAACACTGAGTGGATGTCTTTTCACTCGAGGAAAGTTTCCATAGGCCTATGCCAAGTTAACCTCACAATACAGCTTAGTACATGACACCACATACGTAACCAAGAGAAAGGTGTCGCATGGGCCAATAGGCCTACTGAAGTCTCCTAGGGCTAGATTCACGAAACAGTTACGCAAGCACTTACGATCATGTGCATCTTTCCTTAATTTTTGACTGCTTTGGTTACATTTATTAAACAGTTTACAGGCATGAAAACTTCCCAATCAACTGTTGTTATTGTTATAAACAGTCTTCTGGTGCTTCGGAGTTCATTAACTGTTTAATAATTGTAAACAAAGCCGCCAAAGATTGAGAAAAGATGTACAGATTCGTAAGTGCTTGCGTAATTGCTTCGTGAATCTGGCTCCTTGTTCTTATGATGGCTGGCGCAGTGTGCTGAATGTTCTGCCCTTGGTCTTGAAGATGGTATCTGAGAGTGAGTTGGCTCTTAATAATTGGTTAAGATTGTTTTATATGTAGTGCTTCGGCCATGTCCAATCTTCGATTGTTGTATACAACGGCTGCTTATGCTAACTGGTATATACTTCCCCCCTCTGCCTTTGAACGAACATGTTGACAGATACAACGAAACACATCTGATACCGTCAGACCATATAAAGCTGCAAAGACACCTTTGGAGAGTTATTTTGTAAACTTCCTTCTTAAGTGAAGAACTTAAGAAATAGAGAAAAGATTCGTGCTAGGATAATACCGCAGATCTCACCCATTCTGCACATTCAATAATATGTGTTTTTAAGATATATTACAGCGAGAGGTGTACCCCCACTCTTCCATGTAGATACACTGTGAGTTTACCTTAGTCCTGAACTATACACAAAACTAAGGTAAACTTGCTTGGTGGATTCTGACGGCTATGAAAACCCTCCAGAGGTCGATAACAAACCGGACCAAAATACAATGGAACTTTCTGATATACCATTGTGGACCTGATCTTCCCCTTGATATTATAATTACCACCAAAAATGTAATCCTAAAGCTCACGAAGATGAAAGCTGATGAAACTGCTCACGAAGATGAAACTTGGTGTCACGATGCTGCTGCAAAGATGATCTCGATCAATTCTGGGTATTTTAGATGACACGAGCATCAGAATTCATCTGCTCGAGTCCTTGTAAGATCTAGTTGGTAGCCTATTATTTATGGTAGGATAAGATCTAGTTGGAAGCCTATTATTTATGGTAGCCTAAGATCTAGTTGGTAGCCTATTATTTATGGTAGGATAAGATCTAGTTGGTAGCCTATTATTTAAGGTAGGATAAGATCTAGTTGGTAGCCTATTATTTATGGTAGCCTAAGATCTAGTTGGTAGCCTATTATTTAAGGTAGGATAAGATCTAGTTGGTAGCCTATTATTTATGGTAGCCTAAGATCTAGTTGGTAGCCTATTGAGATATAAAGGGGAAAATGGGATATTCATTTCATAGATATATAATCTCTTAGAACATACCCTTAATATACCACTTGCTTAATGTCTATAGCTTGTTTAATAGTTGTATTAGATACCCAGGAAAAAATTCTAAATGTGATTAGTCTTCATTTAGAAAGAATTCTAAATGCTCAAGTGATTACTCTATGATCGAACTAACGATGGGATTTTTAAAGATATACACTTATTGGCAGCTAGAATACTACATTTCACATAACATGTAGCCTTCAGTAGACATGACAACCCTCCGTTGACATGAGAAGCTTCCACAGGCATGACAGCTCACCACAGACATGAGATTTAATATTATTCTGGCCTTTCGAGCCACGAAAAAGAAGAGTAACAGATAGTGGGCGCCTCTTTTGCCTCTAGAACCAAATTCCTTGTTAGGACTCAGGGGCCCATTGGGTGTGAACCGACCACGCTGACTACTGTGCTACAGGACCCATATATTCGTTAACGTCTTGCCACCCACTACACACCAGCCATTAACACCCGCGGTGCCTCTGTTGACAGTTTTGGTACCTTTACCTCACAGCCATAATCTCCTTCCTAAATCACTACTAGACCGTACTTGAGTGCCTCCACACTCACTCCACACCCTCTCACCCGCCCGAACAAGGCAGCGAGTCATCCATCGCCGCCGTTCCAGACCCCAGACACTCCAGCGTCCAGCGTGACAGTTCTGGATTGCCTGCAAGATGGATGGTACTCGCGTCTGCCCGGCTCCCTTCCCTTTTATCTAGCTATCCAGACCTTTTATTAACGAATTAAGGCGCTATTTCCACCATTATTTTCTTATAAGAGCACCAATCATTTCCTCCAGACCAAAGGGGTGTATTTACCTCCGAGGAAATGCAAAGGAGAGTGGTTCTTAAGGTAGGAGGGTGTTGGGTTGAGGTTAGGAGAGTGGGGGCGGCGGGCGGTGGTGTCCATTACGCCCTCACGACATTAAGTGTGGAAAGAGGATGGCTGGGGTTGTAAACAGATCCCTTAGGAGTATTCAGACGCTTGCCTCTAGTTTTCACATGTTTTCGTTGTTGTCTTTGTAATGGCTGAGGCGAAATATATTCCATTTCGGCTGCTGCCGCCGACGATTTTGCAGCTACGGGTGTTTTTCTCCTCCCCCCGACGCGCGCTGGTGTGTGTGTCCGAGCCACATAGAAAACGACGGAGTAAGCCGGACTTAACAACAATAATCAAATCTTTCCTCCGGCAGGAGTGAGGAGGGCGGGGTAGCCTCCGGGACTCGCCAGCGGTCAGATCCCGCCATTATCCGCTAATTGCTCAAGTTTGAAATGGTCGGGCGAGAGCGAGCGAGCGGGTATGGCCGGCCATTATTCATGCCTCGTCACTAATTGACACTTCTTTTAGGATTCCACGACCAGATTACTTGCTGGAGGTAAATGGGCCCTTGCAGACTAATCTTCCTCCTGGTACGAGGCACTGGGAGATGCAGCTTCCAAGACTGGGAATACGCTGCGATTGTTCAGTCTTTTGGTTTGGTTTGGTTTGGCTGCGTTTTAGAAGGGGTGTGTTGCAGGGAGTGCCAGGTTGGTGGGGTGTGTTGCAGGGAGTGCCAGGCTGGTGGGGTGTGTTGCAGGGAGTGCCAGGCTGGTGGGGTGTGTTGCAGGGAGTGCCAGGTTGGTGGGGTGTGTTGCAGGGAGTGCCAGACAGGTGGGATGTGTTGCAGGGAGTGCCAGGCTGGTGGGGTGTGTTGCAGGGAGTGCCAGACAGGTGGGATGTGTTGCAGGGAGTGCCAGACAGGTGGGATGTGTTGCAGGGAGTGCCAGGCTGGTGTGGTCTTGCACGGAGTGCCAGGGTGGTGGGGTGTGTTGTAGGGAGTGCCAGGCTGGTGGGGGTGTGTTGTAGGGAGTGCCAGGCTGGTGGGGTGTGTTGCAGAGAGTGCCAGACAGGTGGGATGTGTTGCAGGGAGTGCCAGGCTCGTGGGGTGTGTTGCAGTGAGTGCCAGGCTGGTGTGGTCTTGCAGGGAGTGCCAGGGTGGTGGGGTGTGTTGTAGGGAGTGCCAGGCTGGTGGGGGTGTGTTGTAGGGAGTGCCAGGCTGGTGGGGTGTGTTGCAGGGAGTGCCAGACAGGTGGGGTGTGTTGCAGAGAGTGCCAGACAGGTGGGATGTGTTGCAGGGAGTGCCAGACAGGTGGGATGTGTTGCAAGGAGTGCCAGACAGGAGGGATGTGTTGCAGAGAGTGCCAGACAGGTGGGATGTGTTGCAGGGAGTGCCAGACAGGTGGGATGTGTTGCAGGTAGTGCCAGGCTGGTGGGGTGTGTTGCAGGGAGTGCCAGACAGGTGGGATGTGTTGCAGGGAGTGCCAGGCTGGTGGGGTGTATTGCAGGGAGTGCCAGACAGATGGGATGTGTTGCTGGGAGTGCCAGTCTGGTGGGGTGTGTTGCAGGGAGTGCCAGGCTGGTGGGGGTGTGTTGTAGGGAGTGCCAGGCTGGTGGGGTGTGTTGCAGAGAGTGCCAGACAGGTGGGATGTGTTGCAGGGAGTGCCAGGCTCGTGGGGTGTGTTGCAGTGAGTGCCAGGCTGGTGTGGTCTTGCAGGGAGTGCCAGGGTGGTGGGGTGTGTTGTAGGGAGTGCCAGGCTGGTGGGGGTGTGTTGTAGGGAGTGCCAGGCTGGTGGGGTGTGTTGCAGGGAGTGCCAGACAGGTGGGGTGTGTTGCAGAGAGTGCCAGACAGGTGGGATGTGTTGCAGGGAGTGCCAGACAGGTGGGATGTGTTGCAAGGAGTGCCAGACAGGAGGGATGTGTTGCAGAGAGTGCCAGACAGGTGGGATGTGTTGCAGGGAGTGCCAGACAGGTGGGATGTGTTGCAGGTAGTGCCAGGCTGGTGGGGTGTGTTGCAGGGAGTGCCAGACAGGTGGGATGTGTTGCAGGGAGTGCCAGGCTGGTGGGGTGTATTGCAGGGAGTGCCAGACAGATGGGATGTGTTGCTGGGAGTGCCAGTCTGGTGGGGTGTGTTGCAGGGAGTGCCAGTCTGGTGGGGTGTGTTGCAGGGAGTGCCAGTCTGGTGGGGTGTGTTGCAAGGAGTGCCAGGCTGGTGGGGTGTGTTGCAGGGAGTGCCAGGCTGGTGGGGTGTATTGCAGGGAGTGCCAGGCTGGTGGGGTGTGTTGCAGGGAGTGCCAGGCTGGTGGGATGTGTTGCAGGGAGTGCCTCAACAACTGACCCAGGACCAGTGAATCTCATGCTTAGCAACTAGTTTATTTCACTCATAAAACCGTCGTATTATTAACAACTAATGTGCTCTTCACAAACATTATATATATATATATATATATATATATATATATATATATATATATATATATATATATATATATATTAGTATATTTTGGTAGCAGTCTTTCCTGTAGACATATATTATTAAATATGACCGAAAAAGTAAGATTAATAATTCTAACACGAATTTTCTCAATCTTTCGTACATTTCGCTTCACTGTTGGAGGTAAATCAAAAATCAATTCTCCAAAATTCATTTTTCATGTATATATATATATATATATATATATATATATATATATATATATATATATATATATATATATATATATATATATATATATATATATATATATATATATATATATATATACATGTAAATTAAACTTGAAAGACTATTACTATAATTATCCTCACTATGTGAGAATCAAGAAACAAAAAAATATATAAAAAAAAACGGGATAAAACTACGAGGAAAAAAAAAGATACAAGTAAAAAAAAAAGGGTAAGGAGGATAAAGCCTGGAGGTTTATATCGTCTCTCCTCTAATCTTGTTCTTCTCTTCCTCGTAATCGTCCACTTAATTCTCACAGTTAAGGGGTGGCTGGGCGAGCTTGGAGACATTACGACCTCTCAGACTCCGGGTCGCAGGGGCTAAAATCACCCCGCTCCCAGGGTGTAAAATGCGCTCTCCCACCATTCCGTTTCGTTTCGGAGAGGAGTTCCCAAATTGATATGTAATAACGTAGGGATTTAAATTGGATTCTAAAAGGAAGGGGGGGGGGCGCGAGATTCTTGCGTGGGATGGGGGCGTGATTTTTGCGCGGGGTGTTAGTGTGGTAATGTGAGGCTGTTGATGGTTGGTGCAGGGTTCTTGCTGCATGGAAGAGGTGATGGGAGAGGGGGGGGGGGGATGGAATAGGTTAGTTGGAATGGGAGGAAAGGTTGTTATAGTGCGGTCAGTGTCTTCTAAAGTACTTCCTGTTGTTCAACCCCATTAGGAAGGCGCCTCGCAGTGTACAAGTACACACGCCGTTCTTAAATGCACACTAAACGGAGGAATCACCCCTTTAAGAGGACTGTTTATTGTAAGTAGCTGCCACACTATTAGATGTGGTGAGTAAGTACTGTAAAATGGTAACGGTTCGCGAAATTGACGTACTGTCCCGTTTTCTGTTTCGGGTTGAAATTGAAATTGAAATTGAAATAAGTTTATTGAGGTAAAATACACACAAAGGGATGAGGTAGCTCAAGCTATTCTCACCCCATTCAGTACAACGTGTTAATATATACATAGACACACATTACCAAACATTCTGAGAGGTAAACATATACATTTCCTCCTTCACAAGTAGTATGGTATCAGACGTACACACAAATACTTTTATGACCTAGGTATACTGTATAGACAATTTGCAAGACACCTGCAGATAATTCAACAAAATATTACAATCTTGGTGCAAAATTCTTATATCTCTCAAGAATATCATCAACCTTTCCGTTCTGTTTCGGGTCCTCTCGTAGGTTCGGAGCGGGCACTTTAGTCAACCTGTCCTACAAAGAACGTCGCTTTTCGCTCGTATGCGTTGCATAAGCCCAAAAATTGTCGTATAAGAAAATAGCAACGGATCGCGAAAGTGACCTACCGTCCCGTTTTCAATTTTGGGTCCTCTGGTAGGTTACCGTTATTGAACTCTGAATTACCAATATCTGCATGCTTAGCATCACGGTCTCCAAGAATGATGGTGGACTCAGTTTGGAGGCTGTTTACATAACTGAGCTCATCGGGTAGCTTATACACTGAAAAATATTAATTAACGGGGAAAGCTTTTTACACAAGTCTCTTCTCCATAATACTGGAGTTGCCATGCCTCTTTCATCACTGAGGTCGAGTGAGGGAGAAATTACGCAACATAAAAATGCAGGATTTAAGGTTGTAGGGCATCAAATGAGGGTAATTTAGGGCGTGGAGCTCACAGGAGATCAAGTGGGAACGGAGGCTTATAAACCATTCTGATAACATTGAAAAAAATCTTGTCAATAAATGGGTAATAACTCGCAATAGTATTACAATTAAGTATAGACATTCAGCATTGGTACTCATAATTGTACAAAATATGCAAGTCAAGCTTGTGAACTTGTAAACAAATAATTTATATATATAATACTAATTATTATTATTAATACAATTATTATATGAATATTTCTAACTTAAAAATTACTGTGATTATCATTATTAGTATTAAGTATTATTAATATTATAACAATGTGGGTCTTCCCATCACCTGTGTATCAGTATTGCTGCTCCAGAATAAATTTTATAGATCATTTTGTGTAATTATCCGTTTATATATAAAGTGTTTGAAGTTTTTTTTTTATCTTTATTTAAGAAAATATACCACAACGCTGTAAATGCTTCACCCACATACTACAAATACAAATAATCGCCAACAGAACCTGAACACATAGCCTAATCTACGCCCGATTATCCATAAAAACTTTAATAACAAAAATTACTAATCTACATATGAGAACTAACTTATTTCTAATTCACAATACGATACAATTTATGAATGCGTCTTGGGGACGGCCGCCGCTTTAACGAGCCTGATAATGGTCGAGGACAGACCGACGCGTCGTCGTTTCTTCACTTTCTGACGTGCGGTTTGGTCATCTTAACGAGCCTGGCCTGAGGACAGGTTGCAACATATTGTGTTGTGTCTATGATAAAAGTTCACCCGTAGTTATATCTCCCAGTTTGTCCATCCCGGTGATCATGCCGGCCCCAACCAACCCGATCTCGCACAAGACAGCACATATATGACTTATTGCTTGCCCCAACACGCCAACCCGCCCTGCCCAAGTAATGGGACGCGATTTTCCTTATAGTAACCAACGTAACAAAGTAACTTAATTACTTTGCTATTAAGCAAAGTAACGACTCGCAAATACTTACCTTTCCTATCCATCGTACTCGATGGGTTAGGCGGATTGCTTAGATTTCGCACGTTTTTGGTTAGGCTAAACGGATGGATTCTTTACGGAGTGGCAAACCAAGAGAACGGGGTGAACAATCGCACAACTAACCATTGACAAAGGAACGCACACCAGTTCAGATTTAGAAAGATCACACCCCATCGTTACAGACATCTACGAGAGAAATTAGTCTCAGTATTTCATAATTGCTTAGAGAGAGAGAGAGAACAGCCACTTGAAACATTCCTGTCGGCTGAAGTCTCAATTTTCCATCATTGTGTATCGGGAATGTATTTTGAAATGTGATTGGCGGGCATTTCAAAGCAACATCGCGAGAGTCCGATGTTCAAACTCGCATTTTAAGTACAGAAACTACGAGGCCGGAAGCCTAGTTTGATAGCCTACTTCCATATAAATTATGCTCAGCCAAGAGCCGTTTTATATTGCAGAGCGCCATATTGTCTAACTTTAATTTGAAGCTTAAGAAGTTTATCGTCCACTTGTAAGTTGATATCCCTAAGTGACTGGTATTGAGGCTTTCTACTCCCGTCTGGGAAAATCTGATCAATCCAACTCTAATTAGACGAGATGTCGACACAACTCATCAGCGGAGTGACAAAATAGCCAATGGCGCTTTCAGATTTTATCCTTAGGTACGTTATCAACACTATTAATCTCCAGTTAATCACTTAATGAAAGTAAGAATTAACACTTTGCGACCAGCCCCCTGGCGGATTACGACTTAATCTAGTGATGCCGGGAGAAGATAAGAGGCTGGGTCCGCTCTGCTATTACGGTCCTCCACATGATACCAGAAGGTTCACAAACTTACCTCCACAGCCTTTTAAGGATTAGTACTTTAATGCCGCGATTGGCTACAAAGGCATTTTACGGTCTTCTAAATGACCCTAGAATCTTATGAACAACTGGTCTTATATCTGAAAGTGGATAGCATAGTGTTGCCCCAAGGTCTTTCCCCCCTCCCCACCCCACCTTCCCCAACACCTCCTACCCCATCATCCCTCCCTTCCCCTTCACTTGCCTTGATTGTTAGACACATTACCCACCTGTAACGCCAGCGAATTACACCGTCTCTTACCTTTTACAAATGGTTTTATATGTTAATATATTCGTATTATAAACTCATATTGTAAGTAATTTCTCTTAATGCACGGTTGGACAAGGATCATTATGATTTCAAAAGCAATTTTGACCTTAGGGAAGTGGGTGGATATTATATTGTAGAAATACGTGATGCTATTCTCTTGCAGCCTCGTGTCTGTAAATATTAAAACTTACGATTATAATACAGATTGCTCTTCGTTTTGAAATTGTTATCAAATATCTTTAGAGAAACATCAGAAAACGGAATAGCGTTGACAGTTGACGCGTTAAAGCTTATCATTAATGCAGAAGAGAGTGAGATAATAAAATTGAACCACCGTCAGAGTCATTTTGGGTATTATTTTCACTGGATATTTTCACTTATTTTCACTAGACACGTCAGGAGTCTCGGGGCAAGGAAAAAAAGAGAGAATACGTTACGAGATCTATCCATTAAGGGAACTATAGAGTAAATGAGTAACTTATTTCACGAGGCTTCCTCACTCGCTGATATTCGCTTATCGAATAAATACAAGGAGATAAATCCAAGTCTTCGTATTTGCGACTTAAAGCTCCCCCGCACTTCACACTGTAAAAACCAACCTGTGTGACCTAGTGGTTTGTTGTTTTTTGAATTCTTGGTTTAACATGATAATATTCCTTACTTACACACACACACACAGGGGCTGGGGCCCTGAAGGGGTCTGGTAGCCTGGTGGATAGCGCGCAGGACTCGTAATTCTGTGGCGCGGGTTCGCCACAGTTCGCCACCAGGCAGAAATAAATGGGCAAAGTTTCTTTCACCCTGAATGTCCCTGTTACCTAGCAGTAAATAGGTACCTGGGAGTAAGTCAGCTGTCACGGGCTGCTTCCTGGGGTGTGTGTGTAGGGGGGGGGGGGGTGGAGTGGGAAAAAAACAAAAAAAGTAGTTAGTAAACAGTTGAGAGGCGGGCCGAAAGAGCAAAGCTCAACCCCCGCAAACACAACTAGGTGAATACACACACACACACATTACAGTTTCAAGTGTAGATATGATAGAGCCCAATAGGCTCAGGAAGCTGTACATTAGTTGATTGACAGTTGAGAGGCGGGACCAAAGAGCCAGAGCTCAACACCCACAAGTGCAACTAGGTAAGTACACATACACACGCAGGTCCTCGCAGCCGAGCGGACAGCGCTCTGGAGTCGTAATACTAAGGGGCCCGGGTTCTATTCCCGTTCGTGGCAGAAACAAATGGGCAGTTTCTTTCACCTGATGCCCTTGTCCACCTACTAGTAAATAGATACCTGGTAGTTTGATAGCTGCTACGGGCCACATCCTGGGGATGTGTGTGTGATAAAAATATATGTAGTAGATAGTAGATAGTAGATATAAAAGGAAAACAAATCGGGAGTCAGTAGATTAGAAAACCGACGGTTAGAATAGCGGAGTCCAAGAGCTAACAGTTCAATCCTGCAGGACCAAATAGTAAATACAAATATCTAGATATAGATATATCTACATATAAATACATACATATACTGAGACTTTAGACCTCTCTGAAGCACCACTATGGTACCTAGTTGCAACTAGTCTATACTTAACTGCCCCTTCAAAATAGTCCAAACTTAACTTGCCTCTTCAGCGTTGCCCGCACCTAATTGCCCCTTTAATATAGTCTTGTATAGTCCAGATTACACAGCTGTTTCAGGATTAAATTCAGATTTGCATTATGAAGGTAAAAAAAAATCCATATTCAAATTTACAAGTGTCAAATTTCAACCAAATTAATACCTGTAGTTCCCCTTTTCTTTGGCTATATAAATAACAATTTAAAAATGCATCTCTCATGGAGTTAACCAGTTGGTCAATAAAATCTTTAAAATACATTATTTTGGAATATAATATAAGACTTTCCGATACAAAGATTTGACACACGGTAGAAATTCTTCCCTAAATTAAAAAAAAAAAATATGTGTAATGTCTCTCGGCGCACTGCACCATTTAGATATTATGAACAGTGGTAAGATAATGTTTGTTTACACGTTGTTAGTGTTTGGCGCTAGATGGCACTTGAGGGAAGAATACTGTGCTTACCTCACACAGTGTGTAATATTTGCGCTCGCTCTGCTTCCTTTATCCAAGGATTATACAACTGGGTAATGCGGGCATAGGGACTCTTGAGAGCTCGGCAGAGGTTTAATAACAGGTTGCAGACCACATTATGAATGAGGCTCGATGCAGCCGCTGCATGATCTCTTGATGTTGGGAGTGCAACACTACCACTACCTGGCTATATTTTAAAGGAAAAAACAAAGCTTATTGGGTTCAAAATTCATTAAATTCGTGAAGCAAGCATGTGAGTCACAGACTTAACACGACGCCAACCTTCTCTCTCTCTCTTCTAATACCGTCATCAACAGCCACAAGCCATCATTTAGTTAACAGTATTGTTATTTATACTTCACATATAAATAAATAAATAAATGTTTATTCAGGTAAAGTACATACATACATACAAGAGGTTTTACAAAAATTGATAGATTTATAGATAGAGCTAGTACATACAATGCCTAAAGCCACTATTACGCAAAGCGGTTTTTATCGGTTTTTACTATGTGGGTTTTGTGGGAAATACAATGATAAGCGATGATTGTGGAAACTAGAAAATGCGTTATTTTGGTTCCAGGGAATAGGTAGAAGTATTACGAGCCTAGCGAATACGATATCCTGGTTCCAGCGGGAAAGTATTTTAGGTCCAGTTAATACGTTATCCTGGCTATATTTTAGAGGAAAAAAAAAAGCCTATTGGGTTCAAATTCATTAAATTCGTGTAGCAAGCATGTGAGTCACAGACTTAACACGACGCCAACCTTCTCTCTCTCTCTTCTAATACCGTCATCAACAGCCACAAGCCGTCATTTAGTTAACAGTATTGTTATTTTGCCGCGCGCCAGTAAAACCGAGCGCTGATGCGCCTTTGTCATTACCTTGTCGTCAGTCCGGGTGATAAAATTAGCGAGATTATGGCGACAATTAGTGGAATGGAAGATGGGCCCGAAGCCAGGTAAAGCAGGGAGAGAGAGAGAGAGACTGAGGGTGGAGTCCTTGTGTTATAGCCGAAAAGCGCCATTTTTGGCATTTATTTACATATTTAGGTACATTTGCAGCTACCCTATACTATATAAAACGGGGGTACATAGTGTATCGAGAGCTCCTCACTACGTGATGCTAAAAAATCCCCCGTCACACAGGATGGTTAGTTATATAAAGTCGTACATGATCAATAGTCTACACTAACCCCATATGTGTAGGAGATGAGATCAGCTAAGAATTCTGTCATGGCAGGACAAGCTATCATAGCTTCTTGTTTTTCCTCTTCTATCACTATATATATATATATATATATATATATATATATATATATATATATATATATATATATATATATTTATATATATATATATATATATATATATATATATATATATATATATATATATTTATATATATATATATATATATATATATATATATATATATATATATATATATATATATACCTATGAGAGAATGCGTGTTGGTCTGACCCCAACGACGATTTTGGCACTGGCCACTGACTACACCTAACTACATCTTTTTAAAACAGAAATTCAAAAACCAACTTCTCAAGCCCCACTAATTTCTCAAAATACACGGGTAATTATTATATTTTTGGATATTTCACATCGCTAGGCTCCTCCCACCGGCGGACCACCGATACGCCAATGGTAATTATATCATTTTTATAGGCGAGAGATAGTCAGCAAAAAAGACAGAGACAGACAGAATGAGAAAGACAGGGTCAGAGACAGCCCATCCTCTAATAATTATAGTACAACAACTATTTGGTCAAACGTACACAAATGGACTGTTAACTCAAAAACCTTCACGTATTGTATTACTGGACCAGTCCAAATGGCACGATAAAAACTGGAACCGTAACTACCTGCTCATCTCTTAACTGACAACGAGGTTCGATAACTCTCGATAATACGATAACGTATTAACTGGACCTAAACTACTTCCCCGCTGGAAGCAGGATATCGTATTCACTAGGCTCGTAACACTTCTATCTTTTCGCTGGAACCAGGATATCGTATTCACTAGGCTCGCAATACTTCTATCTTTTCGCTGGAAACAGGTCAAGTCTCCGTCCACCTCAGTACGAGAGCGAGGAAAACTCTATGCCCAGTGTACAGGGAAAATTAGGATAACGGAAATATCCACTTAAATTTGACTACCAGAGTAGATTAATAACAGTTATAACCCTTACGCTCCAAAGTGGCAGTCACTTAATATTCCAGAGTAGGCCTGAAGGATAGCAAAGGCACGGCAACATTAATTTAGCAGTATACCAGACAGTTATTTCACTGGGTGCCCATAAATTACTGTTCCAGATAATGCAGAAACGATATTAAGGCACCCTAAGGACTAATATAACGTTGACATTAAAAACCCTGAAAATACCCACTCACTGAGCCAACCAGTGTCCCTTTAAACTAACACGATTGAGCTCTCAGGAATCTATTGTAACATCACTCCATAAAAATATCCCAGTATCAATAAGTAATCATTAGCAACATGCCTGATACATTAAACCTAACTTGAAGAGTAATTATTGGATACTTATTTAATTAACAGCAGTATTCAGAGTCCATTCCGTCCTCCTAAGGTTTCCCAACGTCAAGAAACTGTCGTACTAAATTGCCC
This sequence comes from Procambarus clarkii, assembly GCF_040958095.1. NCBI lineage: Eukaryota > Metazoa > Arthropoda > Malacostraca > Decapoda > Cambaridae > Procambarus > Procambarus clarkii. The sequence goes on from NC_091201.1 coordinate 27,163,138, forward strand.
CCTTATCCTAATCTACTAGTGGACCCAAAACAGAAAGCGGGACAACATGTCAATTTCGCGAGCCGCTACCCTTTTCTAGTACGACAATTTTTGGCCTAAGGTAAAATATACGTCAAAATGCGACGTTCTATTTGGAGGACGGGTTGAATCAATGCGCCTGTTTAATTCTTCGTGATGGATCTACACAACGAAAATTAACACGGCTAGCGAGCGAGAAGGTTAACGAATCGAGCACCTTGCATCGTTAACTATATAGCCGGCAACGATTTTTGACTTCCCGACTTATTAACTAAAGCGTACTTCACAAGACGGACCACAATCTCCACAGAAAATCAAGCTGGGTTTATATACCCCTTACAATAAACGTGAGTTTTGGTCCAAATCTTGTGTTAGGATAATCAAGCGTAGTATTATGGTGACGTAGGGACATTCCCCTTGTGAGTAAACACTCACATGTGAATTTTGATAGCAAAAATATAGACTACTAAATACACTAAACTTCTAGATAGGCGAATGGAATAATGTACGGACAGGGGGGGGGGACAAATGAGCTACTAGATGGGCGAACAGATTCATTTATGAACAGTAGAACAATGGGATCACTGGATGGCAAACAGATGGATGTACGGACAGTTGAACAAGCGCGTCAGTTGAGATCGAACGAAGGAATGGAAGGAACATTAGACGGTGGGACAGGCAGACAGACGAGTCCAGCAGACACTAGTACTGAACAGGGGACCTTGACGAAAATGGAAACTGGAACTCCATAATAGGATGCCTCTTCGCCCAAGATCTACCCACGCTAAATTCTTCCTCTTCAACGCGCACGAAGACTTCAATATTTGCCCAAACGCTTACGAAAACCGGTAGAAAAATATCCCTGCCTAAGTGAGCCGTGTTAATGAGGGTGCTGAAGCAATTAGCGTCATGAGTATAATGTCATCATCTCCCACCTGCAAAATGTATCTAATTACACACTTAATTACACTTTCAGATACAGCGCATGCAATTAATTAATTAATTTAGTTAGCTTTTAAATGGCTTCGTATTGCTGGCTGGAACATTTAATTAAACAGTTTACATAAGGCCTGACGAACTCAGGGTCTAAAAACTTATTATTCTATAAAACAGGTAAAAATTTAACAGCTTCATTAGAGAGTATTAAAATAATTAAATAAAAGACCTTGATTGTTTTAGGAAATTGTTTTGAAAATTGCCCTTTGCCAGCTAAAACAGTTGATTGAAACACGATGGAACTAGGAGATACGAGGTGGTAATACAGAGTACAGTTAGTTCTGGGTTTAATAGATGCGTCTCTTGCTGGTCCTTTCAGAATTCACTGTATTTCTTGAGGGATTTATGTGGGAGTATCTAGAATTACATATTATTCGTCGTATTCCTTGAAGGATTTCACTAAGAGTTTTTTATTACTAGCCTATGTGTATATTCAACCCCCTAGTTTATTTGTCATAATATTACCTATTTGTATCAAAATGCATCCTATATGTGCCCCGAACCTGGCCTATATGTGTGTGTTCAATTCTAGGCTATATGTGTGTGTTCAATTCTAAACTATATGTGGCCAAATGCAGACCACTTGTTTCCTTACTTATATATGACCGAACTTAACTTATACGTTCCCAGACTGAATCTATATATGTTGATCAATGTAACCTAATATCCTACTTAGGTAAATTCATTTACTTCTTGAAAAGTAAATGAATTTACCTAGTATTTTAATTTTAATAGTTTGATTTTACTAGGCTTTTACTTAAAAAGCCTAGTAAAATTATGTTATAAAAGGTTGCAAACATTGACATTTCAATTGCAGTGAGTATTTATTCAAACAATGAGGCACACCGAATGGGATAAACTTGCAATCCTCTGATGATAATGTTCTCTGCCCGGTATATGCCTTTACATACACACACACACACCACCTTGACCATACAACAAACATATAAACTTTAACAAGCAAAATCAACAAACCTGATAATAATTCATCATACCAAAGCCTCATTTGTTGCAGAAGGCATATGCTGTTAATTGAACAAGCACACTCATCACTCCAAGATTAGGCCAATTTGCCGACACATTGTGGACTAAATCATACTTAATAATTAACTCAAACTTGCGTCAATTAGATATTAGTATACTCAGTCCCCCCCCCCCCCCCACGGAGTTAATTAAGACAATTTATTGACGAAAGCACTGGACTAATTCAATTGAAAATGGTTTATTTGATCTATCGCGTTCAGAGATCTCTATGTGTTCTATCTACGAGTAAATGTGAATATTTAATGTCTAAAACTTTTCAGAAGTTTGTAGCGTACGCGGCGTCATTTGTTTAAATAAATGTGTAAAGCTGTCTGGCAGAGAACATTGGAATACACTTGAACGAATTTCAACAAAACTTTGGACGGTTTTTTACATTTAATCCCAAGAAGATCAGAGGCTATATTGGGTTCCAGCTCTTGGACTCTGTCTTAAACAATGATTGTTTCTTACTCACAGCAGTAGCTCCGTTTCAAGCTTTCGAAATAGTGTTCCGAGACAAAACTAATGCTTATATTTGCTCTCCGGTGGCTAGTTTATTGTGCACCCCATACTCATCCTGTGAGCGGTAGCGCAAAAAGCCTTACAGAGGGCACAAAAGGTCTTTATCAGACCTCATCTTAGATTATTACATAAACAATTTCATCTACTTATAAGTACAAGGGTTCCGGGCTACAACGGTAATATTGTATTTAAAGCGAAGATTTATTCTGAATAAAACCATGATTTATTGGTGGATGTATCCCACAAAATTCGGATTGTGAGGATGTCTAGGGATTCGGGAGGGTCAGCCACTGCAGGAATGTTGTAGTGATGAATATAGTGTGTGTAGTGAAGATTTGGCTCTTCACCCATACAATTCCGGGTAACTAGGATAGTTTATAATAAAATCACAGCTAAATATAATAAAGATTTGTAAAAGAATTATACATATTTTTTTTTACTGAATTTCACAATATATTCAATGAAGAAGTTATGTGAAATATCGTGATTTTCATACATGCGCTGTTAGTGAACTGCTGTTAAAGAAACTTACTCTCTCAAACACCTTTCATTTGGTATTATTAGTTGTTCGTATTATTATTATATTTGATATTTATTATTAATACAATTTTATTAGTATTGTTTATTAGTATAGTTTATTAGTATTATTAACATTATTTTTATTATTAATGATTAATGATTTTATTATTAATGATTTTATTATTGTGATTTTATTATTAATACTATTTTATTATTATTGTTACTAATGTGTAATAGTCACCTGTGTATGAAACAGAGAATTATGTTAGTGTCTCTTATATTCCGGAAAGCTGCTCTGATGATGGCTATCATTGCATATGTCGCTGATGGCATTTTGTTTATATGCTTCCCTAAAGACAGGCTGCCATTCTCTTCACTGTGAACTGTAACTATGGTATTTTTCAATGTTAATTATCTTGAGATGAGATGATTTTGGGGCTTTAGTATCCCCGCGGCCCGGTCCTCGACCAGGCCTCCACCCCCAGGAAGCAGCCCGTGACAGCTGACTAACACCCAGGCACCTATTTTACTGCTAGGTAACAGGGGCATAGGGTGAAAGAAACTCTGCCCATTGTTTCTCGCCGGCGCCTGAGATCGAACCCAGGATCACAAGTCCGGCGTGATGTATTAAAATCAGATTTTTTATAATAAATCTTTGTTTCTGTCTAATATGGCGTACAATATTTGAACACGTACCGTCATCGTCATAATCACCGTACACCGAGACGGGTGTAATAGGCGGTACTGTCAAAAATTCATGAGATATGTTACTGCGTCCATTTCCGCTCGGTTAGGCTTTCCCCTCTGCTACGAGCGCGAACCTGCACCCTTAGCATAGCTGGCCCTACTCGAACGAGCTCTCCATAGTCATAATGCGCCATTTAATCATCATTAACCAATTAGCGGACATAACGATGGCATTAGACCATTGTGCTAACGAGGGTATAATGGTGGTTGGGATAAGGAGTTAATGGTCGTTAGAAGGAAGAGTTGGTGGTGAAACAGGCCTCTGCTTCTGCCTGGCTGGCTGTCTGATGGATACCGCTATGTAGCCTCTTCATGTTTGCTAACCTCGGCCCCTCGTTATTATTGCGTGTTTCTTGTGTTTGCAGATACTGTTTGCATGTTTGAATTCACCAATATGTGCTTGTAAGGCGAGTCTTTTAACTTCTAGGGGTGGTTAATCGCCTTTAGACCAACAGTAGTTCAATTACTTGTTCACATTTAGCTATTGTATGGCTGTAGCCTATTTTATACTGTCCCCACTGCATTCAAACCTAAAATACGTCTGTAGGTTCTATCATGAATATATAGATAGATATATAGTTCTCTTGTATGACTTCAGGGTCGTTTGGGATGCTTAATTGTCCCTTGTACCAAGTGTGTCGACGTACGTCATATTAGTATGGTTGGGACCAACAAACATTAAACACACACACACACACATGGTCATGTTTCTCATGTTTGGTGTTTTGATGCACTCGATAGTCAGTTGAATATCTGTAGGTGCACTCACCTATTTGTGCTTGCAGGGGTTGAGCTTTGGCTCTTTGGTCCCGCCTCTTAGCTGTCAATCAACTGGTGTACTAAACAGGTGTGTGTGTGTGTGTGTGTGTGGGTGTGTGTGTGTGTGTGTGTGTGTGTGTGTGTGTGTGTGTGTGTGTGTGTGTGTGTGTGTGTGTGTGTGTGTGTGTGTGTGTGTGTGTGCAGTTTTGTTGGCGGTTAGTTAAACCCCGCGGTATTATGGGCGGGTATCCGGAACAGCTCAAATAATGTTAACCAAACCACACACCAGAAAGTTAAGGGACAACGACGTTTCGGTCCGTCCTGGTCCGACGTTTCGAACCGAAACGTCGTCGTCCCTTCACTTTCTAGTGTGTGGTTTGGTCAACATATTTCAGTCACGTTATTGTAACTCCTCGTCTGCAACTCATATAATGTAATTAAATCTGGTGTGATGGTTGGTGCTTTAAGAGTGCTCATATATACCGATCACATGGCACTGTATGGCTGACCATCCTGTACTCATCCAGTTGTATTCACTTATAGTTGTGCTTGCGCGGGTTGAGTTTCGGCTCTTTGGTCCCGCCTCTCCAGTTTGTTTTTGTGTAATGGGGACTTTTGTTAGCGTCACAGACTTTTGATACACTGTGTAACCTGCATAATATATTGTTCAGGATACCTACATAGATGCTGGTGTACCTAAATAAATTAATAAACAAGGGTCACTTGCTTGAGTGTGTACGATTATAAAGTTCCTCTTTATAACGTGTAAAGGAGGAAATGTATATATTTATCTCTCAGAATGTTCGGTAATACGTTTATTGTTTGTGATGTGTATATATCTATGTATTAACACGATTTACTGAACGGGGTGAGAATAGCTTGAGCTACCTCATCCCTTTGTGTGTATTTTACCTCAATAAACTTATTTCAATTCAGTTTCAATTTCTTTATAACCTTTCCTGTGAAAGTTTCCTGAAGTAAATATATTTTGTTTATAATTCGGAGAGGTTTGCTCAAGACCAATATGTGAAAGTGCTCTCAGAAAGCCACTCCAGAATTATTACGCGTGTCATGAAGAATGTTGCATATGCAACCCGTCATCCTAATAAAACGTCGCATTTTGACGTATACAAAAATTTTCGTACTAGAAATTGGTAGCGGCTCGCGAAATTGACATACTGTCCCGTTTTCTGTTTTGGGTCCTCTGGTAGGTTAGGATAAGGGGGACACTTTAGTACGACAGTTTCTTGACGTTGGGAAACCTTAGGAGGACGGACTGGTTAGTTTCATAGTTCTTTATTTATTATTTCAGTAAATGTGTCTATTTAATGGGAATTAGTAGTGTTAGGTCGGGCGGGGAGCCGGTCGGCCAAGCGGACAGCACGCGGGACTTGTGATCCTGTGGTCCTGGGTTCGATCCCAGGCGCCGGCGAGAAACAATGGGAAGAGTTTCTTTCACCCTATGCCCCTGTTACCTAGCAGTAAAATAGGTACCTGGGTGTTAGTCAGCTGTCACGGGCTGCTTCCTGGGGGCTGAGGCCTGGTCGAGGACCGGGCCGCGGGGACACTAAAGCCCCGAAATCATCTCAAGATAACCTCAAGATAAAAGACTGGTGAGCCAGTCTTAAAGACTGGTGAGCCAGTCTTAAAGACTGGTGAGCCAGTCTTTAAGAAGCAGTCATTGGCTTCACTGCTCTTCTTTACTAATTTTAATTACTAATTTTACTAAAAAATTCACTTTTTTCTTTCAGTATTTTTTCAGCAAGCTTTGATTGTTAGTCTCAACTTGTTACTGACTCCTGGGCATCTTGGGGCACCAAAACTCACCCTCATGACTTCATACTCTAATACTTCTAGTCTTGGGAACCCAACCACTTGGGCTGGACGGTAGAGCGACGGTTTCGCTTCATGCAGGCCGGCGTTCAATCCCCGACCGTCCAAGTGGTTGGGCATAAATTCCTTCCCCGCCCCCCCCCCCTCCCTGTCCTTTCCCGTCCCATCCCAAATATCCTTATCCAGACCCTCCCCCTCTTTCAAAACTGATATATATATATATAGGGATCTAAGAAATATGTAAACTGTAGCATATATAATACTGATACCAGGATCACTGTTGATACCTATCTTGAGGTTATCTTGAGATGATTTCGGGGCTTTAGTGTCCCCGCAGCCCAGTCCTCGACCAGGCCTCCACCCCCAGGAAGCAGCCCGTGACAGCTGACTAACTCCTAGGTACCTATTTACTGCTAGGTAACAGGGGGGGTCTCCGTGCTGCCCTGATGTTTCAATATTCTGGTTGTTGACTTTAAGACTAGAGGAACATTTGTTCTTTAGTGGGGCTGAAAAGTTCTAGATTTTGTTATAGAGATAACAAGATCGCCTTCAACGCTTTCAGAGTGGCAATAGAGCTTGCAGAGTCATATAGAGTTTTTAGCATCATGCAGAACTTACAGTTCAGTTTTGGGTATTTACAACAGTACAAATATCATCAGCATAACAGCTGACAGCCTCGTCAGTTAATATATCTAGTAACCCCCGTTCAGCGCTCTAGATTGACCAATAGGCCTATCTAAAAAATTGCAATGAACTACATGTCATAATAGTCATCAGTGGTTTCAAAACCCTGCTCGACATTAAGTTACATAAAACAATATATATATATATATATATACACAAAAACGCCCGCTATATTCTAAAATATGCAAAATTAAAACAGGAATTATTGGACATGGTGTAATTACAAGCTAGGCTACAGAGGAAGGAATGAGCCACAATAGACAGCTGTCTCTCTCTCTCTCATAATGAATTGTTGCTCTCCAATTGGTGGTGGTTTGAGATTATTTAATAATTTCCAGGGAACACAAAACTAAATGTTGAATAAAGCCTAGCGCGGCGGAAGTAATTATTGCGACGTTCGCTGATGTAAAGTGTAGTGTGTTTTCTGTGAGGAGGATAAGTGTGAGGAGAGTGTCATCAGCGGTGCCTGTTAGTGTGTGTGTGTAGAGTGCCAGTAGCGGTGGCTGCTAGTGTGTATGTAGAGTGCCAGTAGCGGTGCCTGTTACTGTGTGTGTGTAGAGTGCCAGTAGCGGTGGCTGCTAGTGTGTACCTAGAGTGCCAGTAGCGGTGGTTCTTGGTGAGTGCCCAGTGGTGCCAGTAGCGGTGGCTGCTAGTGTGTACCTAGAGTGCCAGTAGCGGTGGCTGCTAGTGTGTACCTAGAGTGCCAGTAGCGGTGGCTGCTAGTGTGTACCTAGAGTGCCAGTAGCGGTGGCTGCTAGTGTGTACCTAGAGTGCCAGTAGCGGTGGCTGCTAGTGTGTACCTAGAGTGCCAGTAGCGGTGGCTGCTAGTGTGTACCTAGAGTGCCAGTAGCGGTGGCTGCTAGTGTGTACCTAGAGTGCCAGTAGCGGTGGCTGCTAGTGTGTACCTAGAGTGCCAGTAGCGGTGGCTGCTTGTGTGTACCTAGAGTGCCAGTAGCGGTGGCTGCTAGTGTGTACCTAGAGTGCCAGTAGCGGTGGCTGCTAGTGTGTACCTAGAGTGCCAGTAGCGGTGGCTGCTAGTGTGTACCTAGAGTGCCAGTAGCGGTGGCTGCTAGTGTGTACCTAGAGTGCCAGTAGCGGTGGCTGCTTGTGTGTACCTAGAGTGCCAGTAGCGGTGGCTGCTAGTGTGTACCTAGAGTGCCAGTAGCGGTGGCTGCTAGTGTGTACCTAGAGTGCCAGTAGCGGTGCCTGCTTGTGTGTACCTAGAGTGCCAGTAGCGGTGGTTCTTGGTGAGTGCCCAGTAGTGCCAGCAACTGGAACTGGAAGTAGATCCAGATGAGACGTGATATGTAACCTGCAAACTTAAGAAAAGTAGTAGATCCAGATGAGACATGATAACGACATACGGCATACCGAGAGACATAATGGACAAGGACACATTATCTCAGAGGGCACAGTTAAAGAGTGGAAATAGCAAAGCGCCATAGGTATATATATAGAAGTATTCCCCTCACTGGCCCAGCCTTCCCCTCCCTGGCCAAGCCTCCCCCTCCCTGGCCCAGCCTCCCCCCTCACTGGCCCAGCCTCCCCCCTCACTGGCCCAGCCTCCCCCTCCCTGGCCCAGCCTCCCCCTCACTGGCCCAGCCTCCCCCCTCACTGGCCCAGCCTCCCCCTCCCTGGCCTAGCTTCCCCTCCCTGGCCTAGCTTCCCCTCACTGGCCCAGCCTCCCCTCACTGGCCCAGCCTCCCCTCACTGGCCTAGCCTCCCCCTCAGGGCATAACCGTAGCGGACCACTCGACCTCTCCCCTGGTGATTAAGGTAGATCACTGGCAGGAAATTAGCAGAGGCTTTCACCAGGGCGATTATCGACCATCTTGATAACGACTTCACGAGCTGGCCTCATTGTGCACCTTATGTGTGTGTGTGTGTGTGTGTGTGTGTGTGTGTGTGTGTGTGTGTGTGTGTGTGTGTGTGTGTGTGTGTGTGTGTGTGTGTGTGTGTGTACTCACCTAGTTGTGTCTGCAGGATCGAGCATTGACTCTTGGATCCCGCCTTTCGAGCATCGGTTGTTTACAGCAATGACTCCTGTCCCATTTCCCTATCATACCTAGTTTTAAAATTATGAATAGTATTTGCTTCCACAACCTGTCAACCTGTCAACCTGTGTGTGTGTGTGTGTGCGTGTGTGTGTGTGTGCACGCTACTCACCTAGTTGTGCTTGCGGGGGTTGAGCTCTGGCTCTTTAGTCCCGCCTCTCAACTGTCAATCAACCGTCAGTAAATCACACAACTCTGTGTGTGTGTGTGTGTGCGTGTGTGTGTGTGTGCACGCTACTCACCTAGTTGTGCTTGCGGGGGTTGAGCTCTGGCTCTTTAGTCCCGCCTCTCAACTGTCAATCAACCGTCAGTAAATCACACAACTCTGTGTGTGTGTGTGTGTGCGTGTGTGTGTGTGTGCACGCTACTCACCTAGTTGTGCTTGCGGGGGTTGAGCTCTGGCTCTTTAGTCCCGCCTCTCAACTGTCAATCAACCGTCAGTAAATCACACAACTCTGTGTGTGTGTGTGTGTGCGTGTGTGTGTGTGTGTGCACGCTACTCACCTAGTTGTGCTTGCGGGGGTTGAGCTCTGGCTCTTTAGTCCCGCCTCTCAACTGTCAATCAACCGTCAGTAAATCACACAACTCTGTGTGTGTGTGTGTGTGCGTGTGTGTGTGTGTGCACGCTACTCACCTAGTTGTGCTTGCGGGGGTTGAGCTCTGGCTCTTTAGTCCCGCCTCTCAACTGTCAATCAACCGTCAGTAAATCACACAACTCTGTGTGTGTGTGTGTGTGCGTGTGTGTGTGTGTGCACGCTACTCACCTAGTTGTGCTTGCGGGGGTTGAGCTCTGGCTCTTTAGTCCCGCCTCTCAACTGTCAATCAACCGTCAGTAAATCACACAACTCTGTGTGTGTGTGTGTGTGCGTGTGTGTGTGTGTGCACGCTACTCACCTAGTTGTGCTTGCGGGGGTTGAGCTCTGGCTCTTTAGTCCCGCCTCTCAACTGTCAACCAACCGTCAGTAAATCACACAACTCTGTGTGTGTGTGTGTGTGCGTGTGTGTGTGTGTGCACGCTACTCACCTAGTTGTGCTTGCGGGGGTTGAGCTCTGGCTCTTTAGTCCCGCCTCTCAACTGTCAATCAACCGTCAGTAAATCACACAACTCTGTGTGTGTGTGTGTGTGTGTGTGTGTGTGTGTGCACGCTACTCACCTAGTTGTGCTTGCGGGGGTTGAGCTCTGGCTCTTTAGTCCCGCCTCTCAACTGTCAACCAACCGTCAGTAAATCACACAACTCTGTGTGTGTGTGTGTGTGCGTGTGTGTGTGTGTGCACGCTACTCACCTAGTTGTGCTTGCGGGGGTTGAGCTCTGGCTCTTTAGTCCCGCCTCTCAACTGTCAATCAACCGTCAGTAAATCACACAACTCTGTGTGTGTGTGTGTGTGTGTGTGTTAGAAATGTATGTAGTATTAGATATGATAGAGGAAAACAGATCGGTCATCAAGATTCCCCCTTTTTTTCCTAGTAACATTAAATACAAAGGAATATATACACCTAACAGTGTACCGCGCTTCTCTGTGAATACTCACCAACAGTGTAGCATACTTTAGTCCTCGAGTATATTCACGACTAATAATATATATATATATATATATATATATATATATATATATATATATATAAATATATATATGTCGTACCTAGTAGCCAGAACGCACTTCTCAGCCTACTATGCAAGGCCCAATTTGCCTAATAAGCCAAGTTTTCATGAATTAATTGTTTTTCGACTACCTAACCTACCTAACCTAACCTAACCTAAATTTTTCGGCTGTCTAACCGAACCTAACCTATGAAGATAGGTTAGGTTAGGTTAGGTAGGGTTGGCTAGGTTCGGTCATATATCAATGTTAATTTTAACTCCAATAAAAAAAAATTGACCTCATACATAATGAAATGGGTAGCTTTATCATTTCATAAGAAAAAATTTAGAGAAAATATATTAATTTAGGAAAACTTGGCTCATTAGGCAAATCGGGCCTTGCATAGTAGGCTGAAAAGTGCGTTCTGGCTACTAGGTACGACATATATATATATATATATATATATATATATATATATATATATATATATATATATATATATCACCCAGCACCACAACTCGTATTGTGATTGACGCGGCAATTCACTAAGACTAGAGCTGTTTCTCAGAACGAGCGCCCGAGTTGACTGACTTTAAGGAGGCGTTAAGAAGGGGAAAGGAGGGGCGGTCAAGACTAGTTTGACCCCCCCCCCCTTTGGAGGGCAGGTGGTGTGATTACAAACTACCGTCTCGGTGATTACACCACGAGACAGAACAAGGGCAGGAACCCCACAAACGAACGAACATAAGAGTGGTTAAGGAACCAGGTACGCCGAGTAGCATAGTGCTCCTGACTGGGTTCGAATCCTTCTGAGGTGTGGAGTTTTCAGTTGTCACGTTACACAATATATTAAACACTGTTGACCAGACTACACACACTAGAAGGTGAAGGGACGACGTGGTCTGGTCAACATACTTTAGCCACGTTATTGTGACTCTTTGCCTGCATATTAAACACTTGTATTGTTTAATTATACAAATGGAAAAGATACATGAACTCCCGAATAGACGAAGAGTTATCGATGACTGGTGAGAAGCCAGCACCCGAATAACGAGGGGGTAATTATATGCCACTGTACAGTGATCAATTATTATTGTCATTGGTTGCTTCAAGGAATTTCCTCTGCCTGCGACTGCATGTGTACATCTATCTACATCCGGAAAGCAACTCGGCTGAAGCTCTTTGTGTCAGCGACCCGTTGATTTGTCGATTGCGTCGCGTGAGAGGCATTCAAGGGCGAACAAGTGCCCCGGTGCCTCTGAGAGTTACACGGCCACTCTCCTGCTGCAATGTTGCATACAACTGCCCCTCACTCTTGCCCCATCTGTCTGTCTCGTCTCCCAAGAACACACGAGTCTCTTGTCGTACTTATAGCAAGATGAGCCTTATGTCGCCCAGACCCGATAACCCCCTCTCCCCCCCTCTCTCTATCTCTATCTCTCCTCCTACCTCTCTATCTCCTCCCTCTCCCTCTCTATCTCCCCCTCTCCCCTACCTCTCTATCTCCTCCCTCTCCCTCTCTATCTCCCCCTCTCCCCCACCTCTCTATCTCCTCCCCCTACCTCTCTATCTCTCCCTCTCCCCAATCCCCCCCCCCAACCCACAGCTTGCGTCTAGAAACGGGTAAACACTTCATTCATTCATTCATTCATCATTGAATGCATCTTGTAAACAAGATCATCGCCTTCCTTCGAATACCGATGACTTTCACCCCCTTGAGACAACCCCGCCCCCTTCTCCCCCCTTCTCTCCCCCCCCCCACGATGACCATAAGCCCAGCCGACAACACCTAAGATGCCAGCCCAAACGACCACGGCCACACGACAATGGTCGTCACCACCCTTCCTACCTCTAATGACCCGGCGGCTCCCCTCCCTCCCCTCCTTCCCCTCACTCCCTCCCTCTCCCCTCCCCTCCTTCCCCTCACTCTTAACAACCCAACTACCATTAGACATCTCTGAGGGCTGCGAGAGGAGGAAGAGTGTGAGGAATAAACAGGGGGGAGGGGGGGAAAAAGGGGAGGTGGAAGAGAATGGAAAGGAAGGAGGAAGAATTTGAGGGATAAATAAGATGAGAAAGGAGGTGTCCAGATGGAAAAGGAAGGAGGTAGGAGCACAAGGAGGAAGTAAAGATGATGGTTGTTTGGTGGGTAGGGGGAGGGGGGAGGGAGAGGCATGGGAAAGGAAGGTGAGGGTGATGGGGAGGGCAGGATGGGATGGGAAGGGAAGGGAAGGGAGGGGGGTGAGAGGGGGGAGGGAGTGTGGTAATAGCGGGCAACTCCCAAGACACTGGGAGAGTAATTACGTTACCCTGCTCCGTGTCTCCGGCCGTTTCCGCTTCATTTAACCGTGTTTTGGGGGTGGGGGGGGGGGGTGGAGGAAGGTGGGGGTGTGAGGGGGGGGTGGAGGAAGGTGGGGGAGGTGGGGGTGTGAGGGGGGGGGTGGAGGAAGGTGGGGGAGGTGGGGGTATGTGGGGGGGGAAGGTGGGGGTGTGAGGGGGGGTTGAGGAAGGTGGGGGAGGTGGGGGTATGTGGGGGGGGAAGGTGGGGGTGTGAGGGGGGAGGAGTGGTGATAGAAACTGCTAAAAGATATCTATCTCTGTATCCCCTGTAGTATAAGGTGATGTATCCCTTGCAAGAGGACGACAGATAGCAGTAAGATAGCACCAGGTATCTTTCACCAGGTGGCTATAAGATGCTTCCTGGCTCGGTCTCTGCTAACTTGAAGATCCCTGACTGCACCTGGATTCTACCTGGATTGCGCCTGGATTATATCCGTCCTGCTGATGGATTTCTCCCTACAAAGCCTCTCTTTGTTACGAAGCCTAGAATGACCCTCGAGTCTTTTCTGTCCTTGAAAGAGGAGAACAAATCCCTAGACCGTTCATCCAACTTGATGCTCTTTGTTGTTGTTGTTAGAGATTCAGCTACTCGGAACAAGTTGCAAGTAGCACGGGCTATGGTGAGCCCGTAGTGGACTTACCTGGCACAGGAGCGGTGCTCGGATAATTGGTGCTCTAGCTGCGGGCCTGTTTAAGTAAGTTCTTAGGGAAGACAGTCAATGTCAGGCTAATGTGGTTCCTAGACAGAGGTAGAACTTTCTTGTATTCCTTGTGTGTGTGTGTGTGTGTGTGTTTAGGAGGATGTGTTCTGCCAGATACCCTGCTAGGAGCGGGATATCCTCCATCTGCATGGCCAACGATATCTTAGTCTTTTTAGAACTAAGAAAAGTCCTATCACCGTAAATTCACATTGGAACTTTACACAATTTACAAGATTTCCGTCTTAGGAAAGGGATTGTTTTCTCTTAGAATTATATCTCGGGGAGTAGTGAGATGGAATCGAACCCGCGTCCAACGTCACCCGCCCATTTGAGCACGATGTGCTTCAAATTAACACAAGGTGAAGGTCCGCCACACTTACAAGGAACCTGGAGGCACTGAGCCGAGACACAATCCAGTTTTGGGTCTCACTTGAGAGTCGGAGTTGCAGACCTATTTGTAAATAGGTACAGGATATCCTTGTGTGTGTGTAAAATACTGGATTCCTAAAGCTGGTTTTTAATGGGAGGCATCAGTCCATCTTAGCTCTCTCAAGGATTCACACGTATATTCCAGAGATCTAATGTGACCAATGACAGAGCTGACGAGGTGACCAGTGACAGAGCTGACGAGGTGACCAATGATAGAGCTGACGAGGTGACCAAAGATGTCTCCTGAGAGCAAGATGTATCCAGCCATTTGGTGAGATCCATCTAGGGGAAAGCAGCATGTAGGCTGCCTTTATCTCTTGGCACTGTTGTTGCTGGTGCCAATGGGTGCCACCAACAGGCTATATACAATCGCGACCATGATGCTGGGTCGTCACCCACATATTGGCCTGTGGCCTTAAGTCCACCGGTCTCTGCTGTGTCCCATATACTCCTAAGTCTATGGGACTTTCTGGTTTGGTGTGGTGTTGGACTTAATGTATGTAAACACAGCCGCCATGATAGAGGAATGATGGACAGGTTCCGGACGTGGTTGTATATATATATGCTTGATATATCGTTGAGCTGGTTGGGGGAGGGGGGGGGGGGGAAGGGGAGTGTTCCACGTGACTGATGTGGTTGGTCTCCTGCATATTGTTTGTCGTTCAGGGAATATGTACATTTACAATTTGTACATGAGTTAATTTTCTCCCTTGCGTTTAAATATTTATATTTCCCTGACTTTGGGGGCTATAATATTTTATTGTCTATATTTATGTGTAGGTTACTTCTTCCCCCCCCCCAATCATCCCCCCTTCCCCCCCCCATAGTATCCCTTCTTTTCCATACCTCCCCTTCTATTCCCATACATCCCCTTCCCCAGTAGTACCCCCCCTCCCCTTCTCCCATACATCCCTTTTTCCATAGTTCCCCCTTTCTTCCATAGTTCCCTTTTTCTTCCATAATTCCCCATTTCTTCCATAGACCCCCTTCTTCCATACTTCTCCTCCCCCCATACTTCGCCACTATGGTAATGCGAGACTAATCAAAAGTCAGGCCGCTAGTCCGCCAGTAACTCCAATTATACCAGCGGCGGCCCGGGCATAATACTCGGCAATGGGCGGCTTTGGCGCGCTCCTCACAACAGCATTATATTCAATGTTTTCATTTTCTTTCCTACGAAGCCTTGAATAGCTTAGCGCCATTCGGTCGGCCCGAAGATTAGTCGGAGGACGACGGACCGAAACGTCGTCACTTATTCCTTAATTTTCAGGTGTGTGGGTTGCCAGGTGTGTGGGTTGCCAGATGTGTGGGTTAGGGGGGGGGGTCTAGGTTTTAGCCTCGTTATTGTGCCCTGCTGTCCGTATCTTAACTACTCACAACTATCATCACTGTAACTATCATCACTGCAACTATCATCACTACACAGTTCCCTACCCTTCACCACCTTCCCTACCCTTCACCACCTTCCCTACCCTTCACCACCTTCCCTACCCTTCACCACCTTCCCTTCATCCATATAAACATCTTCACTAAACACTGTCTTCATCCAGAAATAACCTACATAAGACATATATTTATTCATTACGTAGAAAATAACATGCTAGATAAATCTCAGTGAGGCTGGAGTCTGGAATTTAGCGAGATTAGAAATGAGTGTAAATTTACCATTTCATGCAAAAATGGGGCATGGAGCTCGACCCCCGAGTCGCCTATGACCATCCTCGGAGAAACACTAGTCACCTTGCAAAGTATAGTGAGACTAGCCCCTAACATCGAACACACATACAAACGGAAACACCTTTTGGAAGGCCCCCACTTCCCTCTTTTAAGGGCCCCCAGCTGCCGTACCATGGTCCAGGGCCCCACGTCTGAACCCACTCCTCAAACCACCAGAATCCTCGGCGCAAAGAGGGGAGTAGTTGCGAAGCAGTAGGTTCCCCTCTGTCGGCGTCGTGGAGGGAGGTAGGAAAACATACACATCAGCCCTGCAGGAGGGGGTCCGCCGTCGCCGTCATCAGCGCCCGCCTGCCGCTACTCCGCCAGAGGGGAAACAAACGTCATATAGCCATTACCTCTTCATTATCTCGACCCTCCTGGAGACGACCCGGATTTGGCTGGCGGGTTCCCACCTCTTGGACCAGCCGGGAAAAACAGCGCTTTACTCGGCGTGTTGTGGCCAATGGCGCTAAATGGACTCGCGCAAGACTCGCTTAAGTTAGCTGGTGTTGTTTAGCACGCAGGTGAACCGCCTTGTTGCGTCTCAGAGGCGCCCAGCTGGTTCTTATTGCCGCCACGGTTCTTCAGCGAGAGTTGCCACCCTGGTTCTTCAGGGAGAGTTGCCGTCCTGGTTCTTCAACAAGAGTTGCCGTCCTGGTTCTTCAGGGAGAGTTGCCGCTCTGGTTCTTCAGCAAGAGTTGCCACTCTGGTTCTTCAGCAAGAGTTGCCACTCTGGTTCTTCAGCAAGAGACACAAACCTCAACAGTAGCTTAACTCTCCGTTAGCACCCTATTTACTGCTAGGTGAACAGAGGCATCGGGGGAAAAAAAAAGAAACATGCCCAATCATTTCTGTCCAACCCGGAAATCGAACTTGGAGTCCTACTTAATGATTTCTCATTGAACGTGATGCTCCCAGACTTGCTATATTAGCGTTAGAACATTGGAGGCAGGATGGGTGTCATTTCCCTTATCTTGTAACGTGATTATGGTCCTTATACGTGCCTCGCTGGACCACATGTGGGGCAGGATAGTGGTATATTCAAATGAGAATACTTAGTGGATTTTTTTAATTGTAAGTTCGGTAATTGTGTGATCTTTTAAGGTTAATGATATAAGGGTTATTATGTGGTGTATTATTGATTTATTCTCCCTTATTTCTCTTACCCTTCCGTCTCTTTCCTCTTTCTTGTATTCTTGTCCCTTTCTGCCTCTTCCTCCCTTTATACTTTTCCTAAGGGATCTTCCTTTCTCGTGTCATTCCTTTCCCCCCGTTTTCTTTCCTATATATTTCGTACCTTAGGACTCTGTTCCACCTCTCTTCTTTCCCTCTTGACCCTTCATGTTCTCTTCCTCACTGTTTACTGCCTTCCCTTCCCGCTCTCCTCCTCTCCCTCTACGCCTCAGGATCTTTCACACCCCCCCCCCCCTCCCTTTACCTCATACTTTTCCTCCGCCCCCCTTCCCAGCCCTCTTCTCTCACCCCTACCCTCACTGGGCCTCTCACCCCCCCCCCTCCCTTTACCTCACACACTTCCCTCACCCCTACCTCTCACTGGGCCTCTCACCCCCCCCCCCCTCCCTTTACCTCACACACTTCCCTCACCCCTACCTCTCACCGGGACTCTCTACCCTCACCTCGTCCCCTTACTTATCCCCTTTAAACCCTAACTGTGCACGGTGCCGACCTGGGACCTCTCCTCGCTCTCTCTCTCTCTCTCCCCTCTCTCCCCTCTCTCTCTTCCCCTCTCCACATCTTGCAACTTTATTATTGCACTATGACTTTTTTTTAGGGGGGGGGGTCACCTTCATATTCACTTCTCCCCTCTTTTTAATTTCCCTGTTCACCCCTCTTTTTCTTAACCTCTTTTATGGTGTTTCTTCTTCTCCTCTTCCTCGTCCTGTCTCAAGACTAACAATCAGACTCATAAGATTCAGTCTTCGAAGGGTTCGGGAGAGGACAGAAACGCCACTTTTCCTTTTACCTAGGGCTATATAGTCGTAATGGCTTGGCACTTTCCCTTCATAATTACCTCCCCTATTACCTCCTTTTACCTGATGCATCTGTTCACCTAGCTGTACAAAATAGGTACCCCTCGGGGGTTATAGCTAGGCGGCTGTTGTGGCTATAGAGCAAGCAGGGTGTGTGAGTGAATGTGTGTGTGTGTGTGTGTGTGTGTGTGTGTGTGTGTGTGTGTGTGTGTGTGTGTGTGTGTGTGTGTGTGTGTGTGTGTGTGTGTGTGTGTGTGTGTGCACGTAGTGATATCAACACTTGCATCCCCTGGCTGAATTTGAGCCGTAAAATCCCCATAATGGCGCTTGTGCCCCTGTGGCGCGCGAGCTTCACATTCTATGTAAACTTCCAAATAAAGACATAATCCGGTGATAATACATGATTATGCATTACATAATACATAATCCTGTAACCTGAATAGCGGCAGTGGCTTACTCCACTTCCAGCGCTGTAATTCCCAATTTTTATATCGCAAAGTTCAGTGCAAATTCTATATTATTAATTAATTAAGAACAGAAATGTAATCATTCAATAACCGTATATAGAGTATACTATATATATATACTGATTAATATCATACTCGAATCAGTATTGTCATGGTATTGATAACATATATATATTGTATCCTGCGATAACTAATGTTATCTAATGAGAGATATTTTCAAAATATCATATCCTGAAGCCTAAATAATATATTCCAGTTTTAAACAAAATATCTAACCGCGATCTATTGTTTGGTTAGTTTTATTTTTTGTTATCAAAAGGTGATATGTGTGTGTGTATGGAAGTGGTGTGTGTATGGAAGTGGTGTGTGTATGGAAGTGGTGTGTGTATGGAAGTGGTGTGTGTATGGAAGTGGTGTGTGTATGGAAGTGGTGTGTGTATGGAAGTGGTGTGTGTATGGAAGTGGTGTGTGTATGGAAGTGGTGTGTGTATGGAAGTGGTGTGTGTATGGAAGTGGTGTGTGTATGGAAGTGGGGTGTGTATGGAAGTGGTGTGTGTATGGAAGTGGTGTGTGTATGGAAGTGGTGTGTGTATGGAAGTGGTGTGTGTATGGAAGTGGGGTGTGTATGGAAGTGGGGTGTGTATGGAAGTGGCGTGTGTATGGAAAATGGTGGTATGGCCCCCCAGCGCCAGTGGAAGGTACGTGGTATTAGTACGCTGGTACGTAGGTACGTAGGTACGTACCTAGTAAGTACGAAGGTACGCCTTGTTTTTTTTTTCTTTTGTATTATCTATTTTCTACCACAGACGTGGCCAGACATTTACAATGCTAACCAGCATATATATACATTTTCTTTTGTCCTCCATGGACAGGGTGAGAGACCTGTTAAACATATAGTTCAGGGATTTGTTGAACAATCAGCCACAGAAGGTGATTGTAGTGTTTGTGTAATGCTAATCTAACCTACATACAGAAATACGTAAATACACAGATTTACGTCTGTCTTACATAAACAGTGTTCGATGTGTCTTTTTTACATAGCGTCATTAATGTGCGTTTACAAAGGTGAAATGCAATCCTGACCAGCTTCCACATATCCTGTATACATACACATACATATATATATATACACATATACATATACATACATTTATGTCTCTCCTACTTTGACAAGGTAAGGTATATAAACCTTACCCTATAAAAGGGTAAGGTTTTACCCTTACCCTTACCCGTATATAAACTATATAAGGGTAAGGTAGCTATATAAACTAGTGTATTATTAAGCACTTAACTACTGAAGGTGATTACGGTGCTTTTACAAGCTAAGGTTATAGTTACACCACAAACATTGTATAACTGATACATTACATGGTCAATCTAGGGTACAAATCCAATATATCATCAAGTGTTCCAGTACTCATATAGTAGTTACAGAGTTCAGCATACCTTAGCCCAAGAGGGCGAAAGTCAGTCAATATGTGACATTCTACAATATAATGTTCAAGAGAGTGCATGTTTTCTCTTTCACAAAGTTGACACATTGTGTACTCGACATTTGGGTTTTGAGAAAGCTGCCAGATACGTCTATATCCCAGGCGTATTCTGGCCACTATAAAATTATATTGCCGGGTTCTTGCTCTATTAGTCCCATATGTGAATGTCTCCTCACGATATCTATCATAATATTTAATGCTACAACTTTCAGGTCTTTGTGAATTTATTATTAGTTCAGTAAGATTTTCACTATATATTTGCTTAAGTATTTTTGTCCCTGCTAGTGAAACACCCATACCAATGTCAACTACTGGTCTACGACAGGCTGTCTTTGCAAGCATATCAACAGTGTCATGCCTTGAGATGCCAACATGTGATGGTATCCATAAGAATTTAATTTCAAATCTGTTTTCTTTAGCAGTTAAAACATTCATTCGTATATCACTGACTATTTTCTGGGGGTGTTATTGCTACGTGCGTTCAATGCCGGGAGTCCAAGATGGTAATCAATTCCCTCTTTATGAGCAAATATTTTTGGCTAAAGCATCAGTGCTATCATGGTTGACCAGACCACACACACTAGAAGGTGAAGGGACGACGACGTTTCCGTCCGTCCTGGACCATTCTCAAGTCGATTGTCGACTTGACAATCGACTTGAGAATGGTCCAGGACGGACCGAAACGTCGTCGTCCCTTCACCTTCTAGTGTGTGGTCTGGTCAACTTACTTTAGCCCCGTTATTGTGACTCGTCGCCTGCAGTGATATCATGCATTCGGAGACCAATATGGCAAGGAATCCACAGGAGGATGAGCAAACATATTATTAGTTTTTAATTACGAGCCGTAAGTGCTAGTCAATTACGCTTGTGTAACACAGGTGAACGGGCGTCGGTGGAGCATTGGGAGATCGAACGCCGATCTTGTAAAAAGCGAGGTCTTTGCTCTATGGGTCTAGTTATTATTAACTGTGACGGAGGTCTGGGTCGCTGTAGTCGGCGGTGTATTAATCATGATTGTGTGGTTTGACGCGGTTGTTGTTGTTATAGATTCAGCTACTCGGAACAAGTTCCAAGTAGCACGGGCTATGGTGAGCCCGTAACTTACCTGGCACAGGAGCGGGGCAAGTAGCACGGGCTATGGTGAGCCCGTAACTTACCTGGCACAGGAGCGGGGCAAGTAGCACGGGCTATGGTGAGCCCGTAACTTACCTGGCACAGGAGCGGGGCAAGTAGCACGGGCTATGGTGAGCCCGTAACTTACCTGGCACAGGAGCGGGGCAAGTAGCACGGGCTATGGTGAGCCTGAGGTTGACGCGGCGTCAAGCGACCTTATAAACGACTACCTTCGTCACACCACTTATGAACCCAATTGAAGCCTTATTCCTTATTGTTTACAATGATGCAAATTCAATAAATGTTTAAACTTAAACTTCTGCCTCTCATTGTGCACTTTTACCGCTCTCCTCCGTCCCCCACTATCCATCTCCGCTCCTATCTACTTATCCACTATTCACTCCTCATACTTTGCTATGACATGACATCTTCCCTCTCCTCCAATCCCTCGATGATTGATTGATGAAGATTAAGCCACCCAAGAGGTGGCACGGGCATGAATAGCCCGTAAGTGGTGGCCCTTTTTGAGCCATTACCAGTATCAAAAGATGATACTGGAGATCTGTGGAGGTGCGACTGCACCCTGCGTGACGGGAGATGTCTCCCGGACCAAATGGTGACCAAATGGTCTCCAATCCCTCCATACCACTCCCTCTATATCCCTCTCCCACACACCTCTCCATTTGCCTCTTTACACCCCCTCCTCTTTCATCTCCTCGTCCACCAATCTCCCCCTTTTCCATGCCTCGTCTGCCACCCTTTTTCCCCTTGTCCGTAGTCCCTTCCCTTCTCTCCTTGTATCTACTCTCCTCTCCATACCATTTTTTTTTGTTGATTGTTGTCGCCGGAGGCGGCTAGTTTATTGTGCACCCCATACCCATCCTGTGAGCGGTAGCGCAAAAAGCATTACAGAGGGCACAAAAGGTCTTTATCAGATCTCATCTTAGATTATTACATAAACAATTTCATCTATCCTTCACACCTTATAGTTATAATGTCAGCTCTCTATACCACCCGTCTCATATCCTGTCCCAGCCCCCCCTGTCTCCTTTTCCTTCCAAACTATCGTCTTTTTTCCTTCCTCCTTTAATTCCTTTCCCCCTCTTTTCATCCCGGGGGGGGGGGTCTGGGGGAGGGGGGGGGGGGTTGTAGAGGGTGATGGGGACCCACAAGCAATACACAACCTCGTTTAGCAAGTTCGTCATCCTTGTGAGCTCGTTTGTGAGCTGGTGTCCCTGTGGTGACGGTGATGTTGAGCAGGGGAGGGAGGGCTCTGTCTCTGTCTCTGTCTGTCTGTCTGTCTGTCTGTCTGTCTGTCTGTCTGTCTGTCTGCCTGCCTGTCTGTCTGTCTGTCTGTCTGTCTGTCTGTCTGTCTGTCTGTCTCTCTGTCTGTCTGTCTGTCTGTCTGTCTGTCTGTCTGTCTGTCTGTCTGTCTGTCTCTCTCTCTCTCTCTCTCTCTCTCTCTCTCTCTCTCTCTCTCTCTCTCTCTCTCTCTCTCTCTCTCTCTCTCTCTCTCTCTCTCTCTCTCTCTCTCTCTCTCTTCGTGTCACTCCATTGCAACTTATTGGTGAGCTTTCCCGCCAACAAAAACCTTCCTAGAGTCACGTTAAACCGCCCGTATCTCCCCCACCTTCCCCCTACGGCCACCAGTCAGAACGCGAGATGAGCGGTGGCCGCGTTGCGATTGGCTACAAGCCGAGCACATTAGTGGGGAAACAGACCGCCCGCTTGAATTTTTTTTTTGCCTGTAATCAAATCGCGTTGTTGGTTAGGAAACAAATTGTCCCAGAAACCGCCTGAATATCTCTGAATGAGCTGACATCAGGCCCCCC